>NC_132869.1:2725200-3028000 GCF_048164855.1 Canis lupus baileyi | reverse complement strand
TCCATTCGATTCGATTCAATTCTTTTCGAATCGATTCGATACGATTCTTTTCATTCGATTCAATTCTGTTCGATTCTATTCTATTTGATTCGGTTCAATTCGATTATTTTCAATTCGATTCTATTCGATTCTTTTCATTTTGATTCGATTCTTTTCGATTCAATTCTTTTCGATTTGGCTTGATTCGATCATTTGGATTCGATTTGTTACATTTCGATTCAATTCTTTTCGATTCTGTTCGATTCGATTCTTTCGATTCAGTTCGGTTCGATTCTTTTTGATTCGATTCGATTCTTTTCCATTCGATGATTCGATTAGTTTCGATTTTTTCGAATCGTTTCGATTCGAATCTATTCGATTCTTTTCGATTCAATTCGATTCGATTCGATTCGATTCTTTTCAATTCGATTCGATTCAATTCTTTTCACTTCGACTCCATTCTACTCGATTCATTTCGAATCGATTCGATTCTTTTTGATTTGATCGATTCGATTCTTTTTGATTTGATCTATTCGATTCTTTCGATTCAGTTCGATTCAATTCGATTCTTTTCTATTTGATTCGATTCTTTTCCACTCGATGTGATTTGATTCGTTTTCATTTTCTTCGATTTGTTTCAATTCGAATCTATTCGATTCTTTTCGATTCAATTCGATTCGATTCTTTTTGATTCAGTTCCATTCGATTCGAATAGATTCGATTCTTTTCGATTCGATACGATTCGATTCTTTTCGATGCGAATCAATTCGATTCGATTCTTTTTATTCGATTCGATTCGATTCTTTTAGATTTGATTCGATACGATTCTTTTCTATCGATTCGATTCGATTCGTTTTGATTCATTTCGATTCTCTTTGATTTTTTTGATTTGATCTTTTCAATCGATATGATTCGATTCGATTCTTTTCGATTCGATTCGATTCTTTTCGATTCGATTCGATTCTTTTCAATTTGATTCGTTTCGATTTGAATCTTTTTGTTTTGATTTGATTTTCTACAATTCGAATCTTTGGATTCGATTCTTTTTTATTTGATTAGATTCGATTCATTTCAATTCAAATCAATTCAATATTCTTCGATTCGATGCAATCTGATTCGATTTTTTCGAATCGATTTGATTCGATTCGATTAGTTTCGATTCGACTCGATTTGATTCGATTCGATTATCGATTCAATTCAATTCCAATTATTCTCAATTCGATTCGATTTGATTATTTTTATTCAATTCTATTATTTTCGATTCGATGCGATTCGATTCGATTCGATTCTTTTCGATTCAATCAATTCGATTTGATTCTTTTCAATTCGAATCGATTCTTTTCGATTTGATGGCATTCGATTCAATTGTTTTCGATTCGATTTGATTCTTTCGATTCGATTCGATTCTTTTCATTACGATTCAATTCAATTCGATTCTTTTCGATTCGATTTGATTCTTTTCGGTTCGATTCGATTCTTTTCGATTCGATTCGATTCGACACTTTTATTTCGATTCGATTCTTTTCGATTCGATTGATGCTTTTCGTTTCGATTAGATTCTCTTTGATTCGATTCTTTTCGATTCAATTTGATTTGATTCTTCTCCATTCGATTCGATTCAATTCTTTTCGAATCGATTCGATACGATTCTTTTCATTCGATTCAATTCTGTTCGATTCTATTCTATTTGATTCGGTTCAATTCGATTATTTTCAATTCGATTCTATTCGATTCTTTTCATTTTGATTCGATTCTTTTCGATTCAATTCTTTTCGATTTGGCTTGATTCGATCATTTGGATTCGATTTGTTACATTTCGATTCAATTCTTTTCGATTCTGTTCGATTCGATTCTTTCGATTCAGTTCGGTTCGATTCTTTTTGATTCGATTCGATTCTTTTCCATTCGATGATTCGATTAGTTTCGATTTTTTCGAATCGTTTCGATTCGAATCTATTCGATTCTTTTCGATTCAATTCGATTCGATTCGATTCGATTCTTTTCAATTCGATTCGATTCAATTCTTTTCACTTCGACTCGATTCTACTCGATTCATTTCGAATCGATTCGATTCTTTTTGATTTGATCGATTCGATTCTTTTTGATTTGATCTATTCGATTCTTTCGATTCAGTTAGATTCAATTCGATTCTTTTCTATTTGATTCGATTCTTTTCCACTCGATGTGATTTGATTCGTTTTCATTTTTTTCGATTTGTTTCAATTCGAATCTATTCGATTCTTTTCGATTCAATTCGATTCGATTCTTTTTGATTCAGTTCCATTCGATTCGAATAGATTCGATTCTTTTCGATTCGATACGATTCGATTCTTTTCGATGCGAATCAATTCGATTCGATTCTTTTTATTCGATTCGATTCGATTCTTTTAGATTTGATTCGATACGATTCTTTTCTATCGATTCGATTCGATTCGTTGTGATTCATTTCGATTCTCTTTGATTTTTTTGATTTGATCTTTTCAATCGATATGATTCGATTCGATTCTTTTCGATTCGATTCTTTTCGATTCGATTCGATTCTTTTCGATTCGATTCGATTCTTTTCGATTCGATTCGATTCTTTTCATTTTGATTCGTTTCGATTTGAATCTTTTTGTTTTGATTTGATTTTCTACAATTCGAATCTTTGGATTCGATTCTTTTTGATTTGATTAGATTCGATTCATTTCAATTCAAATCAATTCAATATGATTCGATTCGATGCAATCTGATTCGATTTTTTCGAATCGATTTGATTCGATTCTATTAGTTTCGATTCGACTCGATTTGATTCGATTCGATTATCGATTCAATTCAATTCCAATTATTCTCAATTCGATTCGATTTGATTATTTTTATTCAATTCTATTATTTTCGATTCGATGCGATTCGATTCGATTCGATTCTTTTCGATTCAATCAATTCGATTTGATTCTTTTCAATTCGATTCGATTCTTTTCGATTTGATTGCATTCGATTCAATTGTTTTCGATTCGATTTGATTCTTTCGATTCGATTCGATCCTTTTCATTACGATTCAATTCAATTCGATTCTTTTCGATTCGATTTGATTCTTTTCGGTTCGATTCGATTCGATTCGACACTTTTCATTTCGATTCGATTCTTTTCGATTCGATTGATGCTTTTTGTTTCGATTAGATTCTCTTTGATTCGATTCTTTTCGAACAATTTGATTTGATTCTTCTCCATTCGATTAGATTCCATTCTTTTCGAATCGATTCGATAAGATTCTTTTCATTCGACTCAATTCTGTTTGATTCTATTCTATTTGATTCGGTTCAATTCGATTATTTTCAATTCGATTCTATTCGATTCTTTTCATTTTGATTCGATTCTTTTCGATTCAATTCTTTTCGATTTGGCTTGATTCGATCATTTGGATTCGATTTGTTACATTTCGATTCAATTCTTTTCGATTCTGTTCGATTCGATTCTTTCGATTCAGTTTGGTTCGATTCTTTTTGATTCGATTCAATTCTTTTCCATTCGATGATTCGATTAGTTTTGATTTTTTCGAATCGTTTCGATTCGAATCTATTCGATTCTTTTCGATTCGATTCGATTCGATTCGATTCTTTTCAATTCGATTCGATTGAATTCTTTTCACTTTTACTCGATTCTACTCGATTCATTTCGAATCGATTCGATTCTTTTTGATTTGATCGATTCGATTCTTTTTGATTTGATCTATTCGATTCTTTCGATTCAGTTAGATTCAATTCGATTCTTTTCTATTTGATTCGATTCTTTTCCACTCGATGTGATTTGATTCGTTTTCATTTTTTTCGATTTGTTTCAATTCGAATCTATTCGATTCTTTTCGATTCAATTCGATTCGATTCTTTTTGATTCAGTTCCATTCGATTCGAATAGATTCGATTCTTTTCGATTCGATACGATTCGATTCTTTTCGATGCGAATCAATTCGATTCGATTCTTTTTATTCGATTCGATTCGATTCTTTTAGATTTGATTCGATACGATTCTTTTCTATTTGATTCGATTCGATTCGTTTTGATTCATTTCGATTCTCTTTGATTTTTTTGATTTGATCTTTTCAATCGATATGATTCGATTCGATTCTTTTCGATTCGATTCTTTTCGATTCGATTCGATTCTTTTCGATTCGATTCGATTCTTTTCATTTTGATTCGTTTCGATTTGAATCTTTTTGTTTTGATTTGATTTTCTACAATTCGAATCTTTGGATTCGATTCTTTTTGATTTGATTAGATTCGATTCATTTCAATTCAAATCAATTCAATATTCTTCGATTCGATGCAATCTGATTCGATTTTTTCGAATCGATTTGATTCGATTCGATTAGTTTCGATTCGACTCGATTTGATTCGATTCGATTATCGATTCAATTCAATTCCAATTATTCTCAATTCGATTCGATTTGATTATTTTTATTCAATTCTATTATTTTCGATTCGATGCGATTCGATTCGATTCGATTCTTTTCGATTCAATCAATTCGATTTGATTCTTTTCAATTCGATTCGATTCTTTTCGATTTGATGGCATTCGATTCAATTGTTTTCGATTCGATTTGATTCTTTCGATTCGATTCGATTCTTTTCATTACGATTCAATCCAATTCGATTCTTTTCGATTCGATTTGATTCTTTTCGGTTCGATTCGATTCTTTTCGATTCGATTCGATTCGACACTTTTATTTCGATTCGATTCTTTTCGATTCGATTGATGCTTTTCGTTTCGATTAGATTCTCTTTGATTCGATTCTTTTCGATTCAATTTGATTTGATTCTTCTCCATTCGATTCGATTCAATTCTTTTCGAATCGATTCGATAAGATTCTTTTCATTCGATTCAATTCTGTTCGATTCTATTCTATTTGATTCGGTTCAATTCGATTATTTTCAATTCGATTCTATTCGATTCTTTTCATTTTGATTCGATTCTTTTCGATTCAATTCTTTTCGATTTGGCTTGATTCGATCATTTGGATTCGAATTGTTACATTTCGATTCAATTCTTTTCGATTCTGTTCGATTCGATTCTTTCGATTCAGTTCGGTTCGATTCTTTTTGATTCGATTCGATTCTTTTCCATTCGATGATTCGATTAGTTTCGATTTTTTCGAATCGTTTCGATTCGAATCTATTCGATTCTTTTCGATTCAATTCGATTCGATTCGATTCGATTCTTTTCAATTCGATTCGATTCAATTCTTTTCACTTCGACTCGATTCTACTCGATTCATTTCGAATCGATTCGATTCTTTTTGATTTGATCGATTCGATTCTTTTTGATTTGATCTATTCGATTCTTTCGATTCAGTTAGATTCAATTCGATTCTTTTCTATTTGATTCGATTCTTTTCCACTCGATGTGATTTGATTCGTTTTCATTTTTTTCGATTTGTTTCAATTCGAATCTATTCGATTCTTTTCGATTCAATTCGATTCGATTCTTTTTGATTCAGTTCCATTCGATTCGAATAGATTCGATTCTTTTCGATTCGATACGATTCGATTCTTTTCGATGCGAATCAATTCGATTCGATTCTTTTTATTCGATTCGATTCGATTCTTTTAGATTTGATTCGATACGATTCTTTTCTATCGATTCGATTCGATTCGTTTTGATTCATTTCGATTCTCTTTGATTTTTTTGATTTGATCTTTTCAATCGATATGATTCGATTCGATTCTTTTCGATTCGATTCTTTTCGATTCGATTCGATTCTTTTCGATTCGATTCGATTCTTTTCATTTTGATTCGTTTCGATTTGAATCTTTTTGTTTTGATTTGATTTTCTACAATTCGAATCTTTGGATTCGATTCTTTTTGATTTGATTAGATTCGATTCATTTCAATTCAAATCAATTCAATATTCTTCGATTCGATGCAATCTGATTCGATTTTTTCGAATCGATTTGATTCGATTCGATTAGTTTCGATTCGACTCGATTTGATTCGATTCGATTATCGATTCAATTCAATTCCAATTATTCTCAATTCGATTCGATTTGATTATTTTTATTCAATTCTATTATTTTCGATTCGATGCGATTCGATTCGATTCGATTCTTTTCGATTCAATCAATTCGATTTGATTCTTTTCAATTCGATTCGATTCTTTTCGATTTGATGGCATTCGATTCAATTGTTTTCGATTCGATTTGATTCTTTCGATTCGATTCGATTCTTTTCATTACGATTCAATTCAATTCGATTCTTTTCGATTCGATTTGATTCTTTTCGGTTCGATTCGATTCTTTTCGATTCGATTCGATTCGACACTTTTATTTCGATTCGATTCTTTTCGATTCGATTGATGCTTTTCGTTTCGATTAGATTCTCTTTGATTCGATTCTTTTCGATTCAATTTGATTTGATTCTTCTCCATTCGATTCGATTCAATTCTTTTCGAATCGATTCGATACGATTCTTTTCATTCGATTCAATTCTGTTCGATTCTATTCTATTTGATTCGGTTCAATTCGATTATTTTCAATTCGATTCTATTCGATTCTTTTCATTTTGATTCGATTCTTTTCGATTCAATTCTTTTCGATTTGGCTTGATTCGATCATTTGGATTCGATTTGTTACATTTCGATTCAATTCTTTTCGATTCTGTTCGATTCGATTCTTTCGATTCAGTTCGGTTCGATTCTTTTTGATTCGATTCGATTCTTTTCCATTCGATGATTCGATTAGTTTCGATTTTTTCGAATCGTTTCGATTCGAATCTATTCGATTCTTTTCGATTCAATTCGATTCGATTCGATTCGATTCTTTTCAATTCGATTCGATTCAATTCTTTTCACTTCGACTCGATTCTACTCGATTCATTTCGAATCGATTCGATTCTTTTTGATTTGATCGATTCGATTCTTTTTGATTTGATCTATTCGATTCTTTCGATTCAGTTAGATTCAATTCGATTCTTTTCTATTTGATTCGATTCTTTTCCACTCGATGTGATTTGATTCGTTTTCATTTTTTCGATTTGTTTCAATTCGAATCTATTCGATTCTTTTCGATTCAATTCGATTCGATTCTTTTTGATTCAGTTCCATTCGATTCGAATAGATTCGATTCTTTTCGATTCGATACGATTCGATTCTTTTCGATGCGAATCAATTCGATTCGATTCTTTTTATTCGATTCGATTCGATTCTTTTAGATTTGATTCGATACGATTCTTTTCTATCGATTCGATTCGATTCGTTTTGATTCATTTCGATTCTCTTTGATTTTTTTGATTTGATCTTTTCAATCGATATGATTCGATTCGATTCTTTTCGATTCGATTCGATTCTTTTCGATTCGATTCGATTCTTTTCAATTTGATTCGTTTCGATTTGAATCTTTTTGTTTTGATTTGATTTTCTACAATTCGAATCTTTGGATTCGATTCTTTTTGATTTGATTAGATTCGATTCATTTCAATTCAAATCAATTCAATATTCTTCGATTCGATGCAATCTGATTCGATTTTTTCGAATCGATTTGATTCGATTCGATTAGTTTCGATTCGACTCGATTTGATTCGATTCGATTATCGATTCAATTCAATTCCAATTATTCTCAATTCGATTCGATTTGATTATTTTTATTCAATTCTATTATTTTCGATTCGATGCGATTCGATTCGATTCGATTCTTTTCGATTCAATCAATTCGATTTGATTCTTTTCAATTCGAATCGATTCTTTTCGATTTGATGGCATTCGATTCAATTGTTTTCGATTCGATTTGATTCTTTCGATTCGATTCGATTCTTTTCATTACGATTCAATTCAATTCGATTCTTTTCGATTCGATTTGATTCTTTTCGGTTCGATTCGATTCTTTTCGATTCGATTCGATTCGACACTTTTATTTCGATTCGATTCTTTTCGATTCGATTGATGCTTTTCGTTTCGATTAGATTCTCTTTGATTCGATTCTTTTCGATTCAATTTGATTTGATTCTTCTCCATTCGATTCGATTCAATTCTTTTCGAATCGATTCGATACGATTCTTTTCATTCGATTCAATTCTGTTCGATTCTATTCTATTTGATTCGGTTCAATTCGATTATTTTCAATTCGATTCTATTCGATTCTTTTCATTTTGATTCGATTCTTTTCGATTCAATTCTTTTCGATTTGGCTTGATTCGATCATTTGGATTCGATTTGTTACATTTCGATTCAATTCTTTTCGATTCTGTTCGATTCGATTCTTTCGATTCAGTTCGGTTCGATTCTTTTTGATTCGATTCGATTCTTTTCCATTCGATGATTCGATTAGTTTCGATTTTTTCGAATCGTTTCGATTCGAATCTATTCGATTCTTTTCGATTCAATTCGATTCGATTCGATTCGATTCTTTTCAATTCGATTCGATTCAATTCTTTTCACTTCGACTCGATTCTACTCGATTCATTTCGAATCGATTCGATTCTTTTTGATTTGATCGATTCGATTCTTTTTGATTTGATCTATTCGATTCTTTCGATTCAGTTAGATTCAATTCGATTCTTTTCTATTTGATTCGATTCTTTTCCACTCGATGTGATTTGATTCGTTTTCATTTTTTCGATTTGTTTCAATTCGAATCTATTCGATTCTTTTCGATTCAATTCGATTCGATTCTTTTTGATTCAGTTCCATTCGATTCGAATAGATTCGATTCTTTTCGATTCGATACGATTCGATTCTTTTCGATGCGAATCAATTCGATTCGATTCTTTTTATTCGATTCGATTCGATTCTTTTAGATTTGATTCGATACGATTCTTTTCTATCGATTCGATTCGATTCGTTTTGATTCATTTCGATTCTCTTTGATTTTTTTGATTTGATCTTTTCAATCGATATGATTCGATTCGATTCTTTTCGATTCGATTCGATTCTTTTCGATTCGATTCGATTCTTTTCAATTTGATTCGTTTCGATTTGAATCTTTTTGTTTTGATTTGATTTTCTACAATTCGAATCTTTGGATTCGATTCTTTTTGATTTGATTAGATTCGATTCATTTCAATTCAAATCAATTCAATATGATTCGATTCGATGCAATCTGATTCGATTTTTTCGAATCGATTTGATTCGATTCGATTAGTTTCGATTCGACTCGATTTGATTCGATTCGATTATCGATTCAATTCAATTCCAATTATTCTCAATTCGATTCGATTTGATTATTTTTATTCAATTCTATTATTTTCGATTCGATGCGATTCGATTCGATTCGATTCTTTTCGATTCAATCAATTCGATTTGATTCTTTTCAATTCGAATCGATTCTTTTCGATTTGATGGCATTCGATTCAATTGTTTTCGATTCGATTTGATTCTTTCGATTCGATTCGATTCTTTTCATTACGATTCAATTCAATTCGATTCTTTTCGATTCGATTTGATTCTTTTCGGTTCGATTCGATTCTTTTCGATTCGATTCGATTCGACACTTTTATTTCGATTCGATTCTTTTCGATTCGATTGATGCTTTTCGTTTCGATTAGATTCTCTTTGATTCGATTCTTTTCGATTCAATTTGATTTGATTCTTCTCCATTCGATTCGATTCAATTCTTTTCGAATCGATTCGATACGATTCTTTTCATTCGATTCAATTCTGTTCGATTCTATTCTATTTGATTCGGTTCAATTCGATTATTTTCAATTCGATTCTATTCGATTCTTTTCATTTTGATTCGATTCTTTTCGATTCAATTCTTTTCGATTTGGCTTGATTCGATCATTTGGATTCGATTTGTTACATTTCGATTCAATTCTTTTCGATTCTGTTCGATTCGATTCTTTCGATTCAGTTCGGTTCGATTCTTTTTGATTCGATTCGATTCTTTTCCATTCGATGATTCGATTAGTTTCGATTTTTTCGAATCGTTTCGATTCGAATCTATTCGATTCTTTTCGATTCAATTCGATTCGATTCGATTCGATTCTTTTCAATTCGATTCGATTCAATTCTTTTCACTTCGACTCGATTCTACTCGATTCATTTCGAATCGATTCGATTCTTTTTGATTTGATCGATTCGATTCTTTTTGATTTGATCTATTCGATTCTTTCGATTCAGTTAGATTCAATTCGATTCTTTTCTATTTGATTCGATTCTTTTCCACTCGATGTGATTTGATTCGTTTTCATTTTTTTCGATTTGTTTCAATTCGAATCTATTCGATTCTTTTCGATTCAATTCGATTCGATTCTTTTTGATTCAGTTCCATTCGATTCGAATAGATTCGATTCTTTTCGATTCGATACGATTCGATTCTTTTCGATGCGAATCAATTCGATTCGATTCTTTTTATTCGATTCGATTCGATTCTTTTAGATTTGATTCGATACGATTCTTTTCTATCGATTCGATTCGATTCGTTGTGATTCATTTCGATTCTCTTTGATTTTTTTGATTTGATCTTTTCAATCGATATGATTCGATTCGATTCTTTTCGATTCGATTCTTTTCGATTCGATTCGATTCTTTTCGATTCGATTCGATTCTTTTCGATTCGATTCGATTCTTTTCATTTTGATTCGTTTCGATTTGAATCTTTTTGTTTTGATTTGATTTTCTACAATTCGAATCTTTGGATTCGATTCTTTTTGATTTGATTAGATTCGATTCATTTCAATTCAAATCAATTCAATATTCTTCGATTCGATGCAATCTGATTCGATTTTTTCGAATCGATTTGATTCGATTCGATTAGTTTCGATTCGACTCGATTTGATTCGATTCGATTATCGATTCAATTCAATTCCAATTATTCTCAATTCGATTCGATTTGATTATTTTTATTCAATTCTATTATTTTCGATTCGATGCGATTCGATTCGATTCGATTCTTTTCGATTCAATCAATTCGATTTGATTCTTTTCAATTCGATTCGATTCTTTTCGATTTGATGGCATTCGATTCAATTGTTTTCGATTCGATTTGATTCTTTCGATTCGATTCGATTCTTTTCATTACGATTCAATTCAATTCGATTCTTTTCGATTCGATTTGATTCTTTTCGGTTCGATTCGATTCTTTTCGATTCGATTCGATTCGACACTTTTATTTCGATTCGATTCTTTTCGATTCGATTGATGCTTTTCGTTTCGATTAGATTCTCTTTGATTCGATTCTTTTCGATTCAATTTGATTTGATTCTTCTCCATTCGATTCGATTCAATTCTTTTCGAATCGATTCGATACGATTCTTTTCATTCGATTCAATTCTGTTCGATTCTATTCTATTTGATTCGGTTCAATTCGATTATTTTCAATTCGATTCTATTCGATTCTTTTCATTTTGATTCGATTCTTTTCGATTCAATTCTTTTCGATTTGGCTTGATTCGATCATTTGGATTCGATTTGTTACATTTCGATTCAATTCTTTTCGATTCTGTTCGATTCGATTCTTTCGATTCAGTTCGGTTCGATTCTTTTTGATTCGATTCGATTCTTTTCCATTCGATGATTCGATTAGTTTCGATTTTTTCGAATCGTTTCGATTCGAATCTATTCGATTCTTTTCGATTCAATTCGATTCGATTCGATTCGATTCTTTTCAATTCGATTCGATTCAATTCTTTTCACTTCGACTCGATTCTACTCGATTCATTTCGAATCGATTCGATTCTTTTTGATTTGATCGATTCGATTCTTTTTGATTTGATCTATTCGATTCTTTCGATTCAGTTCGATTCAATTCGATTCTTTTCTATTTGATTCGATTCTTTTCCACTCGATGTGATTTGATTCGTTTTCATTTTTTTCGATTTGTTTCAATTCGAATCTATTCGATTCTTTTCGATTCAATTCGATTCGATTCTTTTTGATTCAGTTCCATTCGATTCGAATAGATTCGATTCTTTTCGATTTGATACGATTCGATTCTTTTCGATGCGAATCAATTCGATTCGATTCTTTTTATTCGATTCGATTCGATTCTTTTAGATTTGATTCGATACGATTCTTTTCTATCGATTCGATTCGATTCGTTGTGATTCATTTCGATTCTCTTTGATTTTTTTGATTTGATCTTTTCAATCGATATGATTCGATTCGATTCTTTTCGATTCGATTCTTTTCGATTCGATTCGATTCTTTTCGATTCGATTCGATTCTTTTCGATTCGATTCGATTCTTTTCATTTTGATTCGTTTCGATTTGAATCTTTTTGTTTTGATTTGATTTTCTACAATTCGAATCTTTGGATTCGATTCTTTTTGATTTGATTAGATTCGATTCATTTCAATTCAAATCAATTCAATATTCTTCGATTCGATGCAATCTGATTCGATTTTTTCGAATCGATTTGATTCGATTCGATTAGTTTCGATTCGACTCGATTTGATTCGATTCGATTATCGATTCAATTCAATTCCAATTATTCTCAATTCGATTCGATTTGATTATTTTTATTCAATTCTATTATTTTCGATTCGATGCGATTCGATTCGATTCGATTCTTTTCGATTCAATCAATTCGATTTGATTCTTTTCAATTCGATTCGATTCTTTTCGATTTGATGGCATTCGATTCAATTGTTTTCGATTCGATTTGATTCTTTCGATTCGATTCGATTCTTTTCATTACGATTCAATTCAATTCGATTCTTTTCGATTCGATTTGATTCTTTTCGGTTCGATTCGATTCTTTTCGATTCGATTCGATTCGACACTTTTATTTCGATTCGATTCTTTTCGATTCGATTGATGCTTTTCGTTTCGATTAGATTCTCTTTGATTCGATTCTTTTCGATTCAATTTGATTTGATTCTTCTCCATTCGATTCGATTCAATTCTTTTCGAATCGATTCGATACGATTCTTTTCATTCGATTCAATTCTGTTCGATTCTATTCTATTTGATTCGGTTCAATTCGATTCTTTTCAATTCGATTCTATTCGATTCTTTTCATTTTGATTCGATTCTTTTCGATTCAATTCTTTTCGATTTGGCTTGATTCGATCATTTGGATTCGATTTGTTACATTTCGATTCAATTCTTTTCGATTCTGTTCGATTCGATTCTTTCGATTCAGTTCGGTTCGATTCTTTTTGATTCGATTCGATTCTTTTCCATTCGATGATTCGATTAGTTTCGATTTTTTCGAATCGTTTCGATTCGAATCTATTCGATTCTTTTCGATTCAATTCGATTCGATTCGATTCGATTCTTTTCAATTCGATTCGATTCAATTCTTTTCACTTCGACTCGATTCTACTCGATTCATTTCGAATCGATTCGATTCTTTTTGATTTGATCGATTCGATTCTTTTTGATTTGATCTATTCGATTCTTTCGATTCAGTTCGATTCAATTCGATTCTTTTCTATTTGATTCGATTCTTTTCCACTCGATGTGATTTGATTCGTTTTCATTTTCTTCGATTTGTTTCAATTCGAATCTATTCGATTCTTTTCGATTCAATTCGATTCGATTCTTTTTGATTCAGTTCCATTCGATTCGAATAGATTCGATTCTTTTCGATTCGATACGATTCGATTCTTTTCGATGCGAATCAATTCGATTCTATTCTTTTTATTCGATTCGATTCGATTCTTTTAGATTTGATTCGATACGATACTTTTCTATCGATTCGATTCGATTCGTTTTGATTCATTTCGATTCTCTTTGATATATTTGATTTGATCTTTTCAATCGATATGATTCGATTCGATTCTTTTCGATTCGATTCGATTCTTTTCGATTGGATTCGATTCTTTTCAATTTGATTCGTTTCGATTTGAATCTTTTTGTTTTGATTTGATTTTCTACAATTCGATTCTTTGGATTCGATTCTTTTTGATTTGATTAGATTCGATTCGTTTCAATTCAAATCAATTCAATATGATTCGATTCGATGCAATCTGATTCGATTTTTTCGAATCGATTTGATTCGATTCGATTAGTTTCGATTCGACTCGATTTGATTCGATTCGATTATCGATTCAATTCAATTCCAATTATTCTCAATTCGAATCGATTTGAATATTTTTATTCAATTCTATTATTTTCGATTCGATGCGATTCGATTCGATTCGATTCTTTTCGATTCAATCAATTCGATTTGATTCTTTTCAATTCGATTCGATTCTTTTCGATTTGATGGCATTCGATTCAATTGTTTTCGATTCGATTTGATTCTTTCGATTCGATTCGATTCTTTTCATTACGATTCAATTCAATTCGATTCTTTTCAATTCGATTTGATTCTTTTCGGTTCGATTCGATTCGATTCGACACTTTTCATTTCGATTCGATTCTTTTCGATTCGATTGATGCTTTTTGTTTCGATTAGATTCTCTTTGATTCGATTCTTTTCGAACAATTTGATTTGATTCTTCTCCATTCGATTAGATTCAATTCTTTTCGAATCGATTCGATAAGATTCTTTTCATTCGACTCAATTCTGTTTGATTCTATTCTATTTGATTCGGTTCAATTCGATTATTTTCAATTCGATTCTATTCGATTCTTTTCATTTGATTCGATTCTTTTCGATTCAATTCTTTTCGATTTGGCTTGATTCGATCATTTGGATTCGATTTGATTCAGTTCGGTTCGATTCTTTTTGATTCGATTCGATTCTTTTCCATTCGATGATTCGATTAGTTTCGATTTTTTCGAATCGTTTCGATTCGAATCTATTCGATTCTTTTCGATTCAATTCGATTCGATTCGATTCGATTCTTTTCAATTCGATTCGATTCAATTCTTTTCACTTCGACTCGATTCTACTCGATTCATTTCGAATCGATTCGATTCTTTTTGATTTGATCGATTCGATTCTTTTTGATTTGATCTATTCGATTCTTTCGATTCAGTTCGATTCAATTCGATTCTTTTCTATTTGATTCGATTCTTTTCCACTCGATGTGATTTGATTCGTTTTCATTTTCTTCGATTTGTTTCAATTCGAATCTATTCGATTCTTTTCGATTCAATTCGATTCGATTCTTTTTGATTCAGTTCCATTCGATTCGAATAGATTCGATTCTTTTCGATTCGATACGATTCGATTCTTTTCGATGCGAATCAATTCGATTCGATTCTTTTTATTCGATTCGATTCGATTCTTTTAGATTTGATTCGATACGATTCTTTTCTATCGATTCGATTCGATTCGTTGTGATTCATTTCGATTCTCTTTGATTTTTTTGATTTGATCTTTTCAATCGATATGATTCGATTCGATTCTTTTCGATTCGATTCGATTCTTTTCGATTCGATTCGATTCTTTTCAATTTGATTCGTTTCGATTTGAATCTTTTTGTTTTGATTTGATTTTCTACAATTCGAATCTTTGGATTCGATTCTTTTTGATTTGATTAGATTCGATTCATTTCAATTCAAATCAATTCAATATGATTCGATTCGATGCAATCTGATTCGATTTTTTCGAATCGATTTGATTCGATTCGATTAGTTTCGATTCGACTCGATTTGATTCGATTCGATTATCGATTCAATTCAATTCCAATTATTCTCAATTCGATTCGATTTGATTATTTTTATTCAATTCTATTATTTTCGATTCGATGCGATTCGATTCGATTCGATTCTTTTCGATTCAATCAATTCGATTTGATTCTTTTCAATTCGAATCGATTCTTTTCGATTTGATGGCATTCGATTCAATTGTTTTCGATTCGATTTGATTCTTTCGATTCGATTCGATTCTTTTCATTACGATTCAATTCAATTCGATTCTTTTCGATTCGATTTGATTCTTTTCGGTTCGATTCGATTCTTTTCGATTCGATTCGATTCGACACTTTTATTTCGATTCGATTCTTTTCGATTCGATTGATGCTTTTCGTTTCGATTAGATTCTCTTTGATTCGATTCTTTTCGATTCAATTTGATTTGATTCTTCTCCATTCGATTCGATTCAATTCTTTTCGAATCGATTCGATACGATTCTTTTCATTCGATTCAATTCTGTTCGATTCTATTCTATTTGATTCGGTTCAATTCGATTATTTTCAATTCGATTCTATTCGATTCTTTTCATTTTGATTCGATTCTTTTCGATTCAATTCTTTTCGATTTGGCTTGATTCGATCATTTGGATTCGATTTGTTACATTTCGATTCAATTCTTTTCGATTCTGTTCGATTCGATTCTTTCGATTCAGTTCGGTTCGATTCTTTTTGATTCGATTCGATTCTTTTCCATTCGATGATTCGATTAGTTTCGATTTTTTCGAATCGTTTCGATTCGAATCTATTCGATTCTTTTCGATTCAATTCGATTCGATTCGATTCGATTCTTTTCAATTCGATTCGATTCAATTCTTTTCACTTCGACTCGATTCTACTCGATTCATTTCGAATCGATTCGATTCTTTTTGATTTGATCGATTCGATTCTTTTTGATTTGATCTATTCGATTCTTTCGATTCAGTTAGATTCAATTCGATTCTTTTCTATTTGATTCGATTCTTTTCCACTCGATGTGATTTGATTCGTTTTCATTTTTTTCGATTTGTTTCAATTCGAATCTATTCGATTCTTTTCGATTCAATTCGATTCGATTCTTTTTGATTCAGTTCCATTCGATTCGAATAGATTCGATTCTTTTCGATTCGATACGATTCGATTCTTTTCGATGCGAATCAATTCGATTCGATTCTTTTTATTCGATTCGATTCGATTCTTTTAGATTTGATTCGATACGATTCTTTTCTATCGATTCGATTCGATTCGTTGTGATTCATTTCGATTCTCTTTGATTTTTTTGATTTGATCTTTTCAATCGATATGATTCGATTCGATTCTTTTCGATTCGATTCTTTTCGATTCGATTCGATTCTTTTCGATTCGATTCGATTCTTTTCGATTCGATTCGATTCTTTTCATTTTGATTCGTTTCGATTTGAATCTTTTTGTTTTGATTTGATTTTCTACAATTCGAATCTTTGGATTCGATTCTTTTTGATTTGATTAGATTCGATTCATTTCAATTCAAATCAATTCAATATTCTTCGATTCGATGCAATCTGATTCGATTTTTTCGAATCGATTTGATTCGATTCGATTAGTTTCGATTCGACTCGATTTGATTCGATTCGATTATCGATTCAATTCAATTCCAATTATTCTCAATTCGATTCGATTTGATTATTTTTATTCAATTCTATTATTTTCGATTCGATGCGATTCGATTCGATTCGATTCTTTTCGATTCAATCAATTCGATTTGATTCTTTTCAATTCGATTCGATTCTTTTCGATTTGATGGCATTCGATTCAATTGTTTTCGATTCGATTTGATTCTTTCGATTCGATTCGATTCTTTTCATTACGATTCAATTCAATTCGATTCTTTTCGATTCGATTTGATTCTTTTCGGTTCGATTCGATTCTTTTCGATTCGATTCGATTCGACACTTTTATTTCGATTCGATTCTTTTCGATTCGATTGATGCTTTTCGTTTCGATTAGATTCTCTTTGATTCGATTCTTTTCGATTCAATTTGATTTGATTCTTCTCCATTCGATTCGATTCAATTCTTTTCGAATCGATTCGATACGATTCTTTTCATTCGATTCAATTCTGTTCGATTCTATTCTATTTGATTCGGTTCAATTCGATTATTTTCAATTCGATTCTATTCGATTCTTTTCATTTTGATTCGATTCTTTTCGATTCAATTCTTTTCGATTTGGCTTGATTCGATCATTTGGATTCGATTTGTTACATTTCGATTCAATTCTTTTCGATTCTGTTCGATTCGATTCTTTCGATTCAGTTCGGTTCGATTCTTTTTGATTCGATTCGATTCTTTTCCATTCGATGATTCGATTAGTTTCGATTTTTTCGAATCGTTTCGATTCGAATCTATTCGATTCTTTTCGATTCAATTCGATTCGATTCGATTCGATTCTTTTCAATTCGATTCGATTCAATTCTTTTCACTTCGACTCGATTCTACTCGATTCATTTCGAATCGATTCGATTCTTTTTGATTTGATCGATTCGATTCTTTTTGATTTGATCTATTCGATTCTTTCGATTCAGTTCGATTCAATTCGATTCTTTTCTATTTGATTCGATTCTTTTCCACTCGATGTGATTTGATTCGTTTTCATTTTTTTCGATTTGTTTCAATTCGAATCTATTCGATTCTTTTCGATTCAATTCGATTCGATTCTTTTTGATTCAGTTCCATTCGATTCGAATAGATTCGATTCTTTTCGATTTGATACGATTCGATTCTTTTCGATGCGAATCAATTCGATTCGATTCTTTTTATTCGATTCGATTCGATTCTTTTAGATTTGATTCGATACGATTCTTTTCTATCGATTCGATTCGATTCGTTGTGATTCATTTCGATTCTCTTTGATTTTTTTGATTTGATCTTTTCAATCGATATGATTCGATTCGATTCTTTTCGATTCGATTCTTTTCGATTCGATTCGATTCTTTTCGATTCGATTCGATTCTTTTCGATTCGATTCGATTCTTTTCATTTTGATTCGTTTCGATTTGAATCTTTTTGTTTTGATTTGATTTTCTACAATTCGAATCTTTGGATTCGATTCTTTTTGATTTGATTAGATTCGATTCATTTCAATTCAAATCAATTCAATATTCTTCGATTCGATGCAATCTGATTCGATTTTTTCGAATCGATTTGATTCGATTCGATTAGTTTCGATTCGACTCGATTTGATTCGATTCGATTATCGATTCAATTCAATTCCAATTATTCTCAATTCGATTCGATTTGATTATTTTTATTCAATTCTATTATTTTCGATTCGATGCGATTCGATTCGATTCGATTCTTTTCGATTCAATCAATTCGATTTGATTCTTTTCAATTCGATTCGATTCTTTTCGATTTGATGGCATTCGATTCAATTGTTTTCGATTCGATTTGATTCTTTCGATTCGATTCGATTCTTTTCATTACGATTCAATTCAATTCGATTCTTTTCGATTCGATTTGATTCTTTTCGGTTCGATTCGATTCTTTTCGATTCGATTCGATTCGACACTTTTATTTCGATTCGATTCTTTTCGATTCGATTGATGCTTTTCGTTTCGATTAGATTCTCTTTGATTCGATTCTTTTCGATTCAATTTGATTTGATTCTTCTCCATTCGATTCGATTCAATTCTTTTCGAATCGATTCGATACGATTCTTTTCATTCGATTCAATTCTGTTCGATTCTATTCTATTTGATTCGGTTCAATTCGATTCTTTTCAATTCGATTCTATTCGATTCTTTTCATTTTGATTCGATTCTTTTCGATTCAATTCTTTTCGATTTGGCTTGATTCGATCATTTGGATTCGATTTGTTACATTTCGATTCAATTCTTTTCGATTCTGTTCGATTCGATTCTTTCGATTCAGTTCGGTTCGATTCTTTTTGATTCGATTCGATTCTTTTCCATTCGATGATTCGATTAGTTTCGATTTTTTCGAATCGTTTCGATTCGAATCTATTCGATTCTTTTCGATTCAATTCGATTCGATTCGATTCGATTCTTTTCAATTCGATTCGATTCAATTCTTTTCACTTCGACTCGATTCTACTCGATTCATTTCGAATCGATTCGATTCTTTTTGATTTGATCGATTCGATTCTTTTTGATTTGATCTATTCGATTCTTTCGATTCAGTTCGATTCAATTCGATTCTTTTCTATTTGATTCGATTCTTTTCCACTCGATGTGATTTGATTCGTTTTCATTTTCTTCGATTTGTTTCAATTCGAATCTATTCGATTCTTTTCGATTCAATTCGATTCGATTCTTTTTGATTCAGTTCCATTCGATTCGAATAGATTCGATTCTTTTCGATTCGATACGATTCGATTCTTTTCGATGCGAATCAATTCGATTCTATTCTTTTTATTCGATTCGATTCGATTCTTTTAGATTTGATTCGATACGATACTTTTCTATCGATTCGATTCGATTCGTTTTGATTCATTTCGATTCTCTTTGATATATTTGATTTGATCTTTTCAATCGATATGATTCGATTCGATTCTTTTCGATTCGATTCGATTCTTTTCGATTGGATTCGATTCTTTTCAATTTGATTCGTTTCGATTTGAATCTTTTTGTTTTGATTTGATTTTCTACAATTCGATTCTTTGGATTCGATTCTTTTTGATTTGATTAGATTCGATTCGTTTCAATTCAAATCAATTCAATATGATTCGATTCGATGCAATCTGATTCGATTTTTTCGAATCGATTTGATTCGATTCGATTAGTTTCGATTCGACTCGATTTGATTCGATTCGATTATCGATTCAATTCAATTCCAATTATTCTCAATTCGAATCGATTTGAATATTTTTATTCAATTCTATTATTTTCGATTCGATGCGATTCGATTCGATTCGATTCTTTTCGATTCAATCAATTCGATTTGATTCTTTTCAATTCGATTCGATTCTTTTCGATTTGATGGCATTCGATTCAATTGTTTTCGATTCGATTTGATTCTTTCGATTCGATTCGATTCTTTTCATTACGATTCAATTCAATTCGATTCTTTTCAATTCGATTTGATTCTTTTCGGTTCGATTCGATTCGATTCGACACTTTTCATTTCGATTCGATTCTTTTCGATTCGATTGATGCTTTTTGTTTCGATTAGATTCTCTTTGATTCGATTCTTTTCGAACAATTTGATTTGATTCTTCTCCATTCGATTAGATTCAATTCTTTTCGAATCGATTCGATAAGATTCTTTTCATTCGACTCAATTCTGTTTGATTCTATTCTATTTGATTCGGTTCAATTCGATTATTTTCAATTCGATTCTATTCGATTCTTTTCATTTGATTCGATTCTTTTCGATTCAATTCTTTTCGATTTGGCTTGATTCGATCATTTGGATTCGATTTGATTCAGTTCGGTTCGATTCTTTTTGATTCGATTCGATTCTTTTCCATTCGATGATTCGATTAGTTTCGATTTTTTCGAATCGTTTCGATTCGAATCTATTCGATTCTTTTCGATTCAATTCGATTCGATTCGATTCGATTCTTTTCAATTCGATTCGATTCAATTCTTTTCACTTCGACTCGATTCTACTCGATTCATTTCGAATCGATTCGATTCTTTTTGATTTGATCGATTCGATTCTTTTTGATTTGATCTATTCGATTCTTTCGATTCAGTTCGATTCAATTCGATTCTTTTCTATTTGATTCGATTCTTTTCCACTCGATGTGATTTGATTCGTTTTCATTTTCTTCGATTTGTTTCAATTCGAATCTATTCGATTCTTTTCGATTCAATTCGATTCGATTCTTTTTGATTCAGTTCCATTCGATTCGAATAGATTCGATTCTTTTCGATTCGATACGATTCGATTCTTTTCGATGCGAATCAATTCGATTCGATTCTTTTTATTCGATTCGATTCGATTCTTTTAGATTTGATTCGATACGATTCTTTTCTATCGATTCGATTCGATTCGTTGTGATTCATTTCGATTCTCTTTGATTTTTTTGATTTGATCTTTTCAATCGATATGATTCGATTCGATTCTTTTCGATTCGATTCTTTTCGATTCGATTCGATTCTTTTCGATTCGATTCGATTCTTTTCGATTCGATTCGATTCTTTTCATTTTGATTCGTTTCGATTTGAATCTTTTTGTTTTGATTTGATTTTCTACAATTCGAATCTTTGGATTCGATTCTTTTTGATTTGATTAGATTCGATTCATTTCAATTCAAATCAATTCAATATTCTTCGATTCGATGCAATCTGATTCGATTTTTTCGAATCGATTTGATTCGATTCGATTAGTTTCGATTCGACTCGATTTGATTCGATTCGATTATCGATTCAATTCAATTCCAATTATTCTCAATTCGATTCGATTTGATTATTTTTATTCAATTCTATTATTTTCGATTCGATGCGATTCGATTCGATTCGATTCTTTTCGATTCAATCAATTCGATTTGATTCTTTTCAATTCGATTCGATTCTTTTCGATTTGATGGCATTCGATTCAATTGTTTTCGATTCGATTTGATTCTTTCGATTCGATTCGATTCTTTTCATTACGATTCAATTCAATTCGATTCTTTTCGATTCGATTTGATTCTTTTCGGTTCGATTCGATTCTTTTCGATTCGATTCGATTCGACACTTTTATTTCGATTCGATTCTTTTCGATTCGATTGATGCTTTTCGTTTCGATTAGATTCTCTTTGATTCGATTCTTTTCGATTCAATTTGATTTGATTCTTCTCCATTCGATTCGATTCAATTCTTTTCGAATCGATTCGATACGATTCTTTTCATTCGATTCAATTCTGTTCGATTCTATTCTATTTGATTCGGTTCAATTCGATTATTTTCAATTCGATTCTATTCGATTCTTTTCATTTTGATTCGATTCTTTTCGATTCAATTCTTTTCGATTTGGC
The DNA here is from genome assembly GCF_048164855.1 of Canis lupus baileyi. NCBI lineage: Eukaryota > Metazoa > Chordata > Mammalia > Carnivora > Canidae > Canis > Canis lupus. Next base: position 3,005,584 of record NC_132869.1, on the reverse strand, counting down.
TTGATTCGATCATTTGGATTCGATTTGTTACATTTCGATTCAATTCTTTTCGATTCTGTTCGATTCGATTCTTTCGATTCAGTTCGGTTCGATTCTTTTTGATTCGATTCGATTCTTTTCCATTCGATGATTCGATTAGTTTCGATTTTTTCGAATCGTTTCGATTCGAATCTATTCGATTCTTTTCGATTCAATTCGATTCGATTCGATTCGATTCTTTTCAATTCGATTCGATTCAATTCTTTTCACTTCGACTCGATTCTACTCGATTCATTTCGAATCGATTCGATTCTTTTTGATTTGATCGATTCGATTCTTTTTGATTTGATCTATTCGATTCTTTCGATTCAGTTAGATTCAATTCGATTCTTTTCTATTTGATTCGATTCTTTTCCACTCGATGTGATTTGATTCGTTTTCATTTTTTCGATTTGTTTCAATTCGAATCTATTCGATTCTTTTCGATTCAATTCGATTCGATTCTTTTTGATTCAGTTCCATTCGATTCGAATAGATTCGATTCTTTTCGATTCGATACGATTCGATTCTTTTCGATGCGAATCAATTCGATTCGATTCTTTTTATTCGATTCGATTCGATTCTTTTAGATTTGATTCGATACGATTCTTTTCTATCGATTCGATTCGATTCGTTTTGATTCATTTCGATTCTCTTTGATTTTTTTGATTTGATCTTTTCAATCGATATGATTCGATTCGATTCTTTTCGATTCGATTCGATTCTTTTCGATTCGATTCGATTCTTTTCAATTTGATTCGTTTCGATTTGAATCTTTTTGTTTTGATTTGATTTTCTACAATTCGAATCTTTGGATTCGATTCTTTTTGATTTGATTAGATTCGATTCATTTCAATTCAAATCAATTCAATATTCTTCGATTCGATGCAATCTGATTCGATTTTTTCGAATCGATTTGATTCGATTCGATTAGTTTCGATTCGACTCGATTTGATTCGATTCGATTATCGATTCAATTCAATTCCAATTATTCTCAATTCGATTCGATTTGATTATTTTTATTCAATTCTATTATTTTCGATTCGATGCGATTCGATTCGATTCGATTCTTTTCGATTCAATCAATTCGATTTGATTCTTTTCAATTCGAATCGATTCTTTTCGATTTGATGGCATTCGATTCAATTGTTTTCGATTCGATTTGATTCTTTCGATTCGATTCGATTCTTTTCATTACGATTCAATTCAATTCGATTCTTTTCGATTCGATTTGATTCTTTTCGGTTCGATTCGATTCTTTTCGATTCGATTCGATTCGACACTTTTATTTCGATTCGATTCTTTTCGATTCGATTGATGCTTTTCGTTTCGATTAGATTCTCTTTGATTCGATTCTTTTCGATTCAATTTGATTTGATTCTTCTCCATTCGATTCGATTCAATTCTTTTCGAATCGATTCGATACGATTCTTTTCATTCGATTCAATTCTGTTCGATTCTATTCTATTTGATTCGGTTCAATTCGATTATTTTCAATTCGATTCTATTCGATTCTTTTCATTTTGATTCGATTCTTTTCGATTCAATTCTTTTCGATTTGGCTTGATTCGATCATTTGGATTCGATTTGTTACATTTCGATTCAATTCTTTTCGATTCTGTTCGATTCGATTCTTTCGATTCAGTTCGGTTCGATTCTTTTTGATTCGATTCGATTCTTTTCCATTCGATGATTCGATTAGTTTCGATTTTTTCGAATCGTTTCGATTCGAATCTATTCGATTCTTTTCGATTCAATTCGATTCGATTCGATTCGATTCTTTTCAATTCGATTCGATTCAATTCTTTTCACTTCGACTCGATTCTACTCGATTCATTTCGAATCGATTCGATTCTTTTTGATTTGATCGATTCGATTCTTTTTGATTTGATCTATTCGATTCTTTCGATTCAGTTAGATTCAATTCGATTCTTTTCTATTTGATTCGATTCTTTTCCACTCGATGTGATTTGATTCGTTTTCATTTTTTTCGATTTGTTTCAATTCGAATCTATTCGATTCTTTTCGATTCAATTCGATTCGATTCTTTTTGATTCAGTTCCATTCGATTCGAATAGATTCGATTCTTTTCGATTCGATACGATTCGATTCTTTTCGATGCGAATCAATTCGATTCGATTCTTTTTATTCGATTCGATTCGATTCTTTTAGATTTGATTCGATACGATTCTTTTCTATCGATTCGATTCGATTCGTTGTGATTCATTTCGATTCTCTTTGATTTTTTTGATTTGATCTTTTCAATCGATATGATTCGATTCGATTCTTTTCGATTCGATTCTTTTCGATTCGATTCGATTCTTTTCGGTTCGATTCGATTCTTTTCGATTCGATTCGATTCGACACTTTTATTTCGATTCGATTCTTTTCGATTCGATTGATGCTTTTCGTTTCGATTAGATTCTCTTTGATTCGATTCTTTTCGATTCAATTTGATTTGATTCTTCTCCATTCGATTCGATTCAATTCTTTTCGAATCGATTCGATACGATTCTTTTCATTCGATTCAATTCTGTTCGATTCTATTCTATTTGATTCGGTTCAATTCGATTATTTTCAATTCGATTCTATTCGATTCTTTTCATTTTGATTCGATTCTTTTCGATTCAATTCTTTTCGATTTGGCTTGATTCGATCATTTGGATTCGATTTGTTACATTTCGATTCAATTCTTTTCGATTCTGTTCGATTCGATTCTTTCGATTCAGTTCGGTTCGATTCTTTTTGATTCGATTCGATTCTTTTCCATTCGATGATTCGATTAGTTTCGATTTTTTCGAATCGTTTCGATTCGAATCTATTCGATTCTTTTCGATTCAATTCGATTCGATTCGATTCGATTCTTTTCAATTCGATTCGATTCAATTCTTTTCACTTCGACTCGATTCTACTCGATTCATTTCGAATCGATTCGATTCTTTTTGATTTGATCGATTCGATTCTTTTTGATTTGATCTATTCGATTCTTTCGATTCAGTTCGATTCAATTCGATTCTTTTCTATTTGATTCGATTCTTTTCCACTCGATGTGATTTGATTCGTTTTCATTTTTTTCGATTTGTTTCAATTCGAATCTATTCGATTCTTTTCGATTCAATTCGATTCGATTCTTTTTGATTCAGTTCCATTCGATTCGAATAGATTCGATTCTTTTCGATTTGATACGATTCGATTCTTTTCGATGCGAATCAATTCGATTCGATTCTTTTTATTCGATTCGATTCGATTCTTTTAGATTTGATTCGATACGATTCTTTTCTATCGATTCGATTCGATTCGTTGTGATTCATTTCGATTCTCTTTGATTTTTTTGATTTGATCTTTTCAATCGATATGATTCGATTCGATTCTTTTCGATTCGATTCTTTTCGATTCGATTCGATTCTTTTCGATTCGATTCGATTCTTTTCGATTCGATTCGATTCTTTTCATTTTGATTCGTTTCGATTTGAATCTTTTTGTTTTGATTTGATTTTCTACAATTCGAATCTTTGGATTCGATTCTTTTTGATTTGATTAGATTCGATTCATTTCAATTCAAATCAATTCAATATTCTTCGATTCGATGCAATCTGATTCGATTTTTTCGAATCGATTTGATTCGATTCGATTAGTTTCGATTCGACTCGATTTGATTCGATTCGATTATCGATTCAATTCAATTCCAATTATTCTCAATTCGATTCGATTTGATTATTTTTATTCAATTCTATTATTTTCGATTCGATGCGATTCGATTCGATTCGATTCTTTTCGATTCAATCAATTCGATTTGATTCTTTTCAATTCGATTCGATTCTTTTCGATTTGATGGCATTCGATTCAATTGTTTTCGATTCGATTTGATTCTTTCGATTCGATTCGATTCTTTTCATTACGATTCAATTCAATTCGATTCTTTTCGATTCGATTTGATTCTTTTCGGTTCGATTCGATTCTTTTCGATTCGATTCGATTCGACACTTTTATTTCGATTCGATTCTTTTCGATTCGATTGATGCTTTTCGTTTCGATTAGATTCTCTTTGATTCGATTCTTTTCGATTCAATTTGATTTGATTCTTCTCCATTCGATTCGATTCAATTCTTTTCGAATCGATTCGATACGATTCTTTTCATTCGATTCAATTCTGTTCGATTCTATTCTATTTGATTCGGTTCAATTCGATTCTTTTCAATTCGATTCTATTCGATTCTTTTCATTTTGATTCGATTCTTTTCGATTCAATTCTTTTCGATTTGGCTTGATTCGATCATTTGGATTCGATTTGTTACATTTCGATTCAATTCTTTTCGATTCTGTTCGATTCGATTCTTTCGATTCAGTTCGGTTCGATTCTTTTTGATTCGATTCGATTCTTTTCCATTCGATGATTCGATTAGTTTCGATTTTTTCGAATCGTTTCGATTCGAATCTATTCGATTCTTTTCGATTCAATTCGATTCGATTCGATTCGATTCTTTTCAATTCGATTCGATTCAATTCTTTTCACTTCGACTCGATTCTACTCGATTCATTTCGAATCGATTCGATTCTTTTTGATTTGATCGATTCGATTCTTTTTGATTTGATCTATTCGATTCTTTCGATTCAGTTCGATTCAATTCGATTCTTTTCTATTTGATTCGATTCTTTTCCACTCGATGTGATTTGATTCGTTTTCATTTTCTTCGATTTGTTTCAATTCGAATCTATTCGATTCTTTTCGATTCAATTCGATTCGATTCTTTTTGATTCAGTTCCATTCGATTCGAATAGATTCGATTCTTTTCGATTCGATACGATTCGATTCTTTTCGATGCGAATCAATTCGATTCTATTCTTTTTATTCGATTCGATTCGATTCTTTTAGATTTGATTCGATACGATACTTTTCTATCGATTCGATTCGATTCGTTTTGATTCATTTCGATTCTCTTTGATATATTTGATTTGATCTTTTCAATCGATATGATTCGATTCGATTCTTTTCGATTCGATTCGATTCTTTTCGATTGGATTCGATTCTTTTCAATTTGATTCGTTTCGATTTGAATCTTTTTGTTTTGATTTGATTTTCTACAATTCGATTCTTTGGATTCGATTCTTTTTGATTTGATTAGATTCGATTCGTTTCAATTCAAATCAATTCAATATGATTCGATTCGATGCAATCTGATTCGATTTTTTCGAATCGATTTGATTCGATTCGATTAGTTTCGATTCGACTCGATTTGATTCGATTCGATTATCGATTCAATTCAATTCCAATTATTCTCAATTCGAATCGATTTGAATATTTTTATTCAATTCTATTATTTTCGATTCGATGCGATTCGATTCGATTCGATTCTTTTCGATTCAATCAATTCGATTTGATTCTTTTCAATTCGATTCGATTCTTTTCGATTTGATGGCATTCGATTCAATTGTTTTCGATTCGATTTGATTCTTTCGATTCGATTCGATTCTTTTCATTACGATTCAATTCAATTCGATTCTTTTCAATTCGATTTGATTCTTTTCGGTTCGATTCGATTCGATTCGACACTTTTCATTTCGATTCGATTCTTTTCGATTCGATTGATGCTTTTTGTTTCGATTAGATTCTCTTTGATTCGATTCTTTTCGAACAATTTGATTTGATTCTTCTCCATTCGATTAGATTCAATTCTTTTCGAATCGATTCGATAAGATTCTTTTCATTCGACTCAATTCTGTTTGATTCTATTCTATTTGATTCGGTTCAATTCGATTATTTTCAATTCGATTCTATTCGATTCTTTTCATTTGATTCGATTCTTTTCGATTCAATTCTTTTCGATTTGGCTTGATTCGATCATTTGGATTCGATTTGATTCAGTTCGGTTCGATTCTTTTTGATTCGATTCGATTCTTTTCCATTCGATGATTCGATTAGTTTCGATTTTTTCGAATCGTTTCGATTCGAATCTATTCGATTCTTTTCGATTCAATTCGATTCGATTCGATTCGATTCTTTTCAATTCGATTCGATTCAATTCTTTTCACTTCGACTCGATTCTACTCGATTCATTTCGAATCGATTCGATTCTTTTTGATTTGATCGATTCGATTCTTTTTGATTTGATCTATTCGATTCTTTCGATTCAGTTCGATTCAATTCGATTCTTTTCTATTTGATTCGATTCTTTTCCACTCGATGTGATTTGATTCGTTTTCATTTTCTTCGATTTGTTTCAATTCGAATCTATTCGATTCTTTTCGATTCAATTCGATTCGATTCTTTTTGATTCAGTTCCATTCGATTCGAATAGATTCGATTCTTTTCGATTCGATACGATTCGATTCTTTTCGATGCGAATCAATTCGATTCGATTCTTTTTATTCGATTCGATTCGATTCTTTTAGATTTGATTCGATACGATTCTTTTCTATCGATTCGATTCGATTCGTTGTGATTCATTTCGATTCTCTTTGATTTTTTTGATTTGATCTTTTCAATCGATATGATTCGATTCGATTCTTTTCGATTCGATTCTTTTCGATTCGATTCGATTCTTTTCGATTCGATTCGATTCTTTTCGATTCGATTCGATTCTTTTCATTTTGATTCGTTTCGATTTGAATCTTTTTGTTTTGATTTGATTTTCTACAATTCGAATCTTTGGATTCGATTCTTTTTGATTTGATTAGATTCGATTCATTTCAATTCAAATCAATTCAATATTCTTCGATTCGATGCAATCTGATTCGATTTTTTCGAATCGATTTGATTCGATTCGATTAGTTTCGATTCGACTCGATTTGATTCGATTCGATTATCGATTCAATTCAATTCCAATTATTCTCAATTCGATTCGATTTGATTATTTTTATTCAATTCTATTATTTTCGATTCGATGCGATTCGATTCGATTCGATTCTTTTCGATTCAATCAATTCGATTTGATTCTTTTCAATTCGATTCGATTCTTTTCGATTTGATGGCATTCGATTCAATTGTTTTCGATTCGATTTGATTCTTTCGATTCGATTCGATTCTTTTCATTACGATTCAATTCAATTCGATTCTTTTCGATTCGATTTGATTCTTTTCGGTTCGATTCGATTCTTTTCGATTCGATTCGATTCGACACTTTTATTTCGATTCGATTCTTTTCGATTCGATTGATGCTTTTCGTTTCGATTAGATTCTCTTTGATTCGATTCTTTTCGATTCAATTTGATTTGATTCTTCTCCATTCGATTCGATTCAATTCTTTTCGAATCGATTCGATACGATTCTTTTCATTCGATTCAATTCTGTTCGATTCTATTCTATTTGATTCGGTTCAATTCGATTATTTTCAATTCGATTCTATTCGATTCTTTTCATTTTGATTCGATTCTTTTCGATTCAATTCTTTTCGATTTGGCTTGATTCGATCATTTGGATTCGATTTGTTACATTTCGATTCAATTCTTTTCGATTCTGTTCGATTCGATTCTTTCGATTCAGTTCGGTTCGATTCTTTTTGATTCGATTCGATTCTTTTCCATTCGATGATTCGATTAGTTTCGATTTTTTCGAATCGTTTCGATTCGAATCTATTCGATTCTTTTCGATTCAATTCGATTCGATTCGATTCGATTCTTTTCAATTCGATTCGATTCAATTCTTTTCACTTCGACTCGATTCTACTCGATTCATTTCGAATCGATTCGATTCTTTTTGATTTGATCGATTCGATTCTTTTTGATTTGATCTATTCGATTCTTTCGATTCAGTTCGATTCAATTCGATTCTTTTCTATTTGATTCGATTCTTTTCCACTCGATGTGATTTGATTCGTTTTCATTTTTTCGATTTGTTTCAATTCGAATCTATTCGATTCTTTTCGATTCAATTCGATTCGATTCTTTTTGATTCAGTTCCATTCGATTCGAATAGATTCGATTCTTTTCGATTCGATACGATTCGATTCTTTTCGATGCGAATCAATTCGATTCTATTCTTTTTATTCGATTCGATTCGATTCTTTTAGATTTGATTCGATACGATACTTTTCTATCGATTCGATTCGATTCGTTTTGATTCATTTCGATTCTCTTTGATATTTTTGATTTGATCTTTTCAATCGATATGATTCGATTCGATTCTTTTCGATTCGATTCGATTCTTTTCGATTGGATTCGATTCTTTTCAATTTGATTCGTTTCGATTTGAATCTTTTTGTTTTGATTTGATTTTCTACAATTCGATTCTTTGGATTCGATTCTTTTTGATTTGATTAGATTCGATTCGTTTCAATTCAAATCAATTCAATATGATTCGATTCGATGCAATCTGATTCGATTTTTTCGAATCGATTTGATTCGATTCGATTAGTTTCGATTCGACTCGATTTGATTCGATTCGATTATCGATTCAATTCAATTCCAATTATTCTCAATTCGAATCGATTTGAATATTTTTATTCAATTCTATTATTTTCGATTCGATGCGATTCGATTCGATTCGATTCTTTTCGATTCAATCAATTCGATTTGATTCTTTTCAATTCGATTCGATTCTTTTCGATTTGATGGCATTCGATTCAATTGTTTTCGATTCGATTTGATTCTTTCGATTCGATTCGATTCTTTTCATTACGATTCAATTCAATTCGATTCTTTTCAATTCGATTTGATTCTTTTCGGTTCGATTCGATTCGATTCGACACTTTTCATTTCGATTCGATTCTTTTCGATTCGATTGATGCTTTTTGTTTCGATTAGATTCTCTTTGATTCGATTCTTTTCGAACAATTTGATTTGATTCTTCTCCATTCGATTAGATTCAATTCTTTTCGAATCGATTCGATAAGATTCTTTTCATTCGACTCAATTCTGTTTGATTCTATTCTATTTGATTCGGTTCAATTCGATTATTTTCAATTCGATTCTATTCGATTCTTTTCATTTGATTCGATTCTTTTCGATTCAATTCTTTTCGATTTGGCTTGATTCGATCATTTGGATTCGATTTGATTCAGTTCGGTTCGATTCTTTTTGATTCGATTCGATTCTTTTCCATTCGATGATTCGATTAGTTTCGATTTTTTCGAATCGTTTCGATTCGAATCTATTCGATTCTTTTCGATTCAATTCGATTCGATTCGATTCGATTCTTTTCAATTCGATTCGATTCAATTCTTTTCACTTCGACTCGATTCTACTCGATTCATTTCGAATCGATTCGATTCTTTTTGATTTGATCGATTCGATTCTTTTTGATTTGATCTATTCGATTCTTTCGATTCAGTTAGATTCAATTCGATTCTTTTCTATTTGATTCGATTCTTTTCCACTCGATGTGATTTGATTCGTTTTCATTTTCTTCGATTTGTTTCAATTCGAATCTATTCGATTCTTTTCGATTCAATTCGATTCGATTCTTTTTGATTCAGTTCCATTCGATTCGAATAGATTCGATTCTTTTCGATTCGATACGATTCGATTCTTTTCGATGCGAATCAATTCGATTCGATTCTTTTTATTCGATTCGATTCGATTCTTTTAGATTTGATTCGATACGATTCTTTTCTATCGATTCGATTCGATTCGTTTTGATTCATTTCGATTCTCTTTGATTTTTTTGATTTGATCTTTTCAATCGATATGAGTCGATTCGATTCTTTTCGATTCGATTCGATTCTTTTCAATTTGATTCGTTTCGATTTGAATCTTTTTGTTTTGATTTGATTTTCTACAATTCCAATCTTTGGATTCGATTCTTTTTGATTTGATTAGATTCGATTCATTTCAATTCAAATCAATTCAATATGATTCGATTCGATGCAATCTGATTCGATTTTTTCGAATCGATTTGATTCGATTCGATTAGTTTCGATTCGACTCGATTTGATTCGATTCGATTATCGATTCAATTCAATTCCAATTATTCTCAATTCGATTCGATTTGATTATTTTTATTCAATTCTATTATTTTCGATTCGATGCGATTCGATTCGATTCGATTCTTTTCGATTCAATCAATTCGATTTGATTCTTTTCAATTCGATTCGATTCTTTTCGATTTGATTGCATTCGATTCAATTGTTTTCGATTCGATTTGATTCTTTCGATTCGATTCGATCCTTTTCATTACGATTCAATTCAATTCGATTCTTTTCGATTCGATTTGATTCTTTTCGGTTCGATTCGATTCGATTCGACACTTTTCATTTCGATTCGATTCTTTTCGATTCGATTGATGCTTTTTGTTTCGATTAGATTCTCTTTGATTCGATTCTTTTCGAACAATTTGATTTGATTCTTCTCCATTCGATTAGATTCCATTCTTTTCGAATCGATTCGATAAGATTCTTTTCATTCGACTCAATTCTGTTTGATTCTATTCTATTTGATTCGGTTCAATTCGATTATTTTCAATTCGATTCTATTCGATTCTTTTCATTTTGATTCGATTCTTTTCGATTCGATTCTTTTCGATTTGGCTTGATTCGATCATTTGGATTCGATTTGTTACATTTCGATTCAATTCTTTTCGATTCTGTTCGATTCGATTCTTTCGATTCAGTTTGGTTCGATTCTTTTTGATTCGATTCAATTCTTTTCCATTCGATGATTCGATTAGTTTTGATTTTTTCGAATCGTTTCGATTCGAATCTATTCGATTCTTTTCGATTCAATTCGATTCGATTCGATTCTTTTCAATTCGATTCGATTGAATTCTTTTCACTTTTACTCGATTCTACTCGATTCATTTCGAATCGATTCGATTCTTTTTGATTTGATCGATTCGATTCTTTTTGATTTGATCTATTCGATTCTTTCGATTCAGTTAGATTCAATTCGATTCTTTTCTATTTGATTCGATTCTTTTCCACTCGATGTGATTTGATTCGTTTTCATTTTTTTCGATTTGTTTCAATTCGAATCTATTCGATTCTTTTCGATTCAATTCGATTCGATTCTTTTTGATTCAGTTCCATTCGATTCGAATAGATTCGATTCTTTTCGATTCGATACGATTCGATTCTTTTCGATGCGAATCAATTCGATTCGATTCTTTTTATTCGATTCGATTCGATTCTTTTAGATTTGATTCGATACGATTCTTTTCTATTTGATTCGATTCGATTCGTTTTGATTCATTTCGATTCTCTTTGATTTTTTTGATTTGATCTTTTCAATCGATATGATTCGATTCGATTCTTTTCGATTCGATTCTTTTCGATTCGATTCGATTCTTTTCGATTAGATTCGATTCTTTTCATTTTGATTCGTTTCGATTTGAATCTTTTTGTTTTGATTTGATTTTCTACAATTCGAATCTTTGGATTCGATTCTTTTTGATTTGATTAGATTCGATTCATTTCAATTCAAATCAATTCAATATTCTTCGATTCGATGCAATCTGATTCGATTTTTTCGAATCGATTTGATTCGATTCGATTAGTTTAGATTCGACTCGATTTGATTCGATTCGATTATCGATTCAATTCAATTCCAATTATTCTCAATTCGATTCGATTTGATTATTTTTATTCAATTCTATTATTTTCGATTCGATGCGATTCGATTCGATTCGATTCTTTTCGATTCAATCAATTCGATTTGATTCTTTTCAATTCGATTCGATTCTTTTCGATTTGATGGCATTCGATTCAATTGTTTTCGATTCGATTTGATTCTTTCGATTCGATTCGATTCTTTTCGTTACGATTCAATTCAATTCGATTCTTTTCGATTCGATTTGATTCTTTTCGGTTCGATTCGATTGTTTTCGATTCGATTCGATTCGACACTTTTATTTCGATTCGATTCTTTTCGATTCGATTGATGCTTTTCGTTTCGATTAGATTCTCTTTGATTCGATTCTTTTCGATTCAATTTGATTTGATTCTTCTCCATTCGATTCGATTCAATTCTTTTCGAATCGATTCGATACGATTCTTTTCATTCGATTCAATTCTGTTCGATTCTATTCTATTTGATTCGGTTCAATTCGATTATTTTCAATTCGATTCTATTCGATTCTTTTCATTTTGATTCGATTCTTTTCGATTCAATTCTTTTCGATTTGGCTTGATTCGATCATTTGGATTCGAATTGTTACATTTCGATTCAATTCTTTTCGATTCTGTTCGATTCGATTCTTTCGATTCAGTTCTGTTCGATTCTTTTTGATTCGATTCGATTCTTTTCCATTCGATGATTCGATTAGTTTCGATTTTTTCGAATCGTTTCGATTCGAATCTATTCGATTCTTTTCGATTCAATTCGATTCGATTCGATTCGATTCTTTTCAATTCGATTCGATTCAATTCTTTTCACTTCGACTCGATTCTACTCGATTCATTTCGAATCGATTCGATTCTTTTTGATTTGATCGATTCGATTCTTTTTGATTTGATCTATTCGATTCTTTCGATTCAGTTCGATTCAATTCGATTCTTTTCTATTTGATTCGATTCTTTTCCACTCGATGTGATTTGATTCGTTTTCATTTTTTTCGATTTGTTTCAATTCGAATCTATTCGATTCTTTTCGATTCAATTCGATTCGATTCTTTTTGATTCAGTTCCATTCGATTCGAATAGATTCGATTCTTTTCGATTCGATACGATTCGATTCTTTTCGATGCGAATCAATTCGATTCGATTCTTTTTATTCGATTCGATTCGATTCTTTTAGATTTGATTCGATACGATTCTTTTCTATCGATTCGATTCGATTCGTTTTGATTCATTTCGATTCTCTTTGATTTTTTTGATTTGATCTTTTCAATCGATATGATTCGATTCGATTCTTTTCGATTCGATTCTTTTCGATTCGATTCGATTCTTTTCGATTCGATTCGATTCTTTTCATTTTGATTCGTTTCGATTTGAATCTTTTTGTTTTGATTTGATTTTCTACAATTCGAATCTTTGGATTCGATTCTTTTTGATTTGATTAGATTCGATTCATTTCAATTCAAATCAATTCAATATTCTTCGATTCGATGCAATCTGATTCGATTTTTTCGAATCGATTTGATTCGATTCGATTAGTTTCGATTCGACTCGATTTGATTCGATTCGATTATCGATTCAATTCAATTCCAATTATTCTCAATTCGATTCGATTTGATTATTTTTATTCAATTCTATTATTTTCGATTCGATGCGATTCGATTCGATTCGATTCTTTTCGATTCAATCAATTCGATTTGATTCTTTTCAATTCGATTCGATTCCTTTCGATTTGATGGCATTCGATTCAATTGTTTTCGATTCGATTTGATTCTTTCGATTCGATTCGATTCTTTTCGTTACGATTCAATTCAATTCGATTCTTTTCGATTCGATTTGATTCTTTTCGGTTCGATTCGATTCTTTTCGATTCGATTCGATTCGACACTTTTATTTCGATTCGATTCTTTTCGATTCGATTGATGCTTTTCGTTTCGATTAGATTCTCTTTGATTCGATTCTTTTCGATTCAATTTGATTTGATTCTTCTCCATTCGATTCGATTCAATTCTTTTCGAATCGATTCGATACGATTCTTTTCATTCGATTCAATTCTGTTCGATTCTATTCTATTTGATTCGGTTCAATTCGATTATTTTCAATTCGATTCTATTCGATTCTTTTCATTTTGATTCGATTCTTTTCGATTCAATTCTTTTCGATTTGGCTTGATTCGATCATTTGGATTCGATTTGTTACATTTCGATTCAATTCTTTTCGATTCTGTTCGATTCGATTCTTTCGATTCAGTTCGGTTCGATTCTTTTTGATTCGATTCGATTCTTTTCCATTCGATGATTCGATTAGTTTCGATTTTTTCGAATCGTTTCGATTCGAATCTATTCGATTCTTTTCGATTCAATTCGATTCGATTCGATTCGATTCTTTTCAATTCGATTCGATTCAATTCTTTTCACTTCGACTCGATTCTACTCGATTCATTTCGAATCGATTCAATTCTTTTTGATTTGATCGATTCGATTCTTTTTGATTTGATCTATTCGATTCTTTCGATTCAGTTCGATTCAATTCGATTCTTTTCTATTTGATTCGATTCTTTTCCACTCGATGTGATTTGATTCGTTTTCATTTTTTCGATTTGTTTCAATTCGAATCTATTCGATTCTTTTCGATTCAATTCGATTCGATTCTTTTTGATTCAGTTCCATTCGATTCGAATAGATTCGATTCTTTTCGATTCGATACGATTCGATTCTTTTCGATGCGAATCAATTCGATTCTATTCTTTTTATTCGATTCGATTCGATTCTTTTAGATTTGATTCGATACGATACTTTTCTATCGATTCGATTCGATTCGTTTTGATTCATTTCGATTCTCTTTGATATTTTTGATTTGATCTTTTCAATCGATATGATTCGATTCGATTCTTTTCGATTCGATTCGATTCTTTTCGATTGGATTCGATTCTTTTCAATTTGATTCGTTTCGATTTGAATCTTTTTGTTTTGATTTGATTTTCTACAATTCGATTCTTTGGATTCGATTCTTTTTGATTTGATTAGATTCGATTCGTTTCAATTCAAATCAATTCAATATGATTCGATTCGATGCAATCTGATTCGATTTTTTCGAATCGATTTGATTCGATTCGATTAGTTTCGATTCGACTCGATTTGATTCGATTCGATTATCGATTCAATTCAATTCCAATTATTCTCAATTCGAATCGATTTGAATATTTTTATTCAATTCTATTATTTTCGATTCGATGCGATTCGATTCGATTCGATTCTTTTCGATTCAATCAATTCGATTTGATTCTTTTCAATTCGATTCGATTCTTTTCGATTTGATGGCATTCGATTCAATTGTTTTCGATTCGATTTGATTCTTTCGATTCGATTCGATTCTTTTCATTACGATTCAATTCAATTCGATTCTTTTCAATTCGATTTGATTCTTTTCGGTTCGATTCGATTCGATTCGACACTTTTCATTTCGATTCGATTCTTTTCGATTCGATTGATGCTTTTTGTTTCGATTAGATTCTCTTTGATTCGATTCTTTTCGAACAATTTGATTTGATTCTTCTCCATTCGATTAGATTCAATTCTTTTCGAATCGATTCGATAAGATTCTTTTCATTCGACTCAATTCTGTTTGATTCTATTCTATTTGATTCGGTTCAATTCGATTATTTTCAATTCGATTCTATTCGATTCTTTTCATTTGATTCGATTCTTTTCGATTCAATTCTTTTCGATTTGGCTTGATTCGATCATTTGGATTCGATTTGATTCAGTTCGGTTCGATTCTTTTTGATTCGATTCGATTCTTTTCCATTCGATGATTCGATTAGTTTCGATTTTTTCGAATCGTTTCGATTCGAATCTATTCGATTCTTTTCGATTCAATTCGATTCGATTCGATTCGATTCTTTTCAATTCGATTCGATTCAATTCTTTTCACTTCGACTCGATTCTACTCGATTCATTTCGAATCGATTCGATTCTTTTTGATTTGATCGATTCGATTCTTTTTGATTTGATCTATTCGATTCTTTCGATTCAGTTCGATTCAATTCGATTCTTTTCTATTTGATTCGATTCTTTTCCACTCGATGTGATTTGATTCGTTTTCATTTTTTTCGATTTGTTTCAATTCGAATCTATTCGATTCTTTTCGATTCAATTCGATTCGATTCTTTTTGATTCAGTTCCATTCGATTCGAATAGATTCGATTCTTTTCGATTCGATACGATTCGATTCTTTTCGATGCGAATCAATTCGATTCGATTCTTTTTATTCGATTCGATTCGATTCTTTTAGATTTGATTCGATACGATTCTTTTCTATCGATTCGATTCGATTCGTTTTGATTCATTTCGATTCTCTTTGATTTTTTTGATTTGATCTTTTCAATCGATATGATTCGATTCGATTCTTTTCGATTCGATTCTTTTCGATTCGATTCGATTCTTTTCGATTCGATTCGATTCTTTTCATTTTGATTCGTTTCGATTTGAATCTTTTTGTTTTGATTTGATTTTCTACAATTCGAATCTTTGGATTCGATTCTTTTTGATTTGATTAGATTCGATTCATTTCAATTCAAATCAATTCAATATTCTTCGATTCGATGCAATCTGATTCGATTTTTTCGAATCGATTTGATTCGATTCGATTAGTTTCGATTCGACTCGATTTGATTCGATTCGATTATCGATTCAATTCAATTCCAATTATTCTCAATTCGATTCGATTTGATTATTTTTATTCAATTCTATTATTTTCGATTCGATGCGATTCGATTCGATTCGATTCTTTTCGATTCAATCAATTCGATTTGATTCTTTTCAATTCGATTCGATTCTTTTCGATTTGATGGCATTCGATTCAATTGTTTTCGATTCGATTTGATTCTTTCGATTCGATTCGATTCTTTTCATTACGATTCAATTCAATTCGATTCTTTTCGATTCGATTTGATTCTTTTCGGTTCGATTCGATTCTTTTCGATTCGATTCGATTCGACACTTTTATTTCGATTCGATTCTTTTCGATTCGATTGATGCTTTTCGTTTCGATTAGATTCTCTTTGATTCGATTCTTTTCGATTCAATTTGATTTGATTCTTCTCCATTCGATTCGATTCAATTCTTTTCGAATCGATTCGATACGATTCTTTTCATTCGATTCAATTCTGTTCGATTCTATTCTATTTGATTCGGTTCAATTCGATTCTTTTCAATTCGATTCTATTCGATTCTTTTCATTTTGATTCGATTCTTTTCGATTCAATTCTTTTCGATTTGGCTTGATTCGATCATTTGGATTCGATTTGTTACATTTCGATTCAATTCTTTTCGATTCTGTTCGATTCGATTCTTTCGATTCAGTTCGGTTCGATTCTTTTTGATTCGATTCGATTCTTTTCCATTCGATGATTCGATTAGTTTCGATTTTTTCGAATCGTTTCGATTCGAATCTATTCGATTCTTTTCGATTCAATTCGATTCGATTCGATTCGATTCTTTTCAATTCGATTCGATTCAATTCTTTTCACTTCGACTCGATTCTACTCGATTCATTTCGAATCGATTCGATTCTTTTTGATTTGATCGATTCGATTCTTTTTGATTTGATCTATTCGATTCTTTCGATTCAGTTCGATTCAATTCGATTCTTTTCTATTTGATTCGATTCTTTTCCACTCGATGTGATTTGATTCGTTTTCATTTTTTCGATTTGTTTCAATTCGAATCTATTCGATTCTTTTCGATTCAATTCGATTCGATTCTTTTTGATTCAGTTCCATTCGATTCGAATAGATTCGATTCTTTTCGATTCGATACGATTCGATTCTTTTCGATGCGAATCAATTCGATTCTATTCTTTTTATTCGATTCGATTCGATTCTTTTAGATTTGATTCGATACGATACTTTTCTATCGATTCGATTCGATTCGTTTTGATTCATTTCGATTCTCTTTGATATTTTTGATTTGATCTTTTCAATCGATATGATTCGATTCGATTCTTTTCGATTCGATTCGATTCTTTTCGATTGGATTCGATTCTTTTCAATTTGATTCGTTTCGATTTGAATCTTTTTGTTTTGATTTGATTTTCTACAATTCGATTCTTTGGATTCGATTCTTTTTGATTTGATTAGATTCGATTCGTTTCAATTCAAATCAATTCAATATGATTCGATTCGATGCAATCTGATTCGATTTTTTCGAATCGATTTGATTCGATTCGATTAGTTTCGATTCGACTCGATTTGATTCGATTCGATTATCGATTCAATTCAATTCCAATTATTCTCAATTCGAATCGATTTGAATATTTTTATTCAATTCTATTATTTTCGATTCGATGCGATTCGATTCGATTCGATTCTTTTCGATTCAATCAATTCGATTTGATTCTTTTCAATTCGATTCGATTCTTTTCGATTTGATGGCATTCGATTCAATTGTTTTCGATTCGATTTGATTCTTTCGATTCGATTCGATTCTTTTCATTACGATTCAATTCAATTCGATTCTTTTCAATTCGATTTGATTCTTTTCGGTTCGATTCGATTCGATTCGACACTTTTCATTTCGATTCGATTCTTTTCGATTCGATTGATGCTTTTTGTTTCGATTAGATTCTCTTTGATTCGATTCTTTTCGAACAATTTGATTTGATTCTTCTCCATTCGATTAGATTCAATTCTTTTCGAATCGATTCGATAAGATTCTTTTCATTCGACTCAATTCTGTTTGATTCTATTCTATTTGATTCGGTTCAATTCGATTATTTTCAATTCGATTCTATTCGATTCTTTTCATTTTGATTCGATTCTTTTCGATTCAATTCTTTTCGATTTGGCTTGATTCGATCATTTGGATTCGAATTGTTACATTTCGATTCAATTCTTTTCGATTCTGTTCGATTCGATTCTTTCGATTCAGTTCGGTTCGATTCTTTTTGATTCGATTCGATTCTTTTCCATTCGATGATTCGATTAGTTTCGATTTTTTCGAATCGTTTCGATTCGAATCTATTCGATTCTTTTCGATTCAATTCGATTCGATTCGATTCGATTCTTTTCAATTCGATTCGATTCAATTCTTTTCACTTCGACTCGATTCTACTCGATTCATTTCGAATCGATTCGATTCTTTTTGATTTGATCGATTCGATTCTTTTTGATTTGATCTATTCGATTCTTTCGATTCAGTTCGATTCAATTCGATTCTTTTCTATTTGATTCGATTCTTTTCCACTCGATGTGATTTGATTCGTTTTCATTTTCTTCGATTTGTTTCAATTCGAATCTATTCGATTCTTTTCGATTCAATTCGATTCGATTCTTTTTGATTCAGTTCCATTCGATTCGAATAGATTCGATTCTTTTCGATTCGATACGATTCGATTCTTTTCGATGCGAATCAATTCGATTCGATTCTTTTTATTCGATTCGATTCGATTCTTTTAGATTTGATTCGATACGATTCTTTTCTATCGATTCGATTCGATTCGTTTTGATTCATTTCGATTCTCTTTGATTTTTTTGATTTGATCTTTTCAATCGATATGAGTCGATTCGATTCTTTTCGATTCGATTCGATTCTTTTCAATTTGATTCGTTTCGATTTGAATCTTTTTGTTTTGATTTGAATTTCTACAATTCCAATCTTTGGATTCGATTCTTTTTGATTTGATTAGATTCGATTCATTTCAATTCAAATCAATTCAATATGATTCGATTCGATGCAATCTGATTCGATTTTTTCGAATCGATTTGATTCGATTCGATTAGTTTCGATTCGACTCGATTTGATTCGATTCGATTATCGATTCAATTCAATTCCAATTATTCTCAATTCGATTCGATTTGATTATTTTTATTCAATTCTATTATTTTCGATTCGATGCGATTCGATTCGATTCGATTCTTTTCGATTCAATCAATTCGATTTGATTCTTTTCAATTCGATTCGATTCTTTTCGATTTGATTGCATTCGATTCAATTGTTTTCGATTCGATTTGATTCTTTCGATTCGATTCGATCCTTTTCATTACGATTCAATTCAATTCGATTCTTTTCGATTCGATTTGATTCTTTTCGGTTCGATTCGATTCGATTCGACACTTTTCATTTCGATTCGATTCTTTTCGATTCGATTGATGCTTTTTGTTTCGATTAGATTCTCTTTGATTCGATTCTTTTCGAACAATTTGATTTGATTCTTCTCCATTCGATTAGATTCCATTCTTTTCGAATCGATTCGATAAGATTCTTTTCATTCGACTCAATTCTGTTCGATTCTATTCTATTTGATTCGGTTCAATTCGATTATTTTCAATTCGATTCTATTCGATTCTTTTCATTTTGATTCGATTCTTTTCGATTCGATTCTTTTCGATTTGGCTTGATTCGATCATTTGGATTCGATTTGTTACATTTCGATTCAATTCTTTTCGATTCTGTTCGATTCGATTCTTTCGATTCAGTTCGGTTCGATTCTTTTTGATTCGATTCAATTCTTTTCCATTCGATGATTCGATTAGTTTTGATTTTTTCGAATCGTTTCGATTCGAATCTATTCGATTCTTTTCGATTCAATTCGATTCGATTCGATTCTTTTCAATTCGATTCGATTGAATTCTTTTCACTTTTACTCGATTCTACTCGATTCATTTCGAATCGATTCGATTCTTTTTGATTTGATCGATTCGATTCTTTTTGATTTGATCTATTCGATTCTTTCGATTCAGTTAGATTCAATTCGATTCTTTTCTATTTGATTCGATTCTTTTCCACTCGATGTGATTTGATTCGTTTTCATTTTTTTCGATTTGTTTCAATTCGAATCTATTCGATTCTTTTCGATTCAATTCGATTCGATTCTTTTTGATTCAGTTCCATTCGATTCGAATAGATTCGATTCTTTTCGATTCGATACGATTCGATTCTTTTCGATGCGAATCAATTCGATTCGATTCTTTTTATTCGATTCGATTCGATTCTTTTAGATTTGATTCGATACGATTCTTTTCTATTTGATTCGATTCGATTCGTTTTGATTCATTTCGTTCTCTTTGATTTTTTTGATTTGATCTTTTCAATCGATATGATTCGATTCGATTCTTTTCGATTCGATTCTTTTCGATTCGATTCGATTCTTTTCGATTCGATTCGATTCTTTTCGATTCGATTCGATTCTTTTCATTTTGATTCGTTTCGATTTGAATCTTTTTGTTTTGATTTGATTTTCTACAATTCGAATCTTTGGATTCGATTCTTTTTGATTTGATTAGATTCGATTCATTTCAATTCAAATCAATTCAATATTCTTCGATTCGATGCAATCTGATTCGATTTTTTCGAATCGATTTGATTAGATTCGATTAGTTTCGATTCGACTCGATTTGATTCGATTCGATTATCGATTCAATTCAATTCCAATTATTCTCAATTCGATTCGATTTGATTATTTTTATTCAATTCTATTATTTTCGATTCGATGCGATTCGATTCGATTCGATTCTTTTCGATTCAATCAATTCGATTTGATTCTTTTCAATTCGATTCGATTCTTTTCGATTTGATGGCATTCGATTCAATTGTTTTCGATTCGATTTGATTCTTTCGATTCGATTCGATTCTTTTCATTACGATTCAATCCAATTCGATTCTTTTCGATTCGATTTGATTCTTTTCGGTTCGATTCGATTCTTTTCGATTCGATTCGATTCGACACTTTTATTTCGATTCGATTCTTTTCGATTCGATTGATGCTTTTCGTTTCGATTAGATTCTCTTTGATTCGATTCTTTTCGATTCAATTTGATTTGATTCTTCTCCATTCGATTCGATTCAATTCTTTTCGAATCGATTCGATAAGATTCTTTTCATTCGATTCAATTCTGTTCGATTCTATTCTATTTGATTCGGTTCAATTCGATTCTTTTCAATTCGATTCTATTCGATTCTTTTCATTTTGATTCGATTCTTTTCGATTCAATTCTTTTCGATTTGGCTTGATTCGATCATTTGGATTCGAATTGTTACATTTCGATTCAATTCTTTTCGATTCTGTTCGATTCGATTCTTTCGATTCAGTTCGGTTCGATTCTTTTTGATTCGATTCGATTCTTTTCCATTCGATGATTCGATTAGTTTCGATTTTTTCGAATCGTTTCGATTCGAATCTATTCGATTCTTTTCGATTCAATTCGATTCGATTCGATTCGATTCTACTCGATTCATTTCGAATCGATTCGATTCTTTTTGATTTGATCGATTCGATTCTTTTTGATTTGATCTATTCGATTCTTTCGATTCAGTTCGATTCAATTCGATTCTTTTCTATTTGATTCGATTCTTTTCCACTCGATGTGATTTGATTCGTTTTCATTTTTTCGATTTGTTTCAATTCGAATCTATTCGATTCTTTTCGATTCAATTCGATTCGATTCTTTTTGATTCAGTTCCATTCGATTCGAATAGATTCGATTCTTTTCGATTCGATACGATTCGATTCTTTTCGATGCGAATCAATTCGATTCTATTCTTTTTATTCGATTCGATTCGATTCTTTTAGATTTGATTCGATACGATTCTTTTCTATCGATTCGATTCGATTCGTTTTGATTCATTTCGATTCTCTTTGATTTTTTTGATTTGATCTTTTCAATCGATATGATTCGATTCGATTCTTTTCGATTCGATTCGATTCTTTTCGATTCGATTCGATTCTTTTCATTTTGATTCGTTTCGATTTGAATCTTTTTGTTTTGATTTGATTTTCTACAATTCGAATCTTTGGATTCGATTCTTTTTGATTTGATTAGATTCGATTCATTTCAATTCAAATCAATTCAATATTCTTCGATTCGATGCAATCTGATTCGATTTTTTCGAATCGATTTGATTCGATTCGATTAGTTTCGATTCGACTCGATTTGATTCGATTCGATTATCGATTCAATTCAATTCCAATTATTCTCAATTCGATTCGATTTGATTATTTTTATTCAATTCTATTATTTTCGATTCGATGCGATTCGATTCGATTCTTTTCGATTCAATCAATTCGATTTGATTCTTTTCAATTCGAATCGATTCTTTTCGATTTGATGGCATTCGATTCAATTGTTTTCGATTCGATTTGATTCTTTCGATTCGATTCGATTCTTTTCATTACGATTCAATTCAATTCGATTCTTTTCGATTCGATTTGATTCTTTTCGGTTCGATTCGATTCTTTTCGATTCGATTCGATTCGACACTTTTATTTCGATTCGATTCTTTTCGATTCGATTGATGCTTTTCGTTTCGATTAGATTCTCTTTGATTCGATTCTTTTCGATTCAATTTGATTTGATTCTTCTCCATTCGATTCGATTCAATTCTTTTCGAATCGATTCGATACGATTCTTTTCATTCGATTCAATTCTGTTCGATTCTATTCTATTTGATTCGGTTCAATTCGATTATTTTCAATTCGATTCTATTCGATTCTTTTCATTTTGATTCGATTCTTTTCGATTCAATTCTTTTCGATTTGGCTTGATTCGATCATTTGGATTCGATTTGTTACATTTCGATTAAATTCTTTTCGATTCTGTTCGATTCGATTCTTTCGATTCAGTTCGGTTCGATTCTTTTTGATTCGATTCGATTCTTTTCCATTCGATGATTCGATTAGTTTCGATTTTTTCGAATCGTTTCGATTCGAATCTATTCGATTCTTTTCGATTCAATTCGATTCGATTCGATTCGATTCTTTTCAATTCGATTCGATTCAATTCTTTTCACTTCGACTCCATTCTACTCGATTCATTTCGAATCGATTCGATTCTTTTTGATTTGATCGATTCGATTCTTTTTGATTTGATCTATTCGATTCTTTCGATTCAGTTCGATTCAATTCGATTCTTTTCTATTTGATTCGATTCTTTTCCACTCGATGTGATTTGATTCGTTTTCATTTTTTCGATTTGTTTCAATTCGAATCTATTCGATTCTTTTCGATTCAATTCGATTCGATTCTTTTTGATTCAGTTCCATTCGATTCGAATAGATTCGATTCTTTTCGATTCGATACGATTCGATTCTTTTCGATGCGAATCAATTCGATTCGATTCTTTTTATTCGATTCGATTCGATTCTTTTAGATTTGATTCGATACGATTCTTTTCTATCGATTCGATTCGATTCGTTTTGATTCATTTCGATTCTCTTTGATTTTTTTGATTTGATCTTTTCAATCGATATGATTCGATTCGATTCTTTTCGATTCGATTCGATTCTTTTCGATTCGATTCGATTCTTTTCAATTTGATTCGTTTCGATTTGAATCTTTTTGTTTTGATTTGATTTTCTACAATTCGAATCTTTGGATTCGATTCTTTTTTATTTGATTAGATTCGATTCATTTCAATTCAAATCAATTCAATATTCTTCGATTCGATGCAATCTGATTCAATTTTTTCGAATCGATTTGATTCGATTCGATTAGTTTCGATTCGACTCGATTTGATTCGATTCGATTATCGATTCAATTCAATTCCAATTATTCTCAATTCGATTCGATTTGATTATTTTTATTCAATTCTATTATTTTCGATTCGATGCGATTCGATTCGATTCGATTCTTTTCGATTCAATCAATTCGATTTGATTCTTTTCAATTCGAATCGATTCTTTTCGATTTGATGGCATTCGATTCAATTGTTTTCGATTCGATTTGATTCTTTCGATTCGATTCGATTCTTTTCATTACGATTCAATTCAATTCGATTCTTTTCGATTCGATTTGATTCTTTTCGGTTCGATTCGATTCTTTTCGATTCGATTCGACACTTTTATTTCGATTCGATTCTTTTCGATTCGATTGATGCTTTTCGTTTCGATTAGATTCTCTTTGATTCGATTCTTTTCGATTCAATTTGATTTGATTCTTCTCCATTCGATTCGATTCAATTCTTTTCGAATCGATTCGATACGATTCTTTTCATTCGATTCAATTCTCTTCGATTCTATTCTATTTGATTCGGTTCAATTCGAGTATTTTCAATTCGATTCTATTCGATTCTTTTCATTTTGATTCGATTCTTTTCGATTCAATTCTTTTCGATTTGGCTTGATTCGATCATTTGGATTCGATTTGTTACATTTCGATTCAATTCTTTTCGATTCTGTTCGATTCGATTCTTTCGATTCAGTTCGGTTCGATTCTTTTTGATTCGATTCGATTCTTTTCCATTCGATGATTCGATTAGTTTCGATTTTTTCGAATCGTTTCGATTCGAATCTATTCGATTCTTTTCGATTCAATTCGATTCGATTCGATTCGATTCTTTTCAATTCGATTCGATTCAATTCTTTTCACTTCGACTCGATTCTACTCGATTCATTTCGAATCGATTCGATTCTTTTTGATTTGATCGATTCGATTCTTTTTGATTTGATCTATTCGATTCTTTCGATTCAGTTCGATTCAATTCGATTCTTTTCTATTTGATTCGATTCTTTTCCACTCGATGTGATTTGATTCGTTTTCATTTTTTTCGATTTGTTTCAATTCGAATCTATTCGATTCTTTTCGATTCAATTCGATTCGATTCTTTTTGATTCAGTTCCATTCGATTCGAATAGATTCGATTCTTTTCGATTCGATACGATTCGATTCTTTTCGATGCGAATCAATTCGATTCGATTCTTTTTATTCGATTCGATTCGATTCTTTTAGATTTGATTCAATACGATTCTTTTCTATCGATTCGATTCGATTCGTTTTGATTCATTTCGATTCTCTTTGATTTTTTTGATTTGATCTTTTCAATCGATATGATTCGATTCGATTCTTTTCGATTCGATTCTTTTCGATTCGATTCGATTCTTTTCGATTCGATTCGATTCTTTTCATTTTGATTCGTTTCGATTTGAATCTTTTTGTTTTGATTTGATTTTCTACAATTCGAATCTTTGGATTCGATTCTTTTTTATTTGATTAGATTCGATTCATTTCAATTCAAATCAATTCAATATTCTTCGATTCGATGCAATCTGATTCGATTTTTTCGAATCGATTTGATTCGATTCGATTAGTTTAGATTCGACTCGATTTGATTCGATTCGATTATCGATTCAATTCAATTCCAATTATTCTCAATTCGATTCGATTTGATTATTTTTATTCTATTATTTTCGATTCGATGCGATTCGATTCGATTCGATTCTTTTCGATTCAATCAATTCGATTTGATTCTTTTCAATTCGATTCGATTCTTTTCGATTTGATGGCATTCGATTCAATTGTTTTCGATTCGATTTGATTCTTTCGATTCGATTCGATTCTTTTCATTACGATTCAATTCAATTCGATTCTTTTCGATTCGATTTGATTCTTTTCGGTTCGATTCGATTCTTTTCGATTCGATTCGATTCGACACTTTTATTTCGATTCGATTCTTTTCGATTCGATTGATGCTTTTCGTTTCGATTAGATTCTCTTTGATTCGATTCTTTTCGATTCAATTTGATTTGATTCTTCTCCATTCGATTCGATTCAATTCTTTTCGAATCGATTCGATACGATTCTTTTCATTCGATTCAATTCTGTTCGATTCTATTCTATTTGATTCGGTTCAATTCGATTATTTTCAATTCGATTCTATTCGATTCTTTTCATTTTGATTCGATTCTTTTCGATTCAATTCTTTTCGATTTGGCTTGATTCGATCATTTGGATTCGAATTGTTACATTTCGATTCAATTCTTTTCGATTCTGTTCGATTCGATTCTTTCGATTCAGTTCGGTTCGATTCTTTTTGATTCGATTCGATTCTTTTCCATTCGATGATTCGATTAGTTTCGATTTTTTCGAATCGTTTCGATTCGAATCTATTCGATTCTTTTCGATTCAATTCGATTCGATTCGATTCGATTCTTTTCAATTCGATTCGATTCAATTCTTTTCACTTCGACTCGATTCTACTCGATTCATTTCGAATCGATTCGATTCTTTTTGATTTGATCGATTCGATTCTTTTTGATTTGATCTATTCGATTCTTTCGATTCAGTTAGATTCAATTCGATTCTTTTCTATTTGATTCGATTCTTTTCCACTCGATGTGATTTGATTCGTTTTCATTTTTTTCGATTTGTTTCAATTCGAATCTATTCGATTCTTTTCGATTCAATTCGATTCGATTCTTTTTGATTCAGTTCCATTCGATTCGAATAGATTCGATTCTTTTCGATTCGATACGATTCGATTCTTTTCGATGCGAATCAATTCGATTCGATTCTTTTTATTCGATTCGATTCGATTCTTTTAGATTTGATTCGATACGATTCTTTTCTATCGATTCGATTCGATTCGTTTTGATTCATTTCGATTCTCTTTGATTTTTTTGATTTGATCTTTTCAATCGATATGATTCGATTCGATTCTTTTCGATTCGATTCTTTTCGATTCGATTCGATTCTTTTCGATTCGATTCGATTCTTTTCATTTTGATTCGTTTCGATTTGAATCTTTTTGTTTTGATTTGATTTTCTACAATTCGAATCTTTGGATTCGATTCTTTTTGATTTGATTAGATTCGATTCATTTCAATTCAAATCAATTCAATATTCTTCGATTCGATGCAATCTGATTCGATTTTTTCGAATCGATTTGATTCGATTCGATTAGTTTCGATTCGACTCGATTTGATTCGATTCGATTATCGATTCAATTCAATTCCAATTATTCTCAATTCGATTCGATTTGATTATTTTTATTCAATTCTATTATTTTCGATTCGATGCGATTCGATTCGATTCGATTCTTTTCGATTCAATCAATTCGATTTGATTCTTTTCAATTCGATTCGATTCTTTTCGATTTGATGGCATTCGATTCAATTGTTTTCGATTCGATTTGATTCTTTCGATTCGATTCGATTCTTTTCATTACGATTCAATTCAATTCGATTCTTTTCGATTCGATTTGATTCTTTTCGGTTCGATTCGATTCTTTTCGATTCGATTCGATTCGACACTTTTATTTCGATTCGATTCTTTTCGATTCGATTGATGCTTTTCGTTTCGATTAGATTCTCTTTGATTCGATTCTTTTCGATTCAATTTGATTTGATTCTCCATTCGATTCGATTCAATTCTTTTCGAATCGATTCGATACGATTCTTTTCATTCGATTCAATTCTGTTCGATTCGGTTCAATTCGATTATTTTCAATTCGATTCTATTCGATTCTTTTCATTTTGATTTGATTCTTTTCGATTCAATTCTTTTCGATTTGGCTTGATTCGATCATTTGGATTCGAATTGTTACATTTCGATTCAATTCTTTTCGATTCTGTTCGATTCGATTCTTTCGATTCAGTTCGGTTCGATTCTTTTTGATTCGATTCGATTCTTTTCCATTCGATGATTCGATTAGTTTCGATTTTTTCGAATCGTTTCGATTCGAATCTATTCGATTCTTTTCGATTCAATTCGATTCGATTCGATTCGATTCTTTTCAATTCGATTCGATTCAATTCTTTTCACTTCGACTCGATTCTACTCGATTCATTTCGAATCGATTCGATTCTTTTTGATTTGATCGATTCGATTCTTTTTGATTTGATCTATTCGATTCTTTCGATTCAGTTCGATTCAATTCGATTCTTTTCTATTTGATTCGATTCTTTTCCACTCGATGTGATTTGATTCGTTTTCATTTTTTTCGATTTGTTTCAATTCGAATCTATTCGATTCTTTTCGATTCAATTCGATTCGATTCTTTTTGATTCAGTTCCATTCGATTCGAATAGATTTGATTCTTTTCGATGCGAATCAATTCGATTCGATTCTTTTTATTCGATTCGATTCGATTCTTTTAGATTTGATTCGATACGATTCTTTTCTATTCGATTCGATTCGTTTTGATTCATTTCGATTCTCTTTGATTTTTTTGATTTGATCTTTTCAATCGATATGATTCGATTCGATTCTTTTCGATTCGATTCTTTTCGATTCGATTCGATTCTTTTCGATTCGATTCGATTCTTTTCATTTTGATTCGTTTCGATTTGAATCTTTTTGTTTTGATTTGATTTTCTACATTTCGAATCTTTGGATTCGATTCTTTTTGATTTGATTAGATTCGATTCATTTCAATTCAAATCAATTCAATATGATTCGATTCGATGCAATCTGATTCGATTTTTTCGAATCGATTTGATTTGATTCGATTAGTTTCGATTCGACTCGATTTGATTCGATTCGATTATCGATTCAATTCAATTCCAATTATTCTCAATTCGATTCGATTTGATTATTTTTATTCAATTCTATTATTTTCGATTCGATGCGATTCGATTCGATTCGATTCTTTTCGATTCAATCAATTCGATTTGATTCTTTTCAATTCGATTCGATTCTTTTCGATTTGATGGCATTCGATTCAATTGTTTTCGATTCGATTTGATTCTTTCGATTCGATTCGATTCTTTTCATTACGATTCAATTCAATTCGATTCTTTTCGATTCGATTTGATTCTTTTCGGTTCGATTCGATTCTTTTCGATTCGATTCGATTCGACACTTTTATTTCGATTCGATTCTTTTCGATTCGATTGATGCTTTTCGTTTCGATTAGATTCTCTTTGATTCGATTCTTTTCGATTCAATTTGATTTGATTCTTCTCCATTCGATTCGATTCAATTCTTTTCGAATCGATTCGATACGATTCTTTTCATTCGATTCAATTCTGTTCGATTCTATTCTATTTGATTCGGTTCAATTCGATTATTTTCAATTCGATTCTATTCGATTCTTTTCATTTTGATTCGATTCTTTTCGATTCAATTCTTTTCGATTTGGCTTGATTCGATCATTTGGATTCGATTTGTTACATTTCGATTCAATTCTTTTCGATTCTGTTCGATTCGATTCTTTCGATTCAGTTCGGTTCGATTCTTTTTGATTCGATTCGATTCTTTTCCATTCGATGATTCGATTAGTTTCGATTTTTTCGAATCGTTTCGATTCGAATCTATTCGATTCTTTTCGATTCAATTCGATTCGATTCGATTCGATTCTTTTCAATTCGATTCGATTCAATTCTTTTCACTTCGACTCGATTCTACTCGATTCATTTCGAATCGATTCGATTCTTTTTGATTTGATCGATTCGATTCTTTTTGATTTGATCTATTCGATTCTTTCGATTCAGTTCGATTCAATTCGATTCTTTTCTATTTGATTCGATTCTCTTCCACTCGATGTGATTTGATTCGTTTTCATTTTCTTCGATTTGTTTCAATTCGAATCTATTCGATTCTTTTCGATTCAATTCGATTCGATTCTTTTTGATTCAGTTCCATTCGATTCGAATAGATTCGATTCTTTTCGATTCGATACGATTCGATTCTTTTCGATGCGAATCAATTCGATTCGATTCTTTTTATTCGATTCGATTCGATTCTTTTAGATTTGATTCGATACGATTCTTTTCTATCGATTCGATTCGATTCGTTTTGATTCATTTCGATTCTCTTTGATTTTTTTGATTTGATCTTTTCAATCGATATGAGTCGAGTCGATTCTTTTCGATTCGATTCGATTCTTTTCAATTTGATTCGTTTCGATTTGAATCTTTTTGTTTTGATTTGATTTTCTACAATTCGAATCTTTGGATTCGATTCTTTTTGATTTGATTAGATTCGATTCATTTCAATTCAAATCAATTCAATATGATTCGATTCGATGCAATCTGATTCGATTTTTTCGAATCGATTTGATTCGATTCGATTAGTTTCGATTCGACTCGATTTGATTCGATTCGATTATCGATTCAATTCAATTCCAATTATATTCAATTCGATTCGATTTGATTATTTTTATTCAATTCTATTATTTTCGATTCGATGCGATTCGATTCGATTCGATTCTTTTCGATTCAATCAATTCGATTTGATTCTTTTCAATTCGATTCGATTCTTTTCGATTTGATGGCATTCGATTCAATTGTTTTCGATTCGATTTGATTCTTTCGATTCGATTCGATTCTTTTCATTACGATTCAATTCAATTCGATTCTTTTCGATTCGATTTGATTCTTTTCGGTTCGATTCGATTCTTTTCGATTCGATTCGATTCGACACTTTTATTTCGATTCGATTCTTTTCGATTCGATTGATGCTTTTCGTTTCGATTAGATTCTCTTTGATTCGATTCTTTTCGATTCAATTTGATTTGATTCTTCTCCATTCGATTCGATTCAATTCTTTTCGAATCGATTCGATATGATTCTTTTCATTCGATTCAATTCTGTTCGATTCTATTCTATTTGATTCGGTTCAATTCGATTATTTTCAATTCGATTCTATTCGATTCTTTTCATTTTGATTCGATTCTTTTCGATTCAATTCTTTTCGATTTGGCTTGATTCGATCATTTGGATTCGATTTGTTACATTTCGATTCAATTCTTTTCGATTCTGTTCGATTCGATTCTTTCGATTCAGTTCGGTTCGATTCTTTTTGATTCGATTCGATTCTTTTCCATTCGATGATTCGATTAGTTTCGATTTTTTCGAATCGTTTCGATTCGAATCTATTCGATTCTTTTCGATTCAATTCGATTCGATTCGATTCGATTCTTTTCAATTCGATTCGATTCAATTCTTTTCACTTCGACTCGATTCTACTCGATTCATTTCGAATCGATTCGATTCTTTTTGATTTGATCGATTCGATTCTTTTTGATTTGATCTATTCGATTCTTTCGATTCAGTTCGATTCAATTCGATTCTTTTCTATTTGATTCGATTCTTTTCCACTCGATGTGATTTGATTCGTTTTCATTTTCTTCGATTTGTTTCAATTCGAATCTATTCGATTCTTTTCGATTCAATTCGATTCGATTCTTTTTGATTCAGTTCCATTCGATTCGAATAGATTCGATTCTTTTCGATTCGATACGATTCGATTCTTTTCGATGCGAATCAATTCGATTCGATTCTTTTTATTCGATTCGATTCGATTCTTTTAGATTTGATTCGATACGATACTTTTCTATCGATTCGATTCGATTCGTTTTGATTCATTTCGATTCTCTTTGATTTTTTTGATTTGATCTTTTCAATCGATATGATTCGATTCGATTCTTTTCGATTCGATTCGATTCTTTTCGATTCGATTCGATTCTTTTCATTTTGATTCGTTTCGATTTGAATCTTTTTGTTTTGATTTGATTTTCTACATTTCGAATCTTTGGATTCGATTCTTTTTGATTTGATTAGATTCGATTCATTTCAATTCAAATCAATTCAATATTCTTCGATTCGATGCAATCTGATTCGATTTTTTCGAATCGATTTGATTCGATTCGATTAGTTTCGATTCGACTCGATTTGATTCGATTCGATTATCGATTCAATTCAATTCCAATTATTCTCAATTCGATTCGATTTGATTATTTTTATTCAATTCTATTATTTTCGATTCGATGCGATTCGATTCGATTCGATTCTTTTCGATTCAATCAATTCGATTTGATTCTTTTCAATTCGAATCGATTCTTTTCGATTTGATGGCATTCGATTCAATTGTTTTCGATTCGATTTGATTCTTTCGATTCGATTCGATTCTTTTCATTACGATTCATTTCAATTCGATTCTTTTCGATTCGATTTGATTCTTTTCGGTTCGATTCGATTCTTTTCGATTCGATTCGATTTGACACTTTTATTTCGATTCGATTCTTTTCGATTCGATTGATGCTTTTCGTTTCGATTAGATTCTCTTTGATTCGATTCTTTTCGATTCAATTTGATTTGATTCTTCTCCATTCGATTCGATTCAATTCTTTTCGAATCGATTCGATACGATTCTTTTCATTCGATTCAATTCTGTTCGATTCTATTCTATTTGATTCGGTTCAATTCGATTATTTTCAATTCGATTCTATTCGATTCTTTTCATTTTGATTCGATTCTTTTCGATTCAATTCTTTTCGATTTGGCTTGATTCGATCATTTGGATTCGATTTGTTACATTTCGATTCAATTCTTTTCGATTCTGTTCGATTCGATTCTTTCGATTCAGTTCGGTTCGATTCTTTTTGATTCGATTCGATTCTTTTCCATTCGATGATTCGATTAGTTTCGATTTTTTCGAATCGTTTCGATTCGAATCTATTCGATTCTTTTCGATTCAATTCGATTCGATTCGATTCGATTCTTTTCAATTCGATTCGATTCAATTCTTTTCACTTCGACTCCATTCTACTCGATTCATTTCGAATCGATTCGATTCTTTTTGATTTGATCGATTCGATTCTTTTTGATTTGATCTATTCGATTCTTTCGATTCAGTTCGATTCAATTCGATTCTTTTCTATTTGATTCGATTCTTTTCCACTCGATGTGATTTGATTCGTTTTCATTTTTTCGATTTGTTTCAATTCGAATCTATTCGATTCTTTTCGATTCAATTCGATTCGATTCTTTTTGATTCAGTTCCATTCGATTCGAATAGATTCGATTCTTTTCGATTCGATACGATTCGATTCTTTTCGATGCGAATCAATTCGATTCGATTCTTTTTATTCGATTCGATTCGATTCTTTTAGATTTGATTCGATACGATTCTTTTCTATCGATTCGATTCGATTCGTTTTGATTCATTTCGATTCTCTTTGATTTTTTTGATTTGATCTTTTCAATCGATATGATTCGATTCGATTCTTTTCGATTCGATTCGATTCTTTTCGATTCGATTCGATTCTTTTCAATTTGATTCGTTTCGATTTGAATCTTTTTGTTTTGATTTGATTTTCTACAATTCGAATCTTTGGATTCGATTCTTTTTTATTTGATTAGATTCGATTCATTTCAATTCAAATCAATTCAATATTCTTCGATTCGATGCAATCTGATTCGATTTTTTCGAATCGATTTGATTCGATTCGATTAGTTTCGATTCGACTCGATTTGATTCGATTCGATTATCGATTCAATTCAATTCCAATTATTCTCAATTCGATTCGATTTGATTATTTTTATTCAATTCTATTATTTTCGATTCGATGCGATTCGATTCGATTCGATTCTTTTCGATTCAATCAATTCGATTTGATTCTTTTCAATTCGAATCGATTCTTTTCGATTTGATGGCATTCGATTCAATTGTTTTCGATTCGATTTGATTCTTTCGATTCGATTCGATTCTTTTCATTACGATTCAATTCAATTCGATTCTTTTCGATTCGATTTGATTCTTTTCGGTTCGATTCGATTCTTTTCGATTCGATTCGATTCGACACTTTTATTTCGATTCGATTCTTTTCGATTCGATTGATGCTTTTCGTTTCGATTAGATTCTCTTTGATTCGATTCTTTTCGATTCAATTTGATTTGATTCTTCTCCATTCGATTCGATTCAATTCTTTTCGAATCGATTCGATACGATTCTTTTCATTCGATTCAATTCTGTTCGATTCTATTCTATTTGATTCGGTTCAATTCGATTCTTTTCAATTCGATTCTATTCGATTCTTTTCATTTTGATTCGATTCTTTTCGATTCAATTCTTTTCGATTTGGCTTGATTCGATCATTTGGATTCGATTTGTTACATTTCGATTCAATTCTTTTCGATTCTGTTCGATTCGATTCTTTCGATTCAGTTCGGTTCGATTCTTTTTGATTCGATTCGATTCTTTTCCATTCGATGATTCGATTAGTTTCGATTTTTTCGAATCGTTTCGATTCGAATCTATTCGATTCTTTTCGATTCAATTCGATTCGATTCGATTCGATTCTTTTCAATTCGATTCGATTCAATTCTTTTCACTTCGACTCGATTCTACTCGATTCATTTCGAATCGATTCGATTCTTTTTGATTTGATCGATTCGATTCTTTTTGATTTGATCTATTCGATTCTTTCGATTCAGTTAGATTCAATTCGATTCTTTTCTATTTGATTCGATTCTTTTCCACTCGATGTGATTTGATTCGTTTTCATTTTTTTCGATTTGTTTCAATTCGAATCTATTCGATTCTTTTCGATTCAATTCGATTCGATTCTTTTTGATTCAGTTCCATTCGATTCGAATAGATTCGATTCTTTTCGATTCGATACGATTCGATTCTTTTCGATGCGAATCAATTCGATTCGATTCTTTTTATTCGATTCGATTCGATTCTTTTAGATTTGATTCGATACGATTCTTTTCTATCGATTCGATTCGATTCGTTGTGATTCATTTCGATTCTCTTTGATTTTTTTGATTTGATCTTTTCAATCGATATGATTCGATTCGATTCTTTTCGATTCGATTCTTTTCGATTCGATTCGATTCTTTTCGATTCGATTCGATTCTTTTCGATTCGATTCGATTCTTTTCATTTTGATTCGTTTCGATTTGAATCTTTTTGTTTTGATTTGATTTTCTACAATTCGAATCTTTGGATTCGATTCTTTTTGATTTGATTAGATTCGATTCATTTCAATTCAAATCAATTCAATATGATTCGATTCGATGCAATCTGATTCGATTTTTTCGAATCGATTTGATTCGATTCGATTAGTTTCGATTCGACTCGATTTGATTCGATTCGATTATCGATTCAATTCAATTCCAATTATTCTCAATTCGATTCGATTTGATTATTTTTATTCAATTCTATTATTTTCGATTCGATGCGATTCGATTCGATTCGATTCTTTTCGATTCAATCAATTCGATTTGATTCTTTTCAATTCGATTCGATTCTTTTCGATTTGATTGCATTCGATTCAATTGTTTTCGATTCGATTTGATTCTTTCGATTCGATTCGATCCTTTTCATTACGATTCAATTCAATTCGATTCTTTTCGATTCGATTTGATTCTTTTCGGTTCGATTCGATTCGATTCGACACTTTTCATTTCGATTCGATTCTTTTCGATTCGATTGATGCTTTTTGTTTCGATTAGATTCTCTTTGATTCGATTCTTTTCGAACAATTTGATTTGATTCTTCTCCATTCGATTAGATTCCATTCTTTTCGAATCGATTCGATAAGATTCTTTTCATTCGACTCAATTCTGTTTGATTCTATTCTATTTGATTCGGTTCAATTCGATTATTTTCAATTCGATTCTATTCGATTCTTTTCATTTTGATTCGATTCTTTTCGATTCAATTCTTTTCGATTTGGCTTGATTCGATCATTTGGATTCGATTTGTTACATTTCGATTCAATTCTTTTCGATTCTGTTCGATTCGATTCTTTCGATTCAGTTTGGTTCGATTCTTTTTGATTCGATTCAATTCTTTTCCATTCGATGATTCGATTAGTTTTGATTTTTTCGAATCGTTTCGATTCGAATCTATTCGATTCTTTTCGATTCAATTCGATTCGATTCGATTCTTTTCAATTCGATTCGATTGAATTCTTTTCACTTTTACTCGATTCTACTCGATTCATTTCGAATCGATTCGATTCTTTTTGATTTGATCGATTCGATTCTTTTTGATTTGATCTATTCGATTCTTTCGATTCAGTTAGATTCAATTCGATTCTTTTCTATTTGATTCGATTCTTTTCCACTCGATGTGATTTGATTCGTTTTCATTTTTTTCGATTTGTTTCAATTCGAATCTATTCGATTCTTTTCGATTCAATTCGATTCGATTCTTTTTGATTCAGTTCCATTCGATTCGAATAGATTCGATTCTTTTCGATTCGATACGATTCGATTCTTTTCGATGCGAATCAATTCGATTCGATTCTTTTTATTCGATTCGATTCGATTCTTTTAGATTTGATTCGATACGATTCTTTTCTATTTGATTCGATTCGATTCGTTTTGATTCATTTCGATTCTCTTTGATTTTTTTGATTTGATCTTTTCAATCGATATGATTCGATTCGATTCTTTTCGATTCGATTCTTTTCGATTCGATTCGATTCTTTTCGATTAGATTCGATTCTTTTCATTTTGATTCGTTTCGATTTGAATCTTTTTGTTTTGATTTGATTTTCTACAATTCGAATCTTTGGATTCGATTCTTTTTGATTTGATTAGATTCGATTCATTTCAATTCAAATCAATTCAATATTCTTCGATTCGATGCAATCTGATTCGATTTTTTCGAATCGATTTGATTCGATTCGATTAGTTTCGATTCGACTCGATTTGATTCGATTCGATTATCGATTCAATTCAATTCCAATTATTCTCAATTCGATTCGATTTGATTATTTTTATTCAATTCTATTATTTTCGATTCGATGCGATTCGATTCGATTCGATTCTTTTCGATTCA
The DNA here is from genome assembly GCF_048164855.1 of Canis lupus baileyi. Classification (NCBI taxonomy): domain Eukaryota; kingdom Metazoa; phylum Chordata; class Mammalia; order Carnivora; family Canidae; genus Canis; species Canis lupus. The sequence continues at coordinate 2,968,793 of NC_132869.1, read as the reverse complement.
ATCAATTCGATTTGATTCTTTTCAATTCGATTCGATTCTTTTCGATTTGATGGCATTCGATTCAATTGTTTTCGATTCGATTTGATTCTTTCGATTCGATTCGATTCTTTTCATTACGATTCAATTCAATTCGATTCTTTTCGATTCGATTTGATTCTTTTCGGTTCGATTCGATTTTTTTCGATTCGATTCGATTCGACACTTTTATTTCGATTCGATTCTTTTCGATTCGATTGATGCTTTTCGTTTCGATTAGATTCTCTTTGATTCGATTCTTTTCGATTCAATTTGATTTGATTCTTCTCCATTCGATTCGATTCAATTCTTTTCGAATCGATTCGATACGATTCTTTTCATTCGATTCAATTCTGTTCGATTCTATTCTATTTGATTCGGTTCAATTCGATTATTTTCAATTCGATTCTATTCGATTCTTTTCATTTTGATTCGATTCTTTTCGATTCAATTCTTTTCGATTTGGCTTGATTCGATCATTTGGATTCGAATTGTTACATTTCGATTCAATTCTTTTCGATTCTGTTCGATTCGATTCTTTCGATTCAGTTCGGTTCGATTCTTTTTGATTCGATTCGATTCTTTTCCATTCGATGATTCGATTAGTTTCGATTTTTTCGAATCGTTTCGATTCGAATCTATTCGATTCTTTTCGATTCAATTCGATTCGATTCGATTCGATTCTTTTCAATTCGATTCGATTCAATTCTTTTCACTTCGACTCGATTCTACTCGATTCATTTCGAATCGATTCGATTCTTTTTGATTTGATCGATTCGATTCTTTTTGATTTGATCTATTCGATTCTTTCGATTCAGTTCGATTCAATTCGATTCTTTTCTATTTGATTCGATTCTTTTCCACTCGATGTGATTTGATTCGTTTTCATTTTCTTCGATTTGTTTCAATTCGAATCTATTCGATTCTTTTCGATTCAATTCGATTCGATTCTTTTTGATTCAGTTCCATTCGATTCGAATAGATTCGATTCTTTTCGATTCGATACGATTCGATTCTTTTCGATGCGAATCAATTCGATTCGATTCTTTTTATTCGATTCGATTCGATTCTTTTAGATTTGATTCGATACGATTCTTTTCTATCGATTCGATTCGATTCGTTTTGATTCATTTCGATTCTCTTTGATTTTTTTGATTTGATCTTTTCAATCGATATGAGTCGATTCGATTCTTTTCGATTCGATTCGATTCTTTTCAATTTGATTCGTTTCGATTTGAATCTTTTTGTTTTGATTTGATTTTCTACAATTCCAATCTTTGGATTCGATTCTTTTTGATTTGATTAGATTCGATTCATTTCAATTCAAATCAATTCAATATGATTCGATTCGATGCAATCTGATTCGATTTTTTCGAATCGATTTGATTCGATTCGATTAGTTTCGATTCGACTCGATTTGATTCGATTCGATTATCGATTCAATTCAATTCCAATTATTCTCAATTCGATTCGATTTGATTATTTTTATTCAATTCTATTATTTTCGATTCGATGCGATTCGATTCGATTCGATTCTTTTCGATTCAATCAATTCGATTTGATTCTTTTCAATTCGATTCGATTCTTTTCGATTTGATTGCATTCGATTCAATTGTTTTCGATTCGATTTGATTCTTTCGATTCGATTCGATTCTTTTCATTACGATTCAATTCAATTCGATTCTTTTCGATTCGATTTGATTCTTTTCGGTTCGATTCGATTCGATTCGACACTTTTCATTTCGATTCGATTCTTTTCGATTCGATTGATGCTTTTTGTTTCGATTAGATTCTCTTTGATTCGATTCTTTTCGAACAATTTGATTTGATTCTTCTCCATTCGATTAGATTCCATTCTTTTCGAATCGATTCGATAAGATTCTTTTCATTCGACTCAATTCTGTTCGATTCTATTCTATTTGATTCGGTTCAATTCGATTATTTTCAATTCGATTCTATTCGATTCTTTTAATTTTGATTCGATTCTTTTCGATTCGATTCTTTTCGATTTGGCTTGATTCGATCATTTGGATTCGATTTGTTACATTTCGATTCAATTCTTTTCGATTCTGTTCGATTCGATTCTTTCGATTCAGTTCGGTTCGATTCTTTTTGATTCGATTCAATTCTTTTCCATTCGATGATTCGATTAGTTTTGATTTTTTCGAATCGTTTCGATTCGAATCTATTCGATTCTTTTCGATTCAATTCGATTCGATTCGATTCTTTTCAATTCGATTCGATTGAATTCTTTTCACTTTTACTCGATTCTACTCGATTCATTTCGAATCGATTCGATTCTTTTTGATTTGATCGATTCGATTCTTTTTGATTTGATCTATTCGATTCTTTCGATTCAGTTAGATTCAATTCGATTCTTTTCTATTTGATTCGATTCTTTTCCACTCGATGTGATTTGATTCGTTTTCATTTTTTTCGATTTGTTTCAATTCGAATCTATTCGATTCTTTTCGATTCAATTCGATTCGATTCTTTTTGATTCAGTTCCATTCGATTCGAATAGATTCGATTCTTTTCGATTCGATACGATTCGATTCTTTTCGATGCGAATCAATTCGATTCGATTCTTTTTATTCGATTCGATTCGATTCTTTTAGATTTGATTCGATACGATTCTTTTCTATTTGATTCGATTCGATTCGTTTTGATTCATTTCGTTCTCTTTGATTTTTTTGATTTGATCTTTTCAATCGATATGATTCGATTCGATTCTTTTCGATTCGATTCTTTTCGATTCGATTCGATTCTTTTCGATTCGATTCGATTCTTTTCGATTCGATTCGATTCTTTTCATTTTGATTCGTTTCGATTTGAATCTTTTTGTTTTGATTTGATTTTCTACAATTCGAATCTTTGGATTCGATTCTTTTTGATTTGATTAGATTCGATTCATTTCAATTCAAATCAATTCAATATTCTTCGATTCGATGCAATCTGATTCGATTTTTTCGAATCGATTTGATTCGATTCGATTAGTTTCGATTCGACTCGATTTGATTCGATTCGATTATCGATTCAATTCAATTCCAATTATTCTCAATTCGATTCGATTTGATTATTTTTATTCAATTCTATTATTTTCGATTCGATGCGATTCGATTCGATTCGATTCTTTTCGATTCAATCAATTCGATTTGATTCTTTTCAATTCGATTCGATTCTTTTCGATTTGATGGCATTCGATTCAATTGTTTTCGATTCGATTTGATTCTTTCGATTCGATTCGATTCTTTTCATTACGATTCAATCCAATTCGATTCTTTTCGATTCGATTTGATTCTTTTCGGTTCGATTCGATTCTTTTCGATTCGATTCGATTCGACACTTTTATTTCGATTCGATTCTTTTCGATTCGATTGATGCTTTTCGTTTCGATTAGATTCTCTTTGATTCGATTCTTTTCGATTCAATTTGATTTGATTCTTCTCCATTCGATTCAATTCAATTCTTTTCGAATCGATTCGATAAGATTCTTTTCATTCGATTCAATTCTGTTCGATTCTATTCTATTTGATTCGGTTCAATTCGATTATTTTCAATTCGATTCTATTCGATTCTTTTCATTTTGATTCGATTCTTTTCGATTCAATTCTTTTCGATTTGGCTTGATTCGATCATTTGGATTCGAATTGTTACATTTCGATTCAATTCTTTTCGATTCTGTTCGATTCGATTCTTTCGATTCAGTTCGGTTCGATTCTTTTTGATTCGATTCGATTCTTTTCCATTCGATGATTCGATTAGTTTCGATTTTTTCGAATCGTTTCGATTCGAATCTATTCGATTCTTTTCGATTCAATTCGATTCGATTCGATTCGATTCTTTTCAATTCGATTCGATTCTACTCGATTCATTTCGAATCGATTCGATTCTTTTTGATTTGATCGATTCGATTCTTTTTGATTTGATCTATTCGATTCTTTCGATTCAGTTAGATTCAATTCGATTCTTTTCTATTTGATTCGATTCTTTTCCACTCGATGTGATTTGATTCGTTTTCATTTTTTCGATTTGTTTCAATTCGAATCTATTCGATTCTTTTCGATTCAATTCGATTCGATTCTTTTTGATTCAGTTCCATTCGATTCGAATAGATTCGATTCTTTTCGATTCGATACGATTCGATTCTTTTCGATGCGAATCAATTCGATTCGATTCTTTTTATTCGATTCGATTCGATTCTTTTAGATTTGATTCGATACGATACTTTTCTATCGATTCGATTCGATTCGTTTTGATTCATTTCGATTCTCTTTGATTTATTTGATTTGATCTTTTCAATCGATATGATTCGATTCGATTCTTTTCGATTCGATTCGATTCTTTTCGATTCGATTCGATTCTTTTCATTTTGATTCGTTTCGATTTGAATCTTTTTGTTTTGATTTGATTTTCTACATTTCGAATCTTTGGATTCGATTCTTTTTGATTTGATTAGATTCGATTCATTTCAATTCAAATCAATTCAATATTCTTCGATTCGATGCAATCTGATTCGATTTTTTCGAATCGATTTGATTCGATTCGATTAGTTTCGATTCGACTCGATTTGATTCGATTCGATTATCGATTCAATTCAATTCCAATTATTCTCAATTCGATTCGATTTGATTATTTTTATTCAATTCTATTATTTTCGATTCGATGCGATTCGATTCGATTCGATTCTTTTCGATTCAATCAATTCGATTTGATTCTTTTCAATTCGAATCGATTCTTTTCGATTTGATGGCATTCGATTCAATTGTTTTCGATTCGATTTGATTCTTTCGATTCGATTCGATTCTTTTCATTACGATTCAATTCAATTCGATTCTTTTCGATTCGATTTGATTCTTTTCGGTTCGATTCGATTCTTTTCGATTCGATTCGATTCGACACTTTTATTTCGATTCGATTCTTTTCGATTCGATTGATGCTTTTCGTTTCGATTAGATTCTCTTTGATTCGATTCTTTTCGATTCAATTTGATTTGATTCTTCTCCATTCGATTCGATTCAATTCTTTTCGAATCGATTCGATACGATTCTTTTCATTCGATTCAATTCTGTTCGATTCTATTCTATTTGATTCGGTTCAATTCGATTATTTTCAATTCGATTCTATTCGATTCTTTTCATTTTGATTCGATTCTTTTCGATTCAATTCTTTTCGATTTGGCTTGATTCGATCATTTGGATTCGATTTGTTACATTTCGATTCAATTCTTTTCGATTCTGTTCGATTCGATTCTTTCGATTCAGTTCGGTTCGATTCTTTTTGATTCGATTCGATTCTTTTCCATTCGATGATTCGATTAGTTTCGATTTTTTCGAATCGTTTCGATTCGAATCTATTCGATTCTTTTCGATTCAATTCGATTCGATTCGATTCGATTCTTTTCAATTCGATTCGATTCAATTCTTTTCACTTCGACTCGATTCTACTCGATTCATTTCGAATCGATTCGATTCTTTTTGATTTGATCGATTCGATTCTTTTTGATTTGATCTATTCGATTCTTTCGATTCAGTTAGATTCAATTCGATTCTTTTCTATTTGATTCGATTCTTTTCCACTCGATGTGATTTGATTCGTTTTCATTTTTTTCGATTTGTTTCAATTCGAATCTATTCGATTCTTTTCGATTCAATTCGATTCGATTCTTTTTGATTCAGTTCCATTCGATTCGAATAGATTCGATTCTTTTCGATTCGATACGATTCGATTCTTTTCGATGCGAATCAATTCGATTCGATTCTTTTTATTCGATTCGATTCGATTCTTTTAGATTTCATTCGATACGATTCTTTTCTATCGATTCGATTCGATTCGTTTTGATTCATTTCGATTCTCTTTGATTTTTTTGATTTGATCTTTTCAATCGATATGATTCGATTCGATTCTTTTCGATTCGATTCTTTTCGATTCGATTCGATTCTTTTCGATTCGATTCGATTCTTTTCATTTTGATTCGTTTCGATTTGAATCTTTTTGTTTTGATTTGATTTTCTACAATTCGAATCTTTGGATTCGATTCTTTTTGATTTGATTAGATTCGATTCATTTCAATTCAAATCAATTCAATATTCTTCGATTCGATGCAATCTGATTCGATTTTTTCGAATCGATTTGATTCGATTCGATTAGTTTCGATTCGACTCGATTTGATTCGATTCGATTATCGATTCAATTCAATTCCAATTATTTTCAATTCGATTCGATTTGATTATTTTTATTCAATTCTATTATTTTCGATTCGATGCGATTCGATTCGATTCGATTCTTTTCGATTCAATCAATTCGATTTGATTCTTTTCAATTCGATTCGATTCTTTTCGATTTGATGGCATTCGATTCAATTGTTTTCGATTCGATTTGATTCTTTCGATTCGATTCGATTCTTTTCATTACGATTCAATTCAATTCGATTCTTTTCGATTCGATTTGATTCTTTTCGGTTCGATTCGATTTTTTTCGATTCGATTCGATTCGACACTTTTATTTCGATTCGATTCTTTTCGATTCGATTGATGCTTTTCGTTTCGATTAGATTCTCTTTGATTCGATTCTTTTCGATTCAATTTGATTTGATTCTTCTCCATTCGATTCGATTCAATTCTTTTCGAATCGATTCGATACGATTCTTTTCATTCGATTCAATTCTGTTCGATTCTATTCTATTTGATTCGGTTCAATTCGATTATTTTCAATTCGATTCTATTCGATTCTTTTCATTTTGATTCGATTCTTTTCGATTCAATTCTTTTCGATTTGGCTTGATTCGATCATTTGGATTCGAATTGTTACATTTCGATTCAATTCTTTTCGATTCTGTTCGATTCGATTCTTTCGATTCAGTTCGGTTCGATTCTTTTTGATTCGATTCGATTCTTTTCCATTCGATGATTCGATTAGTTTCGAATTTTTCGAATCGTTTCGATTCGAATCTATTCGATTCTTTTCGATTCAATTCGATTCGATTCGATTCGATTCTTTTCAATTCGATTCGATTCAATTCTTTTCACTTCGACTCGATTCTACTCGATTCATTTCGAATCGATTCGATTCTTTTTGATTTGATCGATTCGATTCTTTTTGATTTGATCTATTCGATTCTTTCGATTCAGTTAGATTCAATTCGATTCTTTTCTATTTGATTCGATTCTTTTCCACTCGATGTGATTTGATTCGTTTTCATTTTTTTCGATTTGTTTCAATTCGAATCTATTCGATTCTTTTCGATTCAATTCGATTCGATTCTTTTTGATTCAGTTCCATTCGATTCGAATAGATTCGATTCTTTTCGATTCGATACGATTCGATTCTTTTCGATGCGAATCAATTCGATTCGATTCTTTTTATTCGATTCGATTCGATTCTTTTAGATTTGATTCGATACGATTCTTTTCTATCGATTCGATTCGATTCGTTTTGATTCATTTCGATTCTCTTTGATTTTTTTGATTTGATCTTTTCAATCGATATGATTCGATTCGATTCTTTTCGATTCGATTCTTTTCGATTCGATTCGATTCTTTTCGATTCGTTTCGATTCTTTTCATTTTGATTCGTTTCGATTTGAATCTTTTTGTTTTGATTTGATTTTCTACAATTCGAATCTTTGGATTCGATTCTTTTTGATTTGATTAGATTCGATTCATTTCAATTCAAATCAATTCAATATTCTTCGATTCGATGCAATCTGATTCGATTTTTTCGAATCGATTTGATTCGATTCGATTAGTTTCGATTCGACTCGATTTGATTCGATTCGATTATCGATTCAATTCAATTCCAATTATTCTCAATTCGATTCGATTTGATTATTTTTATTCAATTCTATTATTTTCGATTCGATGCGATTCGATTCGATTCGATTCTTTTCGATTCAATCAATTCGATTTGATTCTTTTCAATTCGATTCGATTCTTTTCGATTTGATGGCATTCGATTCAATTGTTTTCGATTCGATTTGATTCTTTCGATTCGATTCGATTCTTTTCATTACGATTCAATTCAATTCGATTCTTTTCGATTCGATTTGATTCTTTTCGGTTCGATTCGATTCTTTTCGATTCGATTCGATTCGACACTTTTATTTCGATTCGATTCTTTTCGATTCGATTGATGCTTTTCGTTTCGATTAGATTCTCTTTGATTCGATTCTTTTCGATTCAATTTGATTTGATTCTTCTCCATTCGATTCGATTCAATTCTTTTCGAATCGATTCGATACGATTCTTTTCATTCGATTCAATTCTGTTCGATTCTATTCTATTTGATTCGGTTCAATTCGATTATTTTCAATTCGATTCTATTCGATTCTTTTCATTTTGATTCGATTCTTTTCGATTCAATTCTTTTCGATTTGGCTTGATTCGATCATTTGGATTCGATTTGTTACATTTCGATTCAATTCTTTTCGATTCTGTTCGATTCGATTCTTTCGATTCAGTTCGGTTCGATTCTTTTTGATTCGATTCGATTATTTTCCATTCGATGATTCGATTAGTTTCGATTTTTTCGAATCGTTTCGATTCGAATCTATTCGATTCTTTTCGATTCAATTCGATTCGATTCGATTCGATTCTTTTCAATTCGATTCGATTCAATTCTTTTCACTTCGACTCGATTCTACTCGATTCATTTCGAATCGATTCGATTCTTTTTGATTTGATCGATTCGATTCTTTTTGATTTGATCTATTCGATTCTTTCGATTCAGTTAGATTCAATTCGATTCTTTTCTATTTGATTCGATTCTTTTCCACTCGATGTGATTTGATTCGTTTTCATTTTTTCGATTTGTTTCAATTCGAATCTATTCGATTCTTTTCGATTCAATTCGATTCGATTCTTTTTGATTCAGTTCCATTCGATTCGAATAGATTCGATTCTTTTCGATTCGATACGATTCGATTCTTTTCGATGCGAATCAATTCGATTCGATTCTTTTTATTCGATTCGATTCGATTCTTTTAGATTTGATTCGATACGATTCTTTTCTATCGATTCGATTCGATTCGTTTTGATTCATTTCGATTCTCTTTGATTTTTTTGATTTGATCTTTTCAATCGATATGATTCGATTCGATTCTTTTCGATTCGATTCGATTCTTTTCGATTCGATTCGATTCTTTTCAATTTGATTCGTTTCGATTTGAATCTTTTTGTTTTGATTTGATTTTCTACAATTCGAATCTTTGGATTCGATTCTTTTTGATTTGATTAGATTCGATTCATTTCAATTCAAATCAATTCAATATTCTTCGATTCGATGCAATCTGATTCGATTTTTTCGAATCGATTTGATTCGATTCGATTAGTTTCGATTCGACTCGATTTGATTCGATTCGATTATCGATTCAATTCAATTCCAATTATTCTCAATTCGATTCGATTTGATTATTTTTATTCAATTCTATTATTTTCGATTCGATGCGATTCGATTCGATTCGATTCTTTTCGATTCAATCAATTCGATTTGATTCTTTTCAATTCGATTCGATTCTTTTCGATTTGATGGCATTCGATTCAATTGTTTTCGATTCGATTTGATTCTTTCGATTCGATTCGATTCTTTTCATTACGATTCAATTCAATTCGATTCTTTTCGATTCGATTTGATTCTTTTCGGTTCGATTCGATTCTTTTCGATTCGATTCGATTCGACACTTTTATTTCGATTCGATTCTTTTCGATTCGATTGATGCTTTTCGTTTCGATTAGATTCTCTTTGATTCGATTCTTTTCGATTCAATTTGATTTGATTCTTCTCCATTCGATTCGATTCAATTCTTTTCGAATCGATTCGATACGATTCTTTTCATTCGATTCAATTCTGTTCGATTCTATTCTATTTGATTCGGTTCAATTCGATTATTTTCAATTCGATTCTATTCGATTCTTTTCATTTTGATTCGATTCTTTTCGATTCAATTCTTTTCGATTTGGCTTGATTCGATCATTTGGATTCGATTTGTTACATTTCGATTCAATTCTTTTCGATTCTGTTCGATTCGATTCTTTCGATTCAGTTCGGTTCGATTCTTTTTGATTCGATTCGATTCTTTTCCATTCGATGATTCGATTAGTTTCGATTTTTTCGAATCGTTTCGATTCGAATCTATTCGATTCTTTTCGATTCAATTCGATTCGATTCGATTCGATTCTTTTCAATTCGATTCGATTCAATTCTTTTCACTTCGACTCGATTCTACTCGATTCATTTCGAATCGATTCGATTCTTTTTGATTTGATTGATTCGATTCTTTTTGATTTGATCTATTCGATTCTTTCGATTCAGTTCGATTCAATTCGATTCTTTTCTATTTGATTCGATTCTTTTCCACTCGATGTGATTTGATTCGTTTTCATTTTTTCGATTTGTTTCAATTCGAATCTATTCGATTCTTTTCGATTCAATTCGATTCGATTCTTTTTGATTCAGTTCCATTCGATTCGAATAGATTCGATTCTTTTCGATTCGATACGATTCGATTCTTTTCGATGCGAATCAATTCGATTCGATTCTTTTTATTCGATTCGATTCGATTCTTTTAGATTTGATTCGATACGATTCTTTTCTATCGATTCGATTCGATTCGTTTTGATTCATTTCGATTCTCTTTGATTTTTTTGATTTGATCTTTTCAATCGATATGATTCGATTCGATTCTTTTCGATTCGATTCTTTTCGATTCGATTCGATTCTTTTCGATTCGATTCGATTCTTTTCATTTTGATTCGTTTCGATTTGAATCTTTTTGTTTTGATTTGATTTTCTACAATTCGAATCTTTGGATTCGATTCTTTTTGATTTGATTAGATTCGATTCATTTCAATTCAAATCAATTCAATATTCTTCGATTCGATGCAATCTGATTCGATTTTTTCGAATCGATTTGATTCGATTCGATTAGTTTCGATTCGACTCGATTTGATTCGATTCGATTATCGATTCAATTCAATTCCAATTATTCTCAATTCGATTCGATTTGATTATTTTTATTCAATTCTATTATTTTCGATTCGATGCGATTCGATTCGATTCGATTCTTTTCGATTCAATCAATTCGATTTGATTCTTTTCAATTCGATTCGATTCTTTTCGATTTGATGGCATTCGATTCAATTGTTTTCGATTCGATTTGATTCTTTCGATTCGATTCGATTCTTTTCATTACGATTCAATTCAATTCGATTCTTTTCGATTCGATTTGATTCTTTTCGGTTCGATTCGATTCGATTCGACACTTTTCATTTCGATTCGATTCTTTTCGATTCGATTGATGCTTTTTGTTTCGATTAGATTCTCTTTGATTCGATTCTTTTCGAACAATTTGATTTGATTCTTCTCCATTCGATTAGATTCAATTCTTTTCGAATCGATTCGATAAGATTCTTTTCATTCGACTCAATTCTGTTTGATTCTATTCTATTTGATTCGGTTCAATTCGATTATTTTCAATTCGATTCTATTCGATTCTTTTCATTTGATTCGATTCTTTTCGATTCAATTCTTTTCGATTTGGCTTGATTCGATCATTTGGATTCGATTTGATTCAGTTCGGTTCGATTCTTTTTGATTCGATTCGATTCTTTTCCATTCGATGATTCGATTAGTTTCGATTTTTTCGAATCGTTTCGATTCGAATCTATTCGATTCTTTTCGATTCAATTCGATTCGATTCGATTCGATTCTTTTCAATTCGATTCGATTCAATTCTTTTCACTTCGACTCGATTCTACTCGAATCATTTCGAATCGATTCGATTCTTTTTGATTTGATCGATTCGATTCTTTTTGATTTGATCTATTCGATTCTTTCGATTCAGTTCGATTCAATTCGATTCTTTTCTATTTGATTCGATTCTTTTCCACTCGATGTGATTTGATTCGTTTTCATTTTCTTCGATTTGTTTCAATTCGAATCTATTCGATTCTTTTCGATTCAATTCGATTCGATTCTTTTTGATTCAGTTCCATTCGATTCGAATAGATTCGATTCTTTTCGATTCGATACGATTCGATTCTTTTCGATGCGAATCAATTCGATTCGATTCTTTTTATTCGATTCGATTCGATTCATTAAATTTGATTCGATACGATTCTTTTCTATCGATTCGATTCGATTCGTTTTGATTCATTTCGATTCTCTGATTTTTTTGATTTGATCTTTTCAATCGATATGAGTCGATTCGATTCTTTTCGATTCGATTCGATTCTTTTCAATTTGATTCGTTTCGATTTGAATCTTTTTGTTTTGATTTGATTTTCTACAATTCCAATCTTTGGATTCGATTCTTTTTGATTTGATTAGATTCGATTCATTTCAATTCAAATCAATTCAATATGATTCGATTCGATGCAATCTGATTCGATTTTTTCGAATCGATTTGATTCGATTCGATTAGTTTCGATTCGACTCGATTTGATTCGATTCGATTATCGATTCAATTCAATTCCAATTATTCTCAATTCGATTCGATTTGATTATTTTTATTCAATTCTATTATTTTCGATTCGATGCGATTCGATTCGATTCGATTCTTTTCGATTCAATCAATTCGATTTGATTCTTTTCAATTCGATTCGATTCTTTTCGATTTGATTGCATTCGATTCAATTGTTTTCGATTCGATTTGATTCTTTCGATTCGATTCGATCCTTTTCATTACGATTCAATTCAATTCGATTCTTTTCGATTCGATTTGATTCTTTTCGGTTCGATTCGATTCGATTCGACACTTTTCATTTCGATTCGATTCTTTTCGATTCGATTGATGCTTTTTGTTTCGATTAGATTCTCTTTGATTCGATTCTTTTCGAACAATTTGATTTGATTCTTCTCCATTCGATTAGATTCCATTCTTTTCGAATCGATTCGATAAGATTCTTTTCATTCGACTCAATTCTGTTCGATTCTATTCTATTTGATTCGGTTCAATTCGATTATTTTCAATTCGATTCTATTCGATTCTTTTCATTTTGATTCGATTCTTTTCGATTCGATTCTTTTCGATTTGGCTTGATTCGATCATTTGGATTCGATTTGTTACATTTCGATTCAATTCTTTTCGATTCTGTTCGATTCGATTCTTTCGATTCAGTTTGGTTCGATTCTTTTTGATTCGATTCAATTCTTTTCCATTCGATGATTCGATTAGTTTTGATTTTTTCGAATCGTTTCGATTCGAATCTATTCGATTCTTTTCGATTCAATTCGATTCGATTCGATTCTTTTCAATTCGATTCGATTGAATTCTTTTCACTTTTACTCGATTCTACTCGATTCATTTCGAATCGATTCGATTCTTTTTGATTTGATCGATTCGATTCTTTTTGATTTGATCTATTCGATTCTTTCGATTCAGTTAGATTCAATTCGATTCTTTTCTATTTGATTCGATTCTTTTCCACTCGATGTGATTTGATTCGTTTTCATTTTTTTCGATTTGTTTCAATTCGAATCTATTCGATTCTTTTCGATTCAATTCGATTCGATTCTTTTTGATTCAGTTCCATTCGATTCGAATAGATTCGATTCTTTTCGATTCGATACGATTCGATTCTTTTCGATGCGAATCAATTCGATTCGATTCTTTTTATTCGATTCGATTCGATTCTTTTAGATTTGATTCGATACGATTCTTTTCTATTTGATTCGATTCGATTCGTTTTGATTCATTTCGTTCTCTTTGATTTTTTTGATTTGATCTTTTCAATCGATATGATTCGATTCGATTCTTTTCGATTCGATTCTTTTCGATTCGATTCGATTCTTTTCGATTCGATTCGATTCTTTTCGATTCGATTCGATTCTTTTCATTTTGATTCGTTTCGATTTGAATCTTTTTGTTTTGATTTGATTTTCTACAATTCGAATCTTTGGATTCGATTCTTTTAGATTTGATTAGATTCGATTCATTTCAATTCAAATCAATTCAATATTCTTCGATTCGATGCAATCTGATTCGATTTTTTCGAATCGATTTGATTCGATTCGATTAGTTTCGATTCGACTCGATTTGATTCGATTCGATTATCGATTCAATTCAATTCCAATTATTCTCAATTCGATTCGATTTGATTATTTTTATTCAATTCTATTATTTTCGATTCGATGCGATTCGATTCGATTCGATTCTTTTCGATTCAATCAATTCGATTTGATTCTTTTCAATTCGATTCGATTCTTTTCGATTTGATGGCATTCGATTCAATTGTTTTCGATTCGATTTGATTCTTTCGATTCGATTCGATTCTTTTCATTACGATTCAATCCAATTCGATTCTTTTCGATTCGATTTGATTCTTTTCGGTTCGATTCGATTCTTTTCGATTCGATTCGATTCGACACTTTTATTTCGATTCGATTCTTTTCGATTCGATTGATGCTTTTCGTTTCGATTAGATTCTCTTTGATTCGATTCTTTTCGATTCAATTTGATTTGATTCTTCTCCATTCGATTCGATTCAATTCTTTTCGAATCGATTCGATAAGATTCTTTTCATTCGATTCAATTCTGTTCGATTCTATTCTATTTGATTCGGTTCAATTCGATTATTTTCAATTCGATTCTATTCGATTCTTTTCATTTTGATTCGATTCTTTTCGATTCAATTCTTTTCGATTTGGCTTGATTCGATCATTTGGATTCGAATTGTTACATTTCGATTCAATTCTTTTCGATTCTGTTCGATTCGATTCTTTCGATTCAGTTCGGTTCGATTCTTTTTGATTCGATTCGATTCTTTTCCATTCGATGATTCGATTAGTTTCGATTTTTTCGAATCGTTTCGATTCGAATCTATTCGATTCTTTTCGATTCAATTCGATTCGATTCGATTCGATTCTTTTCAATTCGATTCGATTCTACTCGATTCATTTCGAATCGATTCGATTCTTTTTGATTTGATCGATTCGATTCTTTTTGATTTGATCTATTCGATTCTTTCGATTCAGTTAGATTCAATTCGATTCTTTTCTATTTGATTCGATTCTTTTCCACTCGATGTGATTTGATTCGTTTTCATTTTTTCGATTTGTTTCAATTCGAATCTATTCGATTCTTTTCGATTCAATTCGATTCGATTCTTTTTGATTCAGTTCCATTCGATTCGAATAGATTCGATTCTTTTCGATTCGATACGATTCGATTCTTTTCGATGCGAATCAATTCGATTCGATTCTTTTTATTCGATTCGATTCGATTCTTTTAGATTTGATTCGATACGATACTTTTCTATCGATTCGATTCGATTCGTTTTGATTCATTTCGATTCTCTTTGATTTTTTTGATTTGATCTTTTCAATCGATATGATTCGATTCGATTCTTTTCGATTCGATTCGATTCTTTTCGATTCGATTCGATTCTTTTCATTTTGATTCGTTTCGATTTGAATCTTTTTGTTTTGATTTGATTTTCTACATTTCGAATCTTTGGATTCGATTCTTTTTGATTTGATTAGATTCGATTCATTTCAATTCAAATCAATTCAATATTCTTCGATTCGATGCAATCTGATTCGATTTTTTCGAATCGATTTGATTCGATTCGATTAGTTTCGATTCGACTCGATTTGATTCGATTCGATTATCGATTCAATTCAATTCCAATTATTCTCAATTCGATTCGATTTGATTATTTTTATTCAATTCTATTATTTTCGATTCGATGCGATTCGATTCGATTCGATTCTTTTCGATTCAATCAATTCGATTTGATTCTTTTCAATTCGAATCGATTCTTTTCGATTTGATGGCATTTGATTCAATTGTTTTCGATTCGATTTGATTCTTTCGATTCGATTCGATTCTTTTCATTACGATTCATTTCAATTCGATTCTTTTCGATTCGATTTGATTCTTTTCGGTTCGATTCAATTCTTTTCGATTCGATTCGATTTGACACTTTTATTTCGATTCGATTCTTTTCGATTCGATTGATGCTTTTCGTTTCGATTAGATTCTCTTTGATTCGATTCTTTTCGATTCAATTTGATTTGATTCTTCTCCATTCGATTCGATTCAATTCTTTTCGAATCGATTCGATACGATTCTTTTCATTCGATTCAATTCTGTTCGATTCTATTCTATTTGATTCGGTTCAATTCGATTATTTTCAATTCGATTCTATTCGATTCTTTTCATTTTGATTCGATTCTTTTCGATTCAATTCTTTTCGATTTGGCTTGATTCGATCATTTGGATTCGATTTGTTACATTTCGATTCAATTCTTTTCGATTCTGTTCGATTCGATTCTTTCGATTCAGTTCGGTTCGATTCTTTTTGATTCGATTCGATTCTTTTCCATTCGATGATTCGATTAGTTTCGATTTTTTCGAATCGTTTCGATTCGAATCTATTCGATTCTTTTCGATTCAATTCGATTCGATTCGATTCGATTCTTTTCAATTCGATTCGATTCAATTCTTTTCACTTCGACTCCATTCTACTCGATTCATTTCGAATCGATTCGATTCTTTTTGATTTGATCGATTCGATTCTTTTTGATTTGATCTATTCGATTCTTTCGATTCAGTTCGATTCAATTCGATTCTTTTCTATTTGATTCGATTCTTTTCCACTCGATGTGATTTGATTCGTTTTCATTTTTTCGATTTGTTTCAATTCGAATCTATTCGATTCTTTTCGATTCAATTCGATTCGATTCTTTTTGATTCAGTTCCATTCGATTCGAATAGATTCGATTCTTTTCGATTCGATACGATTCGATTCTTTTCGATGCGAATCAATTCGATTCGATTCTTTTTATTCGATTCGATTCGATTCTTTTAGATTTGATTCGATACGATACTTTTCTATCGATTCGATTCGATTCGTTTTGATTCATTTCGATTCTCTTTGATTTTTTTGATTTGATCTTTTCAATCGATATGATTCGATTCGATTCTTTTCGATTCGATTCGATTCTTTTCGATTCGATTCGATTCTTTTCATTTTGATTCGTTTCGATTTGAATCTTTTTGTTTTGATTTGATTTTCTACATTTCGAATCTTTGGATTCGATTCTTTTTGATTTGATTAGATTCGATTCATTTCAATTCAAATCAATTCAATATTCTTCGATTCGATGCAATCTGATTCGATTTTTTCGAATCGATTTGATTCGATTCGATTAGTTTCGATTCGACTCGATTTGATTCGATTCGATTATCGATTCAATTCAATTCCAATTATTCTCAATTCGATTCGATTTGATTATTTTTATTCAATTCTATTATTTTCGATTCGATGCGATTCGATTCGATTCGATTCTTTTCGATTCAATCAATTCGATTTGATTCTTTTCAATTCGAATCGATTCTTTTCGATTTGATGGCATTCGATTCAATTGTTTTCGATTCGATTTGATTCTTTCGATTCGATTCGATTCTTTTCATTACGATTCAATTCAATTCGATTCTTTTCGATTCGATTTGATTCTTTTCGGTTCGATTCGATTCTTTTCGATTCGATTCGATTCGACACTTTTATTTCGATTCGATTCTTTTCGATTCGATTGATGCTTTTCGTTTCGATTAGATTCTCTTTGATTCGATTCTTTTCGATTCAATTTGATTTGATTCTTCTCCATTCGATTCGATTCAATTCTTTTCGAATCGATTCGATACGATTCTTTTCATTCGATTCAATTCTGTTCGATTCTATTCTATTTGATTCGGTTCAATTCGATTATTTTCAATTCGATTCTATTCGATTCTTTTCATTTTGATTCGATTCTTTTCGATTCAATTCTTTTCGATTTGGCTTGATTCGATCATTTGGATTCGATTTGTTACATTTCGATTCAATTCTTTTCGATTCTGTTCGATTCGATTCTTTCGATTCAGTTCGGTTCGATTCTTTTTGATTCGATTCGATTCTTTTCCATTCGATGATTCGATTAGTTTCGATTTTTTCGAATCGTTTCGATTCGAATCTATTCGATTCTTTTCGATTCAATTCGATTCGATTCGATTCGATTCTTTTCAATTCGATTCGATTCAATTCTTTTCACTTCGACTCGATTCTACTCGATTCATTTCGAATCGATTCGATTCTTTTTGATTTGATCGATTCGATTCTTTTTGATTTGATCTATTCGATTCTTTCGATTCAGTTAGATTCAATTCGATTCTTTTCTATTTGATTCGATTCTTTTCCACTCGATGTGATTTGATTCGTTTTCATTTTTTTCGATTTGTTTCAATTCGAATCTATTCGATTCTTTTCGATTCAATTCGATTCGATTCTTTTTGATTCAGTTCCATTCGATTCGAATAGATTCGATTCTTTTCGATTCGATACGATTCGATTCTTTTCGATGCGAATCAATTCGATTCGATTCTTTTTATTCGATTCGATTCGATTCTTTTAGATTTGATTCGATACGATTCTTTTCTATCGATTCGATTCGATTCGTTGTGATTCATTTCGATTCTCTTTGATTTTTTTGATTTGATCTTTTCAATCGATATGATTCGATTCGATTCTTTTCGATTCGATTCTTTTCGATTCGATTCGATTCTTTTCGATTCGATTCGATTCTTTTCGATTCGATTCGATTCTTTTCATTTTGATTCGTTTCGATTTGAATCTTTTTGTTTTGATTTGATTTTCTACAATTCGAATCTTTGGATTCGATTCTTTTTGATTTGATTAGATTCGATTCATTTCAATTCAAATCAATTCAATATGATTCGATTCGATGCAATCTGATTCGATTTTTTCGAATCGATTTGATTCGATTCGATTAGTTTCGATTCGACTCGATTTGATTCGATTCGATTATCGATTCAATTCAATTCCAATTATTCTCAATTCGATTCGATTTGATTATTTTTATTCAATTCTATTATTTTCGATTCGATGCGATTCGATTCGATTCGATTCTTTTCGATTCAATCAATTCGATTTGATTCTTTTCAATTCGATTCGATTCTTTTCGATTTGATTGCATTCGATTCAATTGTTTTCGATTCGATTTGATTCTTTCGATTCGATTCGATCCTTTTCATTACGATTCAATTCAATTCGATTCTTTTCGATTCGATTTGATTCTTTTCGGTTCGATTCGATTCGATTCGACACTTTTCATTTCGATTCGATTCTTTTCGATTCGATTGATGCTTTTTGTTTCGATTAGATTCTCTTTGATTCGATTCTTTTCGAACAATTTGATTTGATTCTTCTCCATTCGATTAGATTCCATTCTTTTCGAATCGATTCGATAAGATTCTTTTCATTCGACTCAATTCTGTTTGATTCTATTCTATTTGATTCGGTTCAATTCGATTATTTTCAATTCGATTCTATTCGATTCTTTTCATTTTGATTCGATTCTTTTCGATTCAATTCTTTTCGATTTGGCTTGATTCGATCATTTGGATTCGATTTGTTACATTTCGATTCAATTCTTTTCGATTCTGTTCGATTCGATTCTTTCGATTCAGTTTGGTTCGATTCTTTTTGATTCGATTCAATTCTTTTCCATTCGATGATTCGATTAGTTTTGATTTTTTCGAATCGTTTCGATTCGAATCTATTCGATTCTTTTCGATTCAATTCGATTCGATTCGATTCTTTTCAATTCGATTCGATTGAATTCTTTTCACTTTTACTCGATTCTACTCGATTCATTTCGAATCGATTCGATTCTTTTTGATTTGATCGATTCGATTCTTTTTGATTTGATCTATTCGATTCTTTCGATTCAGTTCGATTCAATTCGATTCTTTTCTATTTGATTCGATTCTTTTCCACTCGATGTGATTTGATTCGTTTTCATTTTTTTCGATTTGTTTCAATTCGAATCTATTCGATTCTTTTCGATTCAATTCGATTCGATTCTTTTTGATTCAGTTCCATTCGATTCGAATAGATTCGATTCTTTTCGATTCGATACGATTCGATTCTTTTCGATGCGAATCAATTCGATTCGATTCTTTTTATTCGATTCGATTCGATTCTTTTAGATTTGATTCGATACGATTCTTTTCTATTTGATTCGATTCGATTCGTTTTGATTCATTTCGATTCTCTTTGATTTTTTTGATTTGATCTTTTCAATCGATATGATTCGATTCGATTCTTTTCGATTCGATTCTTTTCGATTCGATTCGATTCTTTTCGATTAGATTCGATTCTTTTCATTTTGATTCGTTTCGATTTGAATCTTTTTGTTTTGATTTGATTTTCTACAATTCGAATCTTTGGATTCGATTCTTTTTGATTTGATTAGATTCGATTCATTTCAATTCAAATCAATTCAATATTCTTCGATTCGATGCAATCTGATTCGATTTTTTCGAATCGATTTGATTCGATTCGATTAGTTTAGATTCGACTCGATTTGATTCGATTCGATTATCGATTCAATTCAATTCCAATTATTCTCAATTCGATTCGATTTGATTATTTTTATTCAATTCTATTATTTTCGATTCGATGCGATTCGATTCGATTCGATTCTTTTCGATTCAATCAATTCGATTTGATTCTTTTCAATTCGATTCGATTCTTTTCAATTTGATGGCATTCGATTCAATTGTTTTCGATTCGATTTGATTCTTTCGATTCGATTCGATTCTTTTCATTACGATTCAATTCAATTCGATTCTTTTCGATTCGATTTGATTCTTTTCGGTTCGATTCGATTTTTTTCGATTCGATTCGATTCGACACTTTTATTTCGATTCGATTCTTTTCGATTCGATTGATGCTTTTCGTTTCGATTAGATTCTCTTTGATTCGATTCTTTTCGATTCAATTTGATTTGATTCTTCTCCATTCGATTCGATTCAATTCTTTTCGAATCGATTCGATACGATTCTTTTCATTCGATTCAATTCTGTTCGATTCTATTCTATTTGATTCGGTTCAATTCGATTCTTTTCAATTCGATTCTATTCGATTCTTTTCATTTTGATTCGATTCTTTTCGATTCAATTCTTTTCGATTTGGCTTGATTCGATCATTTGGATTCGATTTGTTACATTTCGATTCAATTCTTTTCGATTCTGTTCGATTCGATTCTTTCGATTCAGTTCGGTTCGATTCTTTTTGATTCGATTCGATTCTTTTCCATTCGATGATTCGATTAGTTTCGATTTTTTCGAATCGTTTCGATTCGAATCTATTCGATTCTTTTCGATTCAATTCGATTCGATTCGATTCGATTCTTTTCAATTCGATTCGATTCAATTCTTTTCACTTCGACTCGATTCTACTCGATTCATTTCGAATCGATTCGATTCTTTTTGATTTGATCGATTCGATTCTTTTTGATTTGATCTATTCGATTCTTTCGATTCAGTTAGATTCAATTCGATTCTTTTCTATTTGATTCGATTCTTTTCCACTCGATGTGATTTGATTCGTTTTCATTTTTTTCGATTTGTTTCAATTCGAATCTATTCGATTCTTTTCGATTCAATTCGATTCGATTCTTTTTGATTCAGTTCCATTCGATTCGAATAGATTCGATTCTTTTCGATTCGATACGATTCGATTCTTTTCGATGCGAATCAATTCGATTCGATTCTTTTTATTCGATTCGATTCGATTCTTTTAGATTTCATTCGATACGATTCTTTTCTATCGATTCGATTCGATTCGTTTTGATTCATTTCGATTCTCTTTGATTTTTTTGATTTGATCTTTTCAATCGATATGATTCGATTCGATTCTTTTCGATTCGATTCTTTTCGATTCGATTCGATTCTTTTCGATTCGATTCGATTCTTTTCATTTTGATTCGTTTCGATTTGAATCTTTTTGTTTTGATTTGATTTTCTACAATTCGAATCTTTGGATTCGATTCTTTTTGATTTGATTAGATTCGATTCATTTCAATTCAAATCAATTCAATATTCTTCGATTCGATGCAATCTGATTCGATTTTTTCGAATCGATTTGATTCGATTCGATTAGTTTCGATTCGACTCGATTTGATTCGATTCGATTATCGATTCAATTCAATTCCAATTATTCTCAATTCGATTCGATTTGATTATTTTTATTCAATTCTATTATTTTCGATTCGATGCGATTCGATTCGATTCGATTCTTTTCGATTCAATCAATTCGATTTGATTCTTTTCAATTCGATTCGATTCTTTTCGATTTGATGGCATTCGATTCAATTGTTTTCGATTCGATTTGATTCTTTCGATTCGATTCGATTCTTTTCATTACGATTCAATTCAATTCGATTCTTTTCGATTCGATTTGATTCTTTTCGGTTCGATTCGATTTTTTTCGATTCGATTCGATTCGACACTTTTATTTCGATTCGATTCTTTTCGATTCGATTGATGCTTTTCGTTTCGATTAGATTCTCTTTGATTCGATTCTTTTCGATTCAATTTGATTTGATTCTTCTCCATTCGATTCGATTCAATTCTTTTCGAATCGATTCGATACGATTCTTTTCATTCGATTCAATTCTGTTCGATTCTATTCTATTTGATTCGGTTCAATTCGATTATTTTCAATTCGATTCTATTCGATTCTTTTCATTTTGATTCGATTCTTTTCGATTCAATTCTTTTCGATTTGGCTTGATTCGATCATTTGGATTCGAATTGTTACATTTCGATTCAATTCTTTTCGATTCTGTTCGATTCGATTCTTTCGATTCAGTTCGGTTCGATTCTTTTTGATTCGATTCGATTCTTTTCCATTCGATGATTCGATTAGTTTCGAATTTTTCGAATCGTTTCGATTCGAATCTATTCGATTCTTTTCGATTCAATTCGATTCGATTCGATTCGATTCTTTTCAATTCGATTCGATTCAATTCTTTTCACTTCGACTCGATTCTACTCGATTCATTTCGAATCGATTCGATTCTTTTTGATTTGATCGATTCGATTCTTTTTGATTTGATCTATTCGATTCTTTCGATTCAGTTAGATTCAATTCGATTCTTTTCTATTTGATTCGATTCTTTTCCACTCGATGTGATTTGATTCGTTTTCATTTTTTTCGATTTGTTTCAATTCGAATCTATTCGATTCTTTTCGATTCAATTCGATTCGATTCTTTTTGATTCAGTTCCATTCGATTCGAATAGATTCGATTCTTTTCGATTCGATACGATTCGATTCTTTTCGATGCGAATCAATTCGATTCGATTCTTTTTATTCGATTCGATTCGATTCTTTTAGATTTGATTCGATACGATTCTTTTCTATCGATTCGATTCGATTCGTTTTGATTCATTTCGATTCTCTTTGATTTTTTTGATTTGATCTTTTCAATCGATATGATTCGATTCGATTCTTTTCGATTCGATTCTTTTCGATTAGATTCGATTCTTTTCGATTCGTTTCGATTCTTTTCATTTTGATTCGTTTCGATTTGAATCTTTTTGTTTTGATTTGATTTTCTACAATTCGAATCTTTGGATTCGATTCTTTTTGATTTGATTAGATTCGATTCATTTCAATTCAAATCAATTCAATATTCTTCGATTCGATGCAATCTGATTCGATTTTTTCGAATCGATTTGATTCGATTCGATTAGTTTCGATTCGACTCGATTTGATTCGATTCGATTATCGATTCAATTCAATTCCAATTATTCTCAATTCGATTCGATTTGATTATTTTTATTCAATTCTATTATTTTCGATTCGATGCGATTCGATTCGATTCGATTCTTTTCGATTCAATCAATTCGATTTGATTCTTTTCAATTCGATTCGATTCTTTTCGATTTGATGGCATTCGATTCAATTGTTTTCGATTCGATTTGATTCTTTCGATTCGATTCGATTCTTTTCATTACGATTCAATTCAATTCGATTCTTTTCGATTCGATTTGATTCTTTTCGGTTCGATTCGATTCTTTTCGATTCGATTCGATTCGACACTTTTATTTCGATTCGATTCTTTTCGATTCGATTGATGCTTTTCGTTTCGATTAGATTCTCTTTGATTCGATTCTTTTCGATTCAATTTGATTTGATTCTTCTCCATTCGATTCGATTCAATTCTTTTCGAATCGATTCGATACGATTCTTTTCATTCGATTCAATTCTGTTCGATTCTATTCTATTTGATTCGGTTCAATTCGATTATTTTCAATTCGATTCTATTCGATTCTTTTCATTTTGATTCGATTCTTTTCGATTCAATTCTTTTCGATTTGGCTTGATTCGATCATTTGGATTCGATTTGTTACATTTCGATTCAATTCTTTTCGATTCTGTTCGATTCGATTCTTTCGATTCAGTTCGGTTCGATTCTTTTTGATTCGATTCGATTCTTTTCCATTCGATGATTCGATTAGTTTCGATTTTTTCGAATCGTTTCGATTCGAATCTATTCGATTCTTTTCGATTCAATTCGATTCGATTCGATTCGATTCTTTTCAATTCGATTCGATTCAATTCTTTTCACTTCGACTCGATTCTACTCGATTCATTTCGAATCGATTCGATTCTTTTTGATTTGATCGATTCGATTCTTTTTGATTTGATCTATTCGATTCTTTCGATTCAGTTCGATTCAATTCGATTCTTTTCTATTTGATTCGATTCTTTTCCACTCGATGTGATTTGATTCGTTTTCATTTTTTCGATTTGTTTCAATTCGAATCTATTCGATTCTTTTCGATTCAATTCGATTCGATTCTTTTTGATTCAGTTCCATTCGATTCGAATAGATTCGATTCTTTTCGATTCGATACGATTCGATTCTTTTCGATGCGAATCAATTCGATTCGATTCTTTTTATTCGATTCGATTCGATTCTTTTAGATTTGATTCGATACGATTCTTTTCTATCGATTCGATTCGATTCGTTTTGATTCATTTCGATTCTCTTTGATTTTTTTGATTTGATCTTTTCAATCGATATGATTCGATTCGATTCTTTTCGATTCGATTCGATTCTTTTCGATTCGATTCGATTCTTTTCAATTTGATTCGTTTCGATTTGAATCTTTTTGTTTTGATTTGATTTTCTACAATTCGAATCTTTGGATTCGATTCTTTTTGATTTGATTAGATTCGATTCATTTCAATTCAAATCAATTCAATATTCTTCGATTCGATGCAATCTGATTCGATTTTTTCGAATCGATTTGATTCGATTCGATTAGTTTCGATTCGACTCGATTTGATTCGATTCGATTATCGATTCAATTCAATTCCAATTATTCTCAATTCGATTCGATTTGATTATTTTTATTCAATTCTATTATTTTCGATTCGATGCGATTCGATTCGATTCGATTCTTTTCGATTCAATCAATTCGATTTGATTCTTTTCAATTCGATTCGATTCTTTTCGATTTGATGGCATTCGATTCAATTGTTTTCGATTCGATTTGATTCTTTCGATTCGATTCGATTCTTTTCATTACGATTCAATTCAATTCGATTCTTTTCGATTCGATTTGATTCTTTTCGGTTCGATTCGATTCTTTTCGATTCGATTCGATTCGACACTTTTATTTCGATTCGATTCTTTTCGATTCGATTGATGCTTTTCGTTTCGATTAGATTCTCTTTGATTCGATTCTTTTCGATTCAATTTGATTTGATTCTTCTCCATTCGATTCGATTCAATTCTTTTCGAATCGATTCGATACGATTCTTTTCATTCGATTCAATTCTGTTCGATTCTATTCTATTTGATTCGGTTCAATTCGATTATTTTCAATTCGATTCTATTCGATTCTTTTCATTTTGATTCGATTCTTTTCGATTCAATTCTTTTCGATTTGGCTTGATTCGATCATTTGGATTCGATTTGTTACATTTCGATTCAATTCTTTTCGATTCTGTTCGATTCGATTCTTTCGATTCAGTTCGGTTCGATTCTTTTTGATTCGATTCGATTCTTTTCCATTCGATGATTCGATTAGTTTCGATTTTTTCGAATCGTTTCGATTCGAATCTATTCGATTCTTTTCGATTCAATTCGATTCGATTCGATTCGATTCTTTTCAATTCGATTCGATTGAATTCTTTTCACTTCGACTCGATTCTACTCGATTCATTTCGAATCGATTCGATTCTTTTTGATTTGATCGATTCGATTCTTTTTGATTTGATCTATTCGATTCTTTCGATTCAGTTCGATTCAATTCGATTCTTTTCTATTTGATTCGATTCTTTTCCACTCGATGTGATTTGATTCGTTTTCATTTTTTCGATTTGTTTCAATTCGAATCTATTCGATTCTTTTCGATTCAATTCGATTCGATTCTTTTTGATTCAGTTCCATTCGATTCGAATAGATTCGATTCTTTTCGATTCGATACGATTCGATTCTTTTCGATGCGAATCAATTCGATTCGATTCTTTTTATTCGATTCGATTCGATTCTTTTAGATTTGATTCGATACGATTCTTTTCTATCGATTCGATTCGATTCGTTTTGATTCATTTCGATTCTCTTTGATTTTTTTGATTTGATCTTTTCAATCGATATGATTCGATTCGATTCTTTTCGATTCGATTCTTTTCGATTCGATTCGATTCTTTTCGATTCGATTCGATTCTTTTCATTTTGATTCGTTTCGATTTGAATCTTTTTGTTTTGATTTGATTTTCTACAATTCGAATCTTTGGATTCGATTCTTTTTGATTTGATTAGATTCGATTCATTTCAATTCAAATCAATTCAATATTCTTCGATTCGATGCAATCTGATTCGATTTTTTCGAATCGATTTGATTCGATTCGATTAGTTTCGATTCGACTCGATTTGATTCGATTCGATTATCGATTCAATTCAATTCCAATTATTCTCAATTCGATTCGATTTGATTATTTTTATTCAATTCTATTATTTTCGATTCGATGCGATTCGATTCGATTCGATTCTTTTCGATTCAATCAATTCGATTTGATTCTTTTCAATTCGATTCGATTCTTTTCGATTTGATGGCATTCGATTCAATTGTTTTCGATTCGATTTGATTCTTTCGATTCGATTCGATTCTTTTCATTACGATTCAATTCAATTCGATTCTTTTCGATTCGATTTGATTCTTTTCGGTTCGATTCGATTCTTTTCGATTCGATTCGATTCGACACTTTTATTTCGATTCGATTCTTTTCGATTCGATTGATGCTTTTCGTTTCGATTAGATTCTCTTTGATTCGATTCTTTTCGATTCAATTTGATTTGATTCTTCTCCATTCGATTCGATTCAATTCTTTTCGAATCGATTCGATACGATTCTTTTCATTCGATTCAATTCTGTTCGATTCTATTCTATTTGATTCGGTTCAATTCGATTCTTTTCAATTCGATTCTATTCGATTCTTTTCATTTTGATTCGATTCTTTTCGATTCAATTCTTTTCGATTTGGCTTGATTCGATCATTTGGATTCGATTTGTTACATTTCGATTCAATTCTTTTCGATTCTGTTCGATTCGATTCTTTCGATTCAGTTCGGTTCGATTCTTTTTGATTCGATTCGATTCTTTTCCATTCGATGATTCGATTAGTTTCGATTTTTTCGAATCGTTTCGATTCGAATCTATTCGATTCTTTTCGATTCAATTCGATTCGATTCGATTCGATTCTTTTCAATTCGATTCGATTCAATTCTTTTCACTTCGACTCGATTCTACTCGATTCATTTCGAATCGATTCGATTCTTTTTGATTTGATCGATTCGATTCTTTTTGATTTGATCTATTCGATTCTTTCGATTCAGTTAGATTCAATTCGATTCTTTTCTATTTGATTCGATTCTTTTCCACTCGATGTGATTTGATTCGTTTTCATTTTTTTCGATTTGTTTCAATTCGAATCTATTCGATTCTTTTCGATTCAATTCGATTCGATTCTTTTTGATTCAGTTCCATTCGATTCGAATAGATTCGATTCTTTTCGATTCGATACGATTCGATTCTTTTCGATGCGAATCAATTCGATTCGATTCTTTTTATTCGATTCGATTCGATTCTTTTAGATTTCATTCGATACGATTCTTTTCTATCGATTCGATTCGATTCGTTTTGATTCATTTCGATTCTCTTTGATTTTTTTGATTTGATCTTTTCAATCGATATGATTCGATTCGATTCTTTTCGATTCGATTCTTTTCGATTCGATTCGATTCTTTTCGATTCGATTCGATTCTTTTCATTTTGATTCGTTTCGATTTGAATCTTTTTGTTTTGATTTGATTTTCTACAATTCGAATCTTTGGATTCGATTCTTTTTGATTTGATTAGATTCGATTCATTTCAATTCAAATCAATTCAATATTCTTCGATTCGATGCAATCTGATTCGATTTTTTCGAATCGATTTGATTCGATTCGATTAGTTTCGATTCGACTCGATTTGATTCGATTCGATTATCGATTCAATTCAATTCCAATTATTCTCAATTCGATTCGATTTGATTATTTTTATTCAATTCTATTATTTTCGATTCGATGCGATTCGATTCGATTCGATTCTTTTCGATTCAATCAATTCGATTTGATTCTTTTCAATTCGATTCGATTCTTTTCGATTTGATGGCATTCGATTCAATTGTTTTCGATTCGATTTGATTCTTTCGATTCGATTCGATTCTTTTCATTACGATTCAATTCAATTCGATTCTTTTCGATTCGATTTGATTCTTTTCGGTTCGATTCGATTTTTTTCGATTCGATTCGATTCGACACTTTTATTTCGATTCGATTCTTTTCGATTCGATTGATGCTTTTCGTTTCGATTAGATTCTCTTTGATTCGATTCTTTTCGATTCAATTTGATTTGATTCTTCTCCATTCGATTCGATTCAATTCTTTTCGAATCGATTCGATACGATTCTTTTCATTCGATTCAATTCTGTTCGATTCTATTCTATTTGATTCGGTTCAATTCGATTATTTTCAATTCGATTCTATTCGATTCTTTTCATTTTGATTCGATTCTTTTCGATTCAATTCTTTTCGATTTGGCTTGATTCGATCATTTGGATTCGAATTGTTACATTTCGATTCAATTCTTTTCGATTCTGTTCGATTCGATTCTTTCGATTCAGTTCGGTTCGATTCTTTTTGATTCGATTCGATTCTTTTCCATTCGATGATTCGATTAGTTTCGAATTTTTCGAATCGTTTCGATTCGAATCTATTCGATTCTTTTCGATTCAATTCGATTCGATTCGATTCGATTCTTTTCAATTCGATTCGATTCAATTCTTTTCACTTCGACTCGATTCTACTCGATTCATTTCGAATCGATTCGATTCTTTTTGATTTGATCGATTCGATTCTTTTTGATTTGATCTATTCGATTCTTTCGATTCAGTTAGATTCAATTCGATTCTTTTCTATTTGATTCGATTCTTTTCCACTCGATGTGATTTGATTCGTTTTCATTTTTTTCGATTTGTTTCAATTCGAATCTATTCGATTCTTTTCGATTCAATTCGATTCGATTCTTTTTGATTCAGTTCCATTCGATTCGAATAGATTCGATTCTTTTCGATTCGATACGATTCGATTCTTTTCGATGCGAATCAATTCGATTCGATTCTTTTTATTCGATTCGATTCGATTCTTTTAGATTTGATTCGATACGATTCTTTTCTATCGATTCGATTCGATTCGTTTTGATTCATTTCGATTCTCTTTGATTTTTTTGATTTGATCTTTTCAATCGATATGATTCGATTCGATTCTTTTCGATTCGATTCTTTTCGATTAGATTCGATTCTTTTCGATTCGTTTCGATTCTTTTCATTTTGATTCGTTTCGATTTGAATCTTTTTGTTTTGATTTGATTTTCTACAATTCGAATCTTTGGATTCGATTCTTTTTGATTTGATTAGATTCGATTCATTTCAATTCAAATCAATTCAATATTCTTCGATTCGATGCAATCTGATTCGATTTTTTCGAATCGATTTGATTCGATTCGATTAGTTTCGATTCGACTCGATTTGATTCGATTCGATTATCGATTCAATTCAATTCCAATTATTCTCAATTCGATTCGATTTGATTATTTTTATTCAATTCTATTATTTTCGATTCGATGCGATTCGATTCGATTCGATTCTTTTCGATTCAATCAATTCGATTTGATTCTTTTCAATTCGATTCGATTCTTTTCGATTTGATGGCATTCGATTCAATTGTTTTCGATTCGATTTGATTCTTTCGATTCGATTCGATTCTTTTCATTACGATTCAATTCAATTCGATTCTTTTCGATTCGATTTGATTCTTTTCGGTTCGATTCGATTCTTTTCGATTCGATTCGATTCGACACTTTTATTTCGATTCGATTCTTTTCGATTCGATTGATGCTTTTCGTTTCGATTAGATTCTCTTTGATTCGATTCTTTTCGATTCAATTTGATTTGATTCTTCTCCATTCGATTCGATTCAATTCTTTTCGAATCGATTCGATACGATTCTTTTCATTCGATTCAATTCTGTTCGATTCTATTCTATTTGATTCGGTTCAATTCGATTATTTTCAATTCGATTCTATTCGATTCTTTTCATTTTGATTCGATTCTTTTCGATTCAATTCTTTTCGATTTGGCTTGATTCGATCATTTGGATTCGATTTGTTACATTTCGATTCAATTCTTTTCGATTCTGTTCGATTCGATTCTTTCGATTCAGTTCGGTTCGATTCTTTTTGATTCGATTCGATTCTTTTCCATTCGATGATTCGATTAGTTTCGATTTTTTCGAATCGTTTCGATTCGAATCTATTCGATTCTTTTCGATTCAATTCGATTCGATTCGATTCGATTCTTTTCAATTCGATTCGATTCAATTCTTTTCACTTCGACTCGATTCTACTCGATTCATTTCGAATCGATTCGATTCTTTTTGATTTGATCGATTCGATTCTTTTTGATTTGATCTATTCGATTCTTTCGATTCAGTTCGATTCAATTCGATTCTTTTCTATTTGATTCGATTCTTTTCCACTCGATGTGATTTGATTCGTTTTCATTTTTTCGATTTGTTTCAATTCGAATCTATTCGATTCTTTTCGATTCAATTCGATTCGATTCTTTTTGATTCAGTTCCATTCGATTCGAATAGATTCGATTCTTTTCGATTCGATACGATTCGATTCTTTTCGATGCGAATCAATTCGATTCGATTCTTTTTATTCGATTCGATTCGATTCTTTTAGATTTGATTCGATACGATTCTTTTCTATCGATTCGATTCGATTCGTTTTGATTCATTTCGATTCTCTTTGATTTTTTTGATTTGATCTTTTCAATCGATATGATTCGATTCGATTCTTTTCGATTCGATTCGATTCTTTTCGATTCGATTCGATTCTTTTCAATTTGATTCGTTTCGATTTGAATCTTTTTGTTTTGATTTGATTTTCTACAATTCGAATCTTTGGATTCGATTCTTTTTGATTTGATTAGATTCGATTCATTTCAATTCAAATCAATTCAATATTCTTCGATTCGATGCAATCTGATTCGATTTTTTCGAATCGATTTGATTCGATTCGATTAGTTTCGATTCGACTCGATTTGATTCGATTCGATTATCGATTCAATTCAATTCCAATTATTCTCAATTCGATTCGATTTGATTATTTTTATTCAATTCTATTATTTTCGATTCGATGCGATTCGATTCGATTCGATTCTTTTCGATTCAATCAATTCGATTTGATTCTTTTCAATTCGATTCGATTCTTTTCGATTTGATGGCATTCGATTCAATTGTTTTCGATTCGATTTGATTCTTTCGATTCGATTCGATTCTTTTCATTACGATTCAATTCAATTCGATTCTTTTCGATTCGATTTGATTCTTTTCGGTTCGATTCGATTCTTTTCGATTCGATTCGATTCGACACTTTTATTTCGATTCGATTCTTTTCGATTCGATTGATGCTTTTCGTTTCGATTAGATTCTCTTTGATTCGATTCTTTTCGATTCAATTTGATTTGATTCTTCTCCATTCGATTCGATTCAATTCTTTTCGAATCGATTCGATACGATTCTTTTCATTCGATTCAATTCTGTTCGATTCTATTCTATTTGATTCGGTTCAATTCGATTATTTTCAATTCGATTCTATTCGATTCTTTTCATTTTGATTCGATTCTTTTCGATTCAATTCTTTTCGATTTGGCTTGATTCGATCATTTGGATTCGATTTGTTACATTTCGATTCAATTCTTTTCGATTCTGTTCGATTCGATTCTTTCGATTCAGTTCGGTTCGATTCTTTTTGATTCGATTCGATTCTTTTCCATTCGATGATTCGATTAGTTTCGATTTTTTCGAATCGTTTCGATTCGAATCTATTCGATTCTTTTCGATTCAATTCGATTCGATTCGATTCGATTCTTTTCAATTCGATTCGATTCAATTCTTTTCACTTCGACTCGATTCTACTCGATTCATTTCGAATCGATTCGATTCTTTTTGATTTGATCGATTCGATTCTTTTTGATTTGATCTATTCGATTCTTTCGATTCAGTTCGATTCAATTCGATTCTTTTCTATTTGATTCGATTCTTTTCCACTCGATGTGATTTGATTCGTTTTCATTTTTTCGATTTGTTTCAATTCGAATCTATTCGATTCTTTTCGATTCAATTCGATTCGATTCTTTTTGATTCAGTTCCATTCGATTCGAATAGATTCGATTCTTTTCGATTCGATACGATTCGATTCTTTTCGATGCGAATCAATTCGATTCGATTCTTTTTATTCGATTCGATTCGATTCTTTTAGATTTGATTCGATACGATTCTTTTCTATCGATTCGATTCGATTCGTTTTGATTCATTTCGATTCTCTTTGATTTTTTTGATTTGATCTTTTCAATCGATATGATTCGATTCGATTCTTTTCGATTCGATTCTTTTCGATTCGATTCGATTCTTTTCGATTCGATTCGATTCTTTTCATTTTGATTCGTTTCGATTTGAATCTTTTTGTTTTGATTTGATTTTCTACAATTCGAATCTTTGGATTCGATTCTTTTTGATTTGATTAGATTCGATTCATTTCAATTCAAATCAATTCAATATTCTTCGATTCGATGCAATCTGATTCGATTTTTTCGAATCGATTTGATTCGATTCGATTAGTTTCGATTCGACTCGATTTGATTCGATTCGATTATCGATTCAATTCAATTCCAATTATTCTCAATTCGATTCGATTTGATTATTTTTATTCAATTCTATTATTTTCGATTCGATGCGATTCGATTCGATTCGATTCTTTTCGATTCAATCAATTCGATTTGATTCTTTTCAATTCGATTCGATTCTTTTCGATTTGATGGCATTCGATTCAATTGTTTTCGATTCGATTTGATTCTTTCGATTCGATTCGATTCTTTTCATTACGATTCAATTCAATTCGATTCTTTTCGATTCGATTTGATTCTTTTCGGTTCGATTCGATTCTTTTCGATTCGATTCGATTCGACACTTTTATTTCGATTCGATTCTTTTCGATTCGATTGATGCTTTTCGTTTCGATTAGATTCTCTTTGATTCGATTCTTTTCGATTCAATTTGATTTGATTCTTCTCCATTCGATTCGATTCAATTCTTTTCGAATCGATTCGATACGATTCTTTTCATTCGATTCAATTCTGTTCGATTCTATTCTATTTGATTCGGTTCAATTCGATTATTTTCAATTCGATTCTATTCGATTCTTTTCATTTTGATTCGATTCTTTTCGATTCAATTCTTTTCGATTTGGCTTGATTCGATCATTTGGATTCGATTTGTTACATTTCGATTCAATTCTTTTCGATTCTGTTCGATTCGATTCTTTCGATTCAGTTCGGTTCGATTCTTTTTGATTCGATTCGATTCTTTTCCATTCGATGATTCGATTAGTTTCGATTTTTTCGAATCGTTTCGATTCGAATCTATTCGATTCTTTTCGATTCAATTCGATTCGATTCGATTCGATTCTTTTCAATTCGATTCGATTCAATTCTTTTCACTTCGACTCGATTCTACTCGATTCATTTCGAATCGATTCGATTCTTTTTGATTTGATCGATTCGATTCTTTTTGATTTGATCTATTCGATTCTTTCGATTCAGTTCGATTCAATTCGATTCTTTTCTATTTGATTCGATTCTTTTCCACTCGATGTGATTTGATTCGTTTTCATTTTTTCGATTTGTTTCAATTCGAATCTATTCGATTCTTTTCGATTCAATTCGATTCGATTCTTTTTGATTCAGTTCCATTCGATTCGAATAGATTCGATTCTTTTCGATTCGATACGATTCGATTCTTTTCGATGCGAATCAATTCGATTCTATTCTTTTTATTCGATTCGATTCGATTCTTTTAGATTTGATTCGATACGATACTTTTCTATCGATTCGATTCGATTCGTTTTGATTCATTTCGATTCTCTTTGATATTTTTGATTTGATCTTTTCAATCGATATGATTCGATTCGATTCTTTTCGATTCGATTCGATTCTTTTCGATTGGATTCGATTCTTTTCAATTTGATTCGTTTCGATTTGAATCTTTTTGTTTTGATTTGATTTTCTACAATTCGATTCTTTGGATTCGATTCTTTTTGATTTGATTAGATTCGATTCG
Source organism: Canis lupus baileyi (assembly GCF_048164855.1). Taxonomy (NCBI): domain Eukaryota; kingdom Metazoa; phylum Chordata; class Mammalia; order Carnivora; family Canidae; genus Canis; species Canis lupus. Next base: position 2,934,192 of record NC_132869.1, on the reverse strand, counting down.
TTTCAATTCAAATCAATTCAATATGATTCGATTCGATGCAATCTGATTCGATTTTTTCGAATCGATTTGATTCGATTCGATTAGTTTCGATTCGACTCGATTTGATTCGATTCGATTATCGATTCAATTCAATTCCAATTATTCTCAATTCGAATCGATTTGAATATTTTTATTCAATTCTATTATTTTCGATTCGATGCGATTCGATTCGATTCGATTCTTTTCGATTCAATCAATTCGATTTGATTCTTTTCAATTCGATTCGATTCTTTTCGATTTGATGGCATTCGATTCAATTGTTTTCGATTCGATTTGATTCTTTCGATTCGATTCGATTCTTTTCATTACGATTCAATTCAATTCGATTCTTTTCAATTCGATTTGATTCTTTTCGGTTCGATTCGATTCGATTCGACACTTTTCATTTCGATTCGATTCTTTTCGATTCGATTGATGCTTTTTGTTTCGATTAGATTCTCTTTGATTCGATTCTTTTCGAACAATTTGATTTGATTCTTCTCCATTCGATTAGATTCAATTCTTTTCGAATCGATTCGATAAGATTCTTTTCATTCGACTCAATTCTGTTTGATTCTATTCTATTTGATTCGGTTCAATTCGATTATTTTCAATTCGATTCTATTCGATTCTTTTCATTTGATTCGATTCTTTTCGATTCAATTCTTTTCGATTTGGCTTGATTCGATCATTTGGATTCGATTTGATTCAGTTCGGTTCGATTCTTTTTGATTCGATTCGATTCTTTTCCATTCGATGATTCGATTAGTTTCGATTTTTTCGAATCGTTTCGATTCGAATCTATTCGATTCTTTTCGATTCAATTCGATTCGATTCGATTCGATTCTTTTCAATTCGATTCGATTCAATTCTTTTCACTTCGACTCCATTCTACTCGATTCATTTCGAATCGATTCGATTCTTTTTGATTTGATCGATTCGATTCTTTTTGATTTGATCTATTCGATTCTTTCGATTCAGTTAGATTCAATTCGATTCTTTTCTATTTGATTCGATTCTTTTCCACTCGATGTGATTTGATTCGTTTTCATTTTCTTCGATTTGTTTCAATTCGAATCTATTCGATTCTTTTCGATTCAATTCGATTCGATTCTTTTTGATTCAGTTCCATTCGATTCGAATAGATTCGATTCTTTTCGATTCGATACGATTCGATTCTTTTCGATGCGAATCAATTCGATTCGATTCTTTTTATTCGATTCGATTCGATTCTTTTAGATTTGATTCGATACGATTCTTTTCTATCGATTCGATTCGATTCGTTGTGATTCATTTCGATTCTCTTTGATTTTTTTGATTTGATCTTTTCAATCGATATGATTCGATTCGATTCTTTTCGATTCGATTCTTTTCGATTCGATTCGATTCTTTTCGATTCGATTCGATTCTTTTCGATTCGATTCGATTCTTTTCATTTTGATTCGTTTCGATTTGAATCTTTTTGTTTTGATTTGATTTTCTACAATTCGAATCTTTGGATTCGATTCTTTTTGATTTGATTAGATTCGATTCATTTCAATTCAAATCAATTCAATATTCTTCGATTCGATGCAATCTGATTCGATTTTTTCGAATCGATTTGATTCGATTCGATTAGTTTCGATTCGACTCGATTTGATTCGATTCGATTATCGATTCAATTCAATTCCAATTATTCTCAATTCGATTCGATTTGATTATTTTTATTCAATTCTATTATTTTCGATTCGATGCGATTCGATTCGATTCGATTCTTTTCGATTCAATCAATTCGATTTGATTCTTTTCAATTCGATTCGATTCTTTTCGATTTGATGGCATTCGATTCAATTGTTTTCGATTCGATTTGATTCTTTCGATTCGATTCGATTCTTTTCATTACGATTCAATTCAATTCGATTCTTTTCGATTCGATTTGATTCTTTTCGGTTCGATTCGATTCTTTTCGATTCGATTCGATTCGACACTTTTATTTCGATTCGATTCTTTTCGATTCGATTGATGCTTTTCGTTTCGATTAGATTCTCTTTGATTCGATTCTTTTCGATTCAATTTGATTTGATTCTTCTCCATTCGATTCGATTCAATTCTTTTCGAATCGATTCGATACGATTCTTTTCATTCGATTCAATTCTGTTCGATTCTATTCTATTTGATTCGGTTCAATTCGATTATTTTCAATTCGATTCTATTCGATTCTTTTCATTTTGATTCGATTCTTTTCGATTCAATTCTTTTCGATTTGGCTTGATTCGATCATTTGGATTCGATTTGTTACATTTCGATTCAATTCTTTTCGATTCTGTTCGATTCGATTCTTTCGATTCAGTTCGGTTCGATTCTTTTTGATTCGATTCGATTCTTTTCCATTCGATGATTCGATTAGTTTCGATTTTTTCGAATCGTTTCGATTCGAATCTATTCGATTCTTTTCGATTCAATTCGATTCGATTCGATTCGATTCTTTTCAATTCGATTCGATTCAATTCTTTTCACTTCGACTCGATTCTACTCGATTCATTTCGAATCGATTCGATTCTTTTTGATTTGATCGATTCGATTCTTTTTGATTTGATCTATTCGATTCTTTCGATTCAGTTCGATTCAATTCGATTCTTTTCTATTTGATTCTATTCTTTTCCACTCGATGTGATTTGATTCGTTTTCATTTTTTCGATTTGTTTCAATTCGAATCTATTCGATTCTTTTCGATTCAATTCGATTCGATTCTTTTTGATTCAGTTCCATTCGATTCGAATAGATTCGATTCTTTTCGATTCGATACGATTCGATTCTTTTCGATGCGAATCAATTCGATTCTATTCTTTTTATTCGATTCGATTCGATTCTTTTAGATTTGATTCGATACGATACTTTTCTATCGATTCGATTCGATTCGTTTTGATTCATTTCGATTCTCTTTGATATTTTTGATTTGATCTTTTCAATCGATATGATTCGATTCGATTCTTTTCGATTCGATTCGATTCTTTTCGATTGGATTCGATTCTTTTCAATTTGATTCGTTTCGATTTGAATCTTTTTGTTTTGATTTGATTTTCTACAATTCGATTCTTTGGATTCGATTCTTTTTGATTTGATTAGATTCGATTCGTTTCAATTCAAATCAATTCAATATGATTCGATTCGATGCAATCTGATTCGATTTTTTCGAATCGATTTGATTCGATTCGATTAGTTTCGATTCGACTCGATTTGATTCGATTCGATTATCGATTCAATTCAATTCCAATTATTCTCAATTCGAATCGATTTGAATATTTTTATTCAATTCTATTATTTTCGATTCGATGCGATTCGATTCGATTCGATTCTTTTCGATTCAATCAATTCGATTTGATTCTTTTCAATTCGATTCGATTCTTTTCGATTTGATGGCATTCGATTCAATTGTTTTCGATTCGATTTGATTCTTTCGATTCGATTCGATTCTTTTCATTACGATTCAATTCAATTCGATTCTTTTCAATTCGATTTGATTCTTTTCGGTTCGATTCGATTCGATTCGACACTTTTCATTTCGATTCGATTCTTTTCGATTCGATTGATGCTTTTTGTTTCGATTAGATTCTCTTTGATTCGATTCTTTTCGAACAATTTGATTTGATTCTTCTCCATTCGATTAGATTCAATTCTTTTCGAATCGATTCGATAAGATTCTTTTCATTCGACTCAATTCTGTTTGATTCTATTCTATTTGATTTGGTTCAATTCGATTATTTTCAATTCGATTCTATTCGATTCTTTTCATTTGATTCGATTCTTTTCGATTCAATTCTTTTCGATTTGGCTTGATTCGATCATTTGGATTCGATTTGATTCAGTTCGGTTCGATTCTTTTTGATTCGATTCGATTCTTTTCCATTCGATGATTCGATTAGTTTCGATTTTTTCGAATCGTTTCGATTCGAATCTATTCGATTCTTTTCGATTCAATTCGATTCGATTCGATTCGATTCTTTTCAATTCGATTCGATTCAATTCTTTTCACTTCGACTCGATTCTACTCGATTCATTTCGAATCGATTCGATTCTTTTTGATTTGATCGATTCGATTCTTTTTGATTTGATCTATTCGATTCTTTCGATTCAGTTCGATTCAATTCGATTCTTTTCTATTTGATTCGATTCTTTTCCACTCGATGTGATTTGATTCGTTTTCATTTTCTTCGATTTGTTTCAATTCGAATCTATTCGATTCTTTTCGATTCAATTCGATTCGATTCTTTTTGATTCAGTTCCATTCGATTCGAATAGATTCGATTCTTTTCGATTCGATACGATTCGATTCTTTTCGATGCGAATCAATTCGATTCGATTCTTTTTATTCGATTCGATTCGATTCTTTTAGATTTGATTCGATACGATTCTTTTCTATCGATTCGATTCGATTCGTTTTGATTCATTTCGATTCTCTTTGATTTTTTTGATTTGATCTTTTCAATCGATATGATTCGATTCGATTCTTTTCGATTCGATTCTTTTCGATTCGATTCGATTCTTTTCGATTCGATTCGATTCTTTTCGATTCGATTCGATTCTTTTCATTTTGATTCGTTTCGATTTGAATCTTTTTGTTTTGATTTGATTTTCTACAATTCGAATCTTTGGATTCGATTCTTTTTGATTTGATTAGATTCGATTCATTTCAATTCAAATCAATTCAATATTCTTCGATTCGATGCAATCTGATTCGATTTTTTCGAATCGATTTGATTCGATTCGATTAGTTTCGATTCGACTCGATTTGATTCGATTCGATTATCGATTCAATTCAATTCCAATTATTCTCAATTCGATTCGATTTGATTATTTTTATTCAATTCTATTATTTTCGATTCGATGCGATTCGATTCGATTCGATTCTTTTCGATTCAATCAATTCGATTTGATTCTTTTCAATTCGATTCGATTCTTTTCGATTTGATGGCATTCGATTCAATTGTTTTCGATTCGATTTGATTCTTTCGATTCGATTCGATTCTTTTCATTACGATTCAATTCAATTCGATTCTTTTCGATTCGATTTGATTCTTTTCGGTTCGATTCGATTCTTTTCGATTCGATTCGATTCGACACTTTTATTTCGATTCGATTCTTTTCGATTCGATTGATGCTTTTCGTTTCGATTAGATTCTCTTTGATTCGATTCTTTTCGATTCAATTTGATTTGATTCTTCTCCATTCGATTCGATTCAATTCTTTTCGAATCGATTCGATACGATTCTTTTCATTCGATTCAATTCTGTTCGATTCTATTCTATTTGATTCGGTTCAATTCGATTATTTTCAATTCGATTCTATTCGATTCTTTTCATTTTGATTCGATTCTTTTCGATTCAATTCTTTTCGATTTGGCTTGATTCGATCATTTGGATTCGATTTGTTACATTTCGATTCAATTCTTTTCGATTCTGTTCGATTCGATTCTTTCGATTCAGTTCGGTTCGATTCTTTTTGATTCGATTCGATTCTTTTCCATTCGATGATTCGATTAGTTTCGATTTTTTCGAATCGTTTCGATTCGAATCTATTCGATTCTTTTCGATTCAATTCGATTCGATTCGATTCGATTCTTTTCAATTCGATTCGATTCAATTCTTTTCACTTCGACTCGATTCTACTCGATTCATTTCGAATCGATTCGATTCTTTTTGATTTGATCGATTCGATTCTTTTTGATTTGATCTATTCGATTCTTTCGATTCAGTTCGATTCAATTCGATTCTTTTCTATTTGATTCGATTCTTTTCCACTCGATGTGATTTGATTCGTTTTCATTTTTTCGATTTGTTTCAATTCGAATCTATTCGATTCTTTTCGATTCAATTCGATTCGATTCTTTTTGATTCAGTTCCATTCGATTCGAATAGATTCGATTCTTTTCGATTCGATACGATTCGATTCTTTTCGATGCGAATCAATTCGATTCTATTCTTTTTATTCGATTCGATTCGATTCTTTTAGATTTGATTCGATACGATACTTTTCTATCGATTCGATTCGATTCGTTTTGATTCATTTCGATTCTCTTTGATATTTTTGATTTGATCTTTTCAATCGATATGATTCGATTCGATTCTTTTCGATTCGATTCGATTCTTTTCGATTGGATTCGATTCTTTTCAATTTGATTCGTTTCGATTTGAATCTTTTTGTTTTGATTTGATTTTCTACAATTCGATTCTTTGGATTCGATTCTTTTTGATTTGATTAGATTCGATTCGTTTCAATTCAAATCAATTCAATATGATTCGATTCGATGCAATCTGATTCGATTTTTTCGAATCGATTTGATTCGATTCGATTAGTTTCGATTCGACTCGATTTGATTCGATTCGATTATCGATTCAATTCAATTCCAATTATTCTCAATTCGAATCGATTTGAATATTTTTATTCAATTCTATTATTTTCGATTCGATGCGATTCGATTCGATTCGATTCTTTTCGATTCAATCAATTCGATTTGATTCTTTTCAATTCGATTCGATTCTTTTCGATTTGATGGCATTCGATTCAATTGTTTTCGATTCGATTTGATTCTTTCGATTCGATTCGATTCTTTTCATTACGATTCAATTCAATTCGATTCTTTTCAATTCGATTTGATTCTTTTCGGTTCGATTCGATTCGATTCGACACTTTTCATTTCGATTCGATTCTTTTCGATTCGATTGATGCTTTTTGTTTCGATTAGATTCTCTTTGATTCGATTCTTTTCGAACAATTTGATTTGATTCTTCTCCATTCGATTAGATTCAATTCTTTTCGAATCGATTCGATAAGATTCTTTTCATTCGACTCAATTCTGTTTGATTCTATTCTATTTGATTCGGTTCAATTCGATTATTTTCAATTCGATTCTATTCGATTCTTTTCATTTGATTCGATTCTTTTCGATTCAATTCTTTTCGATTTGGCTTGATTCGATCATTTGGATTCGATTTGATTCAGTTCGGTTCGATTCTTTTTGATTCGATTCGATTCTTTTCCATTCGATGATTCGATTAGTTTCGATTTTTTCGAATCGTTTCGATTCGAATCTATTCGATTCTTTTCAATTCGATTCGATTCGATTCGATTCTTTTCAATTCGATTCGATTCAATTCTTTTCACTTCGACTCGATTCTACTCGATTCATTTCGAATCGATTCGATTCTTTTTGATTTGATCGATTCGATTCTTTTTGATTTGATCTATTCGATTCTTTCGATTCAGTTCGATTCAATTCGATTCTTTTCTATTTGATTCGATTCTTTTCCACTCGATGTGATTTGCTTCGTTTTCATTTTCTTCGATTTGTTTCAATTCGAATCTATTCGATTCTTTTCGATTCAATTCGATTCGATTCTTTTTGATTCAGTTCCATTCGATTCGAATAGATTCGATTCTTTTCGATTCGATACGATTCGATTCTTTTCGATGCGAATCAATTCGATTCGATTCTTTTTATTCGATTCGATTCGATTCTTTTAGATTTGATTCGATACGATTCTTTTCTATCGATTCGATTCGATTCGTTGTGATTCATTTCGATTCTCTTTGATTTTTTTGATTTGATCTTTTCAATCGATATGATTCGATTCGATTCTTTTCGATTCGATTCTTTTCGATTCGATTCGATTCTTTTCGATTCGATTCGATTCTTTTCGATTCGATTCGATTCTTTTCATTTTGATTCGTTTCGATTTGAATCTTTTTGTTTTGATTTGATTTTCTACAATTCGAATCTTTGGATTCGATTCTTTTTGATTTGATTAGATTCGATTCATTTCAATTCAAATCAATTCAATATTCTTCGATTCGATGCAATCTGATTCGATTTTTTCGAATCGATTTGATTCGATTCGATTAGTTTCGATTCGACTCGATTTGATTCGATTCGATTATCGATTCAATTCAATTCCAATTATTCTCAATTCGATTCGATTTGATTATTTTTATTCAATTCTATTATTTTCGATTCGATGCGATTCGATTCGATTCGATTCTTTTCGATTCAATCAATTCGATTTGATTCTTTTCAATTCGATTCGATTCTTTTCGATTTGATGGCATTCGATTCAATTGTTTTCGATTCGATTTGATTCTTTCGATTCGATTCGATTCTTTTCATTACGATTCAATTCAATTCGATTCTTTTCGATTCGATTTGATTCTTTTCGGTTCGATTCGATTCTTTTCGATTCGATTCGATTCGACACTTTTATTTCGATTCGATTCTTTTCGATTCGATTGATGCTTTTCGTTTCGATTAGATTCTCTTTGATTCGATTCTTTTCGATTCAATTTGATTTGATTCTTCTCCATTCGATTCGATTCAATTCTTTTCGAATCGATTCGATACGATTCTTTTCATTCGATTCAATTCTGTTCGATTCTATTCTATTTGATTCGGTTCAATTCGATTATTTTCAATTCGATTCTATTCGATTCTTTTCATTTTGATTCGATTCTTTTCGATTCAATTCTTTTCGATTTGGCTTGATTCGATCATTTGGATTCGATTTGTTACATTTCGATTCAATTCTTTTCGATTCTGTTCGATTCGATTCTTTCGATTCAGTTCGGTTCGATTCTTTTTGATTCGATTCGATTCTTTTCCATTCGATGATTCGATTAGTTTCGATTTTTTCGAATCGTTTCGATTCGAATCTATTCGATTCTTTTCGATTCAATTCGATTCGATTCGATTCGATTCTTTTCAATTCGATTCGATTCAATTCTTTTCACTTCGACTCGATTCTACTCGATTCATTTCGAATCGATTCGATTCTTTTTGATTTGATCGATTCGATTCTTTTTGATTTGATCTATTCGATTCTTTCGATTCAGTTCGATTCAATTCGATTCTTTTCTATTTGATTCGATTCTTTTCCACTCGATGTGATTTGATTCGTTTTCATTTTTTCGATTTGTTTCAATTCGAATCTATTCGATTCTTTTCGATTCAATTCGATTCGATTCTTTTTGATTCAGTTCCATTCGATTCGAATAGATTCGATTCTTTTCGATTCGATACGATTCGATTCTTTTCGATGCGAATCAATTCGATTCTATTCTTTTTATTCGATTCGATTCGATTCTTTTAGATTTGATTCGATACGATACTTTTCTATCGATTCGATTCGATTCGTTTTGATTCATTTCGATTCTCTTTGATATTTTTGATTTGATCTTTTCAATCGATATGATTCGATTCGATTCTTTTCGATTCGATTCGATTCTTTTCGATTGGATTCGATTCTTTTCAATTTGATTCGTTTCGATTTGAATCTTTTTGTTTTGATTTGATTTTCTACAATTCGATTCTTTGGATTCGATTCTTTTTGATTTGATTAGATTCGATTCGTTTCAATTCAAATCAATTCAATATGATTCGATTCGATGCAATCTGATTCGATTTTTTCGAATCGATTTGATTCGATTCGATTAGTTTCGATTCGACTCGATTTGATTCGATTCGATTATCGATTCAATTCAATTCCAATTATTCTCAATTCGAATCGATTTGAATATTTTTATTCAATTCTATTATTTTCGATTCGATGCGATTCGATTCGATTCGATTCTTTTCGATTCAATCAATTCGATTTGATTCTTTTCAATTCGATTCGATTCTTTTCGATTTGATGGCATTCGATTCAATTGTTTTCGATTCGATTTGATTCTTTCGATTCGATTCGATTCTTTTCATTACGATTCAATTCAATTCGATTCTTTTCAATTCGATTTGATTCTTTTCGGTTCGATTCGATTCGATTCGACACTTTTCATTTCGATTCGATTCTTTTCGATTCGATTGATGCTTTTTGTTTCGATTAGATTCTCTTTGATTCGATTCTTTTCGAACAATTTGATTTGATTCTTCTCCATTCGATTAGATTCAATTCTTTTCGAATCGATTCGATAAGATTCTTTTCATTCGACTCAATTCTGTTTGATTCTATTCTATTTGATTCGGTTCAATTCGATTATTTTCAATTCGATTCTATTCGATTCTTTTCATTTGATTCGATTCTTTTCGATTCAATTCTTTTCGATTTGGCTTGATTCGATCATTTGGATTCGATTTGATTCAGTTCGGTTCGATTCTTTTTGATTCGATTCGATTCTTTTCCATTCGATGATTCGATTAGTTTCGATTTTTTCGAATCGTTTCGATTCGAATCTATTCGATTCTTTTCAATTCGATTCGATTCGATTCGATTCTTTTCAATTCGATTCGATTCAATTCTTTTCACTTCGACTCGATTCTACTCGATTCATTTCGAATCGATTCGATTCTTTTTGATTTGATCGATTCGATTCTTTTTGATTTGATCTATTCGATTCTTTCGATTCAGTTCGATTCAATTCGATTCTTTTCTATTTGATTCGATTCTTTTCCACTCGATGTGATTTGATTCGTTTTCATTTTCTTCGATTTGTTTCAATTCGAATCTATTCGATTCTTTTCGATTCAATTCGATTCGATTCTTTTTGATTCAGTTCCATTCGATTCGAATAGATTCGATTCTTTTCGATTCGATACGATTCGATTCTTTTCGATGCGAATCAATTCGATTCGATTCTTTTTATTCGATTCGATTCGATTCTTTTAGATTTGATTCGATACGATTCTTTTCTATCGATTCGATTCGATTCGTTGTGATTCATTTCGATTCTCTTTGATTTTTTTGATTTGATCTTTTCAATCGATATGATTCGATTCGATTCTTTTCGATTCGATTCTTTTCGATTCGATTCGATTCTTTTCGATTCGATTCGATTCTTTTCGATTCGATTCGATTCTTTTCATTTTGATTCGTTTCGATTTGAATCTTTTTGTTTTGATTTGATTTTCTACAATTCGAATCTTTGGATTCGATTCTTTTTGATTTGATTAGATTCGATTCATTTCAATTCAAATCAATTCAATATTCTTCGATTCGATGCAATCTGATTCGATTTTTTCGAATCGATTTGATTCGATTCGATTAGTTTCGATTCGACTCGATTTGATTCGATTCGATTATCGATTCAATTCAATTCCAATTATTCTCAATTCGATTCGATTTGATTATTTTTATTCAATTCTATTATTTTCGATTCGATGCGATTCGATTCGATTCGATTCTTTTCGATTCAATCAATTCGATTTGATTCTTTTCAATTCGATTCGATTCTTTTCGATTTGATGGCATTCGATTCAATTGTTTTCGATTCGATTTGATTCTTTCGATTCGATTCGATTCTTTTCATTACGATTCAATTCAATTCGATTCTTTTCGATTCGATTTGATTCTTTTCGGTTCGATTCGATTCTTTTCGATTCGATTCGATTCGACACTTTTATTTCGATTCGATTCTTTTCGATTCGATTGATGCTTTTCGTTTCGATTAGATTCTCTTTGATTCGATTCTTTTCGATTCAATTTGATTTGATTCTTCTCCATTCGATTCGATTCAATTCTTTTCGAATCGATTCGATACGATTCTTTTCATTCGATTCAATTCTGTTCGATTCTATTCTATTTGATTCGGTTCAATTCGATTATTTTCAATTCGATTCTATTCGATTCTTTTCATTTTGATTCGATTCTTTTCGATTCAATTCTTTTCGATTTGGCTTGATTCGATCATTTGGATTCGATTTGTTACATTTCGATTCAATTCTTTTCGATTCTGTTCGATTCGATTCTTTCGATTCAGTTCGGTTCGATTCTTTTTGATTCGATTCGATTCTTTTCCATTCGATGATTCGATTAGTTTCGATTTTTTCGAATCGTTTCGATTCGAATCTATTCGATTCTTTTCGATTCAATTCGATTCGATTCGATTCGATTCTTTTCAATTCGATTCGATTCAATTCTTTTCACTTCGACTCGATTCTACTCGATTCATTTCGAATCGATTCGATTCTTTTTGATTTGATCGATTCGATTCTTTTTGATTTGATCTATTCGATTCTTTCGATTCAGTTCGATTCAATTCGATTCTTTTCTATTTGATTCTATTCTTTTCCACTCGATGTGATTTGATTCGTTTTCATTTTTTCGATTTGTTTCAATTCGAATCTATTCGATTCTTTTCGATTCAATTCGATTCGATTCTTTTTGATTCAGTTCCATTCGATTCGAATAGATTCGATTCTTTTCGATTCGATACGATTCGATTCTTTTCGATGCGAATCAATTCGATTCTATTCTTTTTATTCGATTCGATTCGATTCTTTTAGATTTGATTCGATACGATACTTTTCTATCGATTCGATTCGATTCGTTTTGATTCATTTCGATTCTCTTTGATATTTTTGATTTGATCTTTTCAATCGATATGATTCGATTCGATTCTTTTCGATTCGATTCGATTCTTTTCGATTGGATTCGATTCTTTTCAATTTGATTCGTTTCGATTTGAATCTTTTTGTTTTGATTTGATTTTCTACAATTCGATTCTTTGGATTCGATTCTTTTTGATTTGATTAGATTCGATTCGTTTCAATTCAAATCAATTCAATATGATTCGATTCGATGCAATCTGATTCGATTTTTTCGAATCGATTTGATTCGATTCGATTAGTTTCGATTCGACTCGATTTGATTCGATTCGATTATCGATTCAATTCAATTCCAATTATTCTCAATTCGAATCGATTTGAATATTTTTATTCAATTCTATTATTTTCGATTCGATGCGATTCGATTCGATTCGATTCTTTTCGATTCAATCAATTCGATTTGATTCTTTTCAATTCGATTCGATTCTTTTCGATTTGATGGCATTCGATTCAATTGTTTTCGATTCGATTTGATTCTTTCGATTCGATTCGATTCTTTTCATTACGATTCAATTCAATTCGATTCTTTTCAATTCGATTTGATTCTTTTCGGTTCGATTCGATTCGATTCGACACTTTTCATTTCGATTCGATTCTTTTCGATTCGATTGATGCTTTTTGTTTCGATTAGATTCTCTTTGATTCGATTCTTTTCGAACAATTTGATTTGATTCTTCTCCATTCGATTAGATTCAATTCTTTTCGAATCGATTCGATAAGATTCTTTTCATTCGACTCAATTCTGTTTGATTCTATTCTATTTGATTCGGTTCAATTCGATTATTTTCAATTCGATTCTATTCGATTCTTTTCATTTGATTCGATTCTTTTCGATTCAATTCTTTTCGATTTGGCTTGATTCGATCATTTGGATTCGATTTGATTCAGTTCGGTTCGATTCTTTTTGATTCGATTCGATTCTTTTCCATTCGATGATTCGATTAGTTTCGATTTTTTCGAATCGTTTCGATTCGAATCTATTCGATTCTTTTCGATTCAATTCGATTCGATTCGATTCGATTCTTTTCAATTCGATTCGATTCAATTCTTTTCACTTCGACTCCATTCTACTCGATTCATTTCGAATCGATTCGATTCTTTTTGATTTGATCGATTCGATTCTTTTTGATTTGATCTATTCGATTCTTTCGATTCAGTTCGATTCAATTCGATTCTTTTCTATTTGATTCGATTCTTTTCCACTCGATGTGATTTGATTCGTTTTCATTTTCTTCGATTTGTTTCAATTCGAATCTATTCGATTCTTTTCGATTCAATTCGATTCGATTCTTTTTGATTCAGTTCCATTCGATTCGAATAGATTCGATTCTTTTCGATTCGATACGATTCGATTCTTTTCGATGCGAATCAATTCGATTCGATTCTTTTTATTCGATTCGATTCGATTCTTTTAGATTTGATTCGATACGATTCTTTTCTATCGATTCGATTCGATTCGTTTTGATTCATTTCGATTCTCTTTGATTTTTTTGATTTGATCTTTTCAATCGATATGAGTCGATTCGATTCTTTTCGATTCGATTCGATTCTTTTCAATTTGATTCGTTTCGATTTGAATCTTTTTGTTTTGATTTGATTTTCTACAATTCCAATCTTTGGATTCGATTCTTTTTGATTTGATTAGATTCGATTCATTTCAATTCAAATCAATTCAATATGATTCGATTCGATGCAATCTGATTCGATTTTTTCGAATCGATTTGATTCGATTCGATTAGTTTCGATTCGACTCGATTTGATTCGATTCGATTATCGATTCAATTCAATTCCAATTATTCTCAATTCGATTTTATTTGATTATTTTTATTCAATTCTATTATTTTCGATTCGATGCGATTCGATTCGATTCGATTCTTTTCGATTCAATCAATTCGATTTGATTCTTTTCAATTCGATTCGATTCTTTTCGATTTGATTGCATTCGATTCAATTGTTTTCGATTCGATTTGATTCTTTCGATTCGATTCGATCCTTTTCATTACGATTCAATTCAATTCGATTCTTTTCGATTCGATTTGATTCTTTTCGGTTCGATTCGATTCGATTCGACACTTTTCATTTCGATTCGATTCTTTTCGATTCGATTGATGCTTTTTGTTTCGATTAGATTCTCTTTGATTCGATTCTTTTCGAACAATTTGATTTGATTCTTCTCCATTCGATTAGATTCCATTCTTTTCGAATCGATTCGATAAGATTCTTTTCATTCGACTCAATTCTGTTCGATTCTATTCTATTTGATTCGGTTCAATTCGATTATTTTCAATTCGATTCTATTCGATTCTTTTCATTTTGATTCGATTCTTTTCGATTCGATTCTTTTCGATTTGGCTTGATTCGATCATTTGGATTCGATTTGTTACATTTCGATTCAATTCTTTTCGATTCTGTTCGATTCGATTCTTTCGATTCAGTTCGGTTCGATTCTTTTTGATTCGATTCAATTCTTTTCCATTCGATGATTCGATTAGTTTTGATTTTTTCGAATCGTTTCGATTCGAATCTATTCGATTCTTTTCGATTCAATTCGATTCGATTCGATTCTTTTCAATTCGATTCGATTGAATTCTTTTCACTTTTACTCGATTCTACTCGATTCATTTCGAATCGATTCGATTCTTTTTGATTTGATCGATTCGATTCTTTTTGATTTGATCTATTCGATTCTTTCGATTCAGTTAGATTCAATTCGATTCTTTTCTATTTGATTCGATTCTTTTCCACTCGATGTGATTTGATTCGTTTTCATTTTTTTCGATTTGTTTCAATTCGAATCTATTCGATTCTTTTCGATTCAATTCGATTCGATTCTTTTTGATTCAGTTCCATTCGATTCGAATAGATTCGATTCTTTTCGATTCGATACGATTCGATTCTTTTCGATGCGAATCAATTCGATTCGATTCTTTTTATTCGATTCGATTCGATTCTTTTAGATTTGATTCGATACGATTCTTTTCTATTTGATTCGATTCGATTCGTTTTGATTCATTTCGTTCTCTTTGATTTTTTTGATTTGATCTTTTCAATCGATATGATTCGATTCGATTCTTTTCGATTCGATTCTTTTCGATTCGATTCGATTCTTTTCGATTCGATTCGATTCTTTTCGATTCGATTCGATTCTTTTCATTTTGATTCGTTTCGATTTGAATCTTTTTGTTTTGATTTGATTTTCTACAATTCGAATCTTTGGATTCGATTCTTTTTGATTTGATTAGATTCGATTCATTTCAATTCAAATCAATTCAATATTCTTCGATTCGATGCAATCTGATTCGATTTTTTCGAATCGATTTGATTCGATTCGATTAGTTTCGATTCGACTCGATTTGATTCGATTCGATTATCGATTCAATTCAATTCCAATTATTCTCAATTCGATTCGATTTGATTATTTTTATTCAATTCTATTATTTTCGATTCGATGCGATTCGATTCGATTCGATTCTTTTCGATTCAATCAATTCGATTTGATTCTTTTCAATTCGATTCGATTCTTTTCGATTTGATGGCATTCGATTCAATTGTTTTCGATTCGATTTGATTCTTTCGATTCGATTCGATTCTTTTCATTACGATTCAATCCAATTCGATTCTTTTCGATTCGATTTGATTCTTTTCGGTTCGATTCGATTCTTTTCGATTCGATTCGATTCGACACTTTTATTTCGATTCGATTCTTTTCGATTCGATTGATGCTTTTCGTTTCGATTAGATTCTCTTTGATTCGATTCTTTTCGATTCAATTTGATTTGATTCTTCTCCATTCGATTCGATTCAATTCTTTTCGAATCGATTCGATAAGATTCTTTTCATTCGATTCAATTCTGTTCGATTCTATTCTATTTGATTCGGTTCAATTCGATTATTTTCAATTCGATTCTATTCGATTCTTTTCATTTTGATTCGATTCTTTTCGATTCAATTCTTTTCGATTTGGCTTGATTCGATCATTTGGATTCGAATTGTTACATTTCGATTCAATTCTTTTCGATTCTGTTCGATTCGATTCTTTCGATTCAGTTCGGTTCGATTCTTTTTGATTCGATTCGATTCTTTTCCATTCGATGATTCGATTAGTTTCGATTTTTTCGAATCGTTTCGATTCGAATCTATTCGATTCTTTTCGATTCAATTCGATTCGATTCGATTCGATTCTTTTCAATTCGATTCGATTCTACTCGATTCATTTCGAATCGATTCGATTCTTTTTGATTTGATCGATTCGATTCTTTTTGATTTGATCTATTCGATTCTTTCGATTCAGTTCGATTCAATTCGATTCTTTTCTATTTGATTCGATTCTTTTCCACTCGATGTGATTTGATTCGTTTTCATTTTTTCGATTTGTTTCAATTCGAATCTATTCGATTCTTTTCGATTCAATTCGATTCGATTCTTTTTGATTCAGTTCCATTCGATTCGAATAGATTCGATTCTTTTCGATTCGATACGATTCGATTCTTTTCGATGCGAATCAATTCGATTCGATTCTTTTTATTCGATTCGATTCGATTCTTTTAGATTTGATTCGATACGATACTTTTCTATCGATTCGATTCGATTCGTTTTGATTCATTTCGATTCTCTTTGATTTTTTTGATTTGATCTTTTCAATCGATGTGATTCGATTCGATTCTTTTCGATTCGATTCGATTCTTTTCGATTCGATTCGATTCTTTTCATTTTGATTCGTTTCGATTTGAATCTTTTTGTTTTGATTTGATTTTCTACAATTCGAATCTTTGGATTCGATTCTTTTTGATTTGATTAGATTCGATTCATTTCAATTCAAATCAATTCAATATTCTTCGATTCGATGCAATCTGATTCGATTTTTTCGAATCGATTTGATTCGATTCGATTAGTTTCGATTCGACTCGATTTGATTCGATTCGATTATCGATTCAATTCAATTCCAATTATTCTCAATTCGATTCGATTTGATTATTTTTATTCAATTCTATTATTTTCGATTCGATGCGATTCGATTCGATTCTTTTCGATTCAATCAATTCGATTTGATTCTTTTCAATTCGAATCGATTCTTTTCGATTTGATGGCATTCGATTCAATTGTTTTCGATTCGATTTGATTCTTTCGATTCGATTCGATTCTTTTCATTACGATTCAATTCAATTCGATTCTTTTCGATTCGATTTGATTCTTTTCGGTTCGATTCGATTCTTTTCGATTCGATTCGATTCGACACTTTTATTTCGATTCGATTCTTTTCGATTCGATTGATGCTTTTCGTTTCGATTAGATTCTCTTTGATTCGATTCTTTTCGATTCAATTTGATTTGATTCTTCTCCATTCGATTCGATTCAATTCTTTTCGAATCGATTCGATATGATTCTTTTCATTCGATTCAATTCTGTTCGATTCTATTCTATTTGATTCGGTTCAATTCGATTATTTTCAATTCGATTCTATTCGATTCTTTTCATTTTGATTCGATTCTTTTCGATTCAATTCTTTTCGATTTGGCTTGATTCGATCATTTGGATTCGATTTGTTACATTTCGATTCAATTCTTTTCGATTCTGTTCGATTCGATTCTTTCGATTCAGTTCGGTTCGATTCTTTTTGATTCGATTCGATTCTTTTCCATTCGATGATTCGATTAGTTTCGATTTTTTCGAATCGTTTCGATTCGAATCTATTCGATTCTTTTCGATTCAATTCGATTCGATTCGATTCGATTCTTTTCAATTCGATTCGATTCAATTCTTTTCACTTCGACTCCATTCTACTCGATTCATTTCGAATCGATTCGATTCTTTTTGATTTGATCGATTCGATTCTTTTTGATTTGATCTATTCGATTCTTTCGATTCAGTTCGATTCAATTCGATTCTTTTCTATTTGATTCGATTCTTTTCCACTCGATGTGATTTGATTCGTTTTCATTTTTTCGATTTGTTTCAATTCGAATCTATTCGATTCTTTTCGATTCAATTCGATTCGATTCTTTTTGATTCAGTTCCATTCGATTCGAATAGATTCGATTCTTTTCGATTCGATACGATTCGATTCTTTTCGATGCGAATCAATTCGATTCGATTCTTTTTATTCGATTCGATTCGATTCTTTTAGATTTGATTCGATACGATTCTTTTCTATCGATTCGATTCGATTCGTTTTGATTCATTTCGATTCTCTTTGATTTTTTTGATTTGATCTTTTCAATCGATATGATTCGATTCGATTCTTTTCGATTCGATTCGATTCTTTTCGATTCGATTCGATTCTTTTCAATTTGATTCGTTTCGATTTGAATCTTTTTGTTTTGATTTGATTTTCTACAATTCGAATCTTTGGATTCGATTCTTTTTTATTTGATTAGATTCGATTCATTTCAATTCAAATCAATTCAATATTCTTCGATTCGATGCAATCTGATTCAATTTTTTCGAATCGATTTGATTCGATTCGATTAGTTTCGATTCGACTCGATTTGATTCGATTCGATTATCGATTCAATTCAATTCCAATTATTCTCAATTCGATTCGATTTGATTATTTTTATTCAATTCTATTATTTTCGATTCGATGCGATTCGATTCGATTCGATTCTTTTCGATTCAATCAATTCGATTTGATTCTTTTCAATTCGAATCGATTCTTTTCGATTTGATGGCATTCGATTCAATTGTTTTCGATTCGATTTGATTCTTTCGATTCGATTCGATTCTTTTCATTACGATTCAATTCAATTCGATTCTTTTCGATTCGATTTGATTCTTTTCGGTTCGATTCGATTCTTTTCGATTCGATTCGACACTTTTATTTCGATTCGATTCTTTTCGATTCGATTGATGCTTTTCGTTTCGATTAGATTCTCTTTGATTCGATTCTTTTCGATTCAATTTGATTTGATTCTTCTCCATTCGATTCGATTCAATTCTTTTCGAATCGATTCGATACGATTCTTTTCATTCGATTCAATTCTCTTCGATTCTATTCTATTTGATTCGGTTCAATTCGATTATTTTCAATTCGATTCTATTCGATTCTTTTCATTTTGATTCGATTCTTTTCGATTCAATTCTTTTCGATTTGGCTTGATTCGATCATTTGGATTCGAATTGTTACATTTCGATTCAATTCTTTTCGATTCTGTTCGATTCGATTCTTTCGATTCAGTTCGGTTCGATTCTTTTTGATTCGATTCGATTCTTTTCCATTCGATGATTCGATTAGTTTCGATTTTTTCGAATCGTTTCGATTCGAATCTATTCGATTCTTTTCGATTCAATTCGATTCGATTCGATTCGATTCTTTTCAATTCGATTCGATTCAATTCTTTTCACTTCGACTCGATTCTACTCGATTCATTTCGAATCGATTCGATTCTTTTTGATTTGATCGATTCGATTCTTTTTGATTTGATCTATTCGATTCTTTCGATTCAGTTCGATTCAATTCGATTCTTTTCTATTTGATTCGATTCTTTTCCACTCGATGTGATTTGATTCGTTTTCATTTTTTTCGATTTGTTTCAATTCGAATCTATTCGATTCTTTTCGATTCAATTCGATTCGATTCTTTTTGATTCAGTTCCATTCGATTCGAATAGATTCGATTCTTTTCGATTCGATACGATTCGATTCTTTTCGATGCGAATCAATTCGATTCGATTCTTTTTATTCGATTCGATTCGATTCTTTTAGATTTGATTCGATACGATTCTTTTCTATCGATTCGATTCGATTCGTTTTGATTCATTTCGATTCTCTTTGATTTTTTTGATTTGATCTTTTCAATCGATATGAGTCGATTCGATTCTTTTCGATTCGATTCGATTCTTTTCAATTTGATTCGTTTCGATTTGAATCTTTTTGTTTTGATTTGATTTTCTACAATTCGAATCTTTGGATTCGATTCTTTTTGATTTGATTAGATTCGATTCATTTCAATTCAAATCAATTCAATATGATTCGATTCGATGCAATCTGATTCGATTTTTTCGAATCGATTTGATTCGATTCGATTAGTTTCGATTCGACTCGATTTGATTCGATTCGATTATCGATTCAATTCAATTCCAATTATTCTCAATTCGATTCGATTTGATTATTTTTATTCAATTCTATTATTTTCGATTCGATGCGATTCGATTCGATTCGATTCTTTTCGATTCAATCAATTCGATTTGATTCTTTTCAATTCGATTCGATTCTTTTCGATTTGATTGCATTCGATTCAATTGTTTTCGATTCGATTTGATTCTTTCGATTCGATTCGATCCTTTTCATTACGATTCAATTCAATTCGATTCTTTTCGATTCGATTTGATTCTTTTCGGTTCGATTCGATTCGATTCGACACTTTTCATTTCGATTCGATTCTTTTCGATTCGATTGATGCTTTTTGTTTCGATTAGATTCTCTTTGATTCGATTCTTTTCGAACAATTTGATTTGATTCTTCTCCATTCGATTAGATTCCATTCTTTTCGAATCGATTCGATAAGATTCTTTTCATTCGACTCAATTCTGTTTGATTCTATTCTATTTGATTCGGTTCAATTCGATTATTTTCAATTCGATTCTATTCGATTCTTTTCATTTTGATTCGATTCTTTTCGATTCAATTCTTTTCGATTTGGCTTGATTCGATCATTTGGATTCGATTTGTTACATTTCGATTCAATTCTTTTCGATTCTGTTCGATTCGATTCTTTCGATTCAGTTTGGTTCGATTCTTTTTGATTCGATTCAATTCTTTTCCATTCGATGATTCGATTAGTTTTGATTTTTTCGAATCGTTTCGATTCGAATCTATTCGATTCTTTTCGATTCAATTCGATTCGATTCGATTCTTTTCAATTCGATTCGATTGAATTCTTTTCACTTTTACTCGATTCTACTCGATTCATTTCGAATCGATTCGATTCTTTTTGATTTGATCGATTCGATTCTTTTTGATTTGATCTATTCGATTCTTTCGATTCAGTTAGATTCAATTCGATTCTTTTCTATTTGATTCGATTCTTTTCCACTCGATGTGATTTGATTCGTTTTCATTTTTTTCGATTTGTTTCAATTCGAATCTATTCGATTCTTTTCGATTCAATTCGATTCGATTCTTTTTGATTCAGTTCCATTCGATTCGAATAGATTCGATTCTTTTCGATTCGATACGATTCGATTCTTTTCGATGCGAATCAATTCGATTCGATTCTTTTTATTCGATTCGATTCGATTCTTTTAGATTTGATTCGATACGATTCTTTTCTATTTGATTCGATTCGATTCGTTTTGATTCATTTCGATTCTCTTTGATTTTTTTGATTTGATCTTTTCAATCGATATGATTCGATTCGATTCTTTTCGATTCGATTCTTTTCGATTCGATTCGATTCTTTTCGATTAGATTCGATTCTTTTCATTTTGATTCGTTTCGATTTGAATCTTTTTGTTTTGATTTGATTTTCTACAATTCGAATCTTTGGATTCGATTCTTTTTGATTTGATTAGATTCGATTCATTTCAATTCAAATCAATTCAATATTCTTCGATTCGATGCAATCTGATTCGATTTTTTCGAATCGATTTGATTCGATTCGATTAGTTTAGATTCGACTCGATTTGATTCGATTCGATTATCGATTCAATTCAATTCCAATTATTCTCAATTCGATTCGATTTGATTATTTTTATTCAATTCTATTATTTTCGATTCGATGCGATTCGATTCGATTCGATTCTTTTCGATTCAATCAATTCGATTTGATTCTTTTCAATTCGATTCGATTCTTTTCGATTTGATGGCATTCGATTCAATTGTTTTCGATTCGATTTGATTCTTTCGATTCGATTCGATTCTTTTCGTTACGATTCAATTCAATTCGATTCTTTTCGATTCGATTTGATTCTTTTCGGTTCGATTCGATTGTTTTCGATTCGATTCGATTCGACACTTTTATTTCGATTCGATTCTTTTCGATTCGATTGATGCTTTTCGTTTCGATTAGATTCTCTTTGATTCGATTCTTTTCGATTCAATTTGATTTGATTCTTCTCCATTCGATTCGATTCAATTCTTTTCGAATCGATTCGATACGATTCTTTTCATTCGATTCAATTCTGTTCGATTCTATTCTATTTGATTCGGTTCAATTCGATTATTTTCAATTCGATTCTATTCGATTCTTTTCATTTTGATTCGATTCTTTTCGATTCAATTCTTTTCGATTTGGCTTGATTCGATCATTTGGATTCGAATTGTTACATTTCGATTCAATTCTTTTCGATTCTGTTCGATTCGATTCTTTCGATTCAGTTCTGTTCGATTCTTTTTGATTCGATTCGATTCTTTTCCATTCGATGATTCGATTAGTTTCGATTTTTTCGAATCGTTTCGATTCGAATCTATTCGATTCTTTTCGATTCAATTCGATTCGATTCGATTCGATTCTTTTCAATTCGATTCGATTCAATTCTTTTCACTTCGACTCGATTCTACTCGATTCATTTCGAATCGATTCGATTCTTTTTGATTTGATCGATTCGATTCTTTTTGATTTGATCTATTCGATTCTTTCGATTCAGTTCGATTCAATTCGATTCTTTTCTATTTGATTCGATTCTTTTCCACTCGATGTGATTTGATTCGTTTTCATTTTTTTCGATTTGTTTCAATTCGAATCTATTCGATTCTTTTCGATTCAATTCGATTCGATTCTTTTTGATTCAGTTCCATTCGATTCGAATAGATTCGATTCTTTTCGATTCGATACGATTCGATTCTTTTCGATGCGAATCAGTTCGATTCGATTCTTTTTATTCGATTCGATTCGATTCTTTTAGATTTGATTCGATACGATTCTTTTCTATCGATTCGATTCGATTCGTTGTGATTCATTTCGATTCTCTTTGATTTTTTTGATTTGATCTTTTCAATCGATATGATTCGATTCGATTCTTTTCGATTCGATTCTTTTCGATTCGATTCGATTCTTTTCGATTCGATTCGATTCTTTTCATTTTGATTCGTTTCGATTTGAATCTTTTTGTTTTGATTTGATTTTCTACAATTCGAATCTTTGGATTCGATTCTTTTTGATTTGATTAGATTCGATTCATTTCAATTCAAATCAATTCAATATTCTTCGATTCGATGCAATCTGATTCGATTTTTTCGAATCGATTTGATTCGATTCGATTAGTTTCGATTCGACTCGATTTGATTCGATTCGATTATCGATTCAATTCAATTCCAATTATTCTCAATTCGATTCGATTTGATTATTTTTATTCAATTCTATTATTTTCGATTCGATGCGATTCGATTCGATTCGATTCTTTTCGATTCAATCAATTCGATTTGATTCTTTTCAATTCGATTCGATTCTTTTCGATTTGATGGCATTCGATTCAATTGTTTTCGATTCGATTTGATTCTTTCGATTCGATTCGATTCTTTTCATTACGATTCAATTCAATTCGATTCTTTTCGATTCGATTTGATTCTTTTCGGTTCGATTCGATTCTTTTCGATTCGATTCGATTCGACACTTTTATTTCGATTCGATTCTTTTCGATTCGATTGATGCTTTTCGTTTCGATTAGATTCTCTTTGATTCGATTCTTTTCGATTCAATTTGATTTGATTCTTCTCCATTCGATTCGATTCAATTCTTTTCGAATCGATTCGATACGATTCTTTTCATTCGATTCAATTCTGTTCGATTCTATTCTATTTGATTCGGTTCAATTCGATTATTTTCAATTCGATTCTATTCGATTCTTTTCATTTTGATTCGATTCTTTTCGATTCAATTCTTTTCGATTTGGCTTGATTCGATCATTTGGATTCGATTTGTTACATTTCGATTCAATTCTTTTCGATTCTGTTCGATTCGATTCTTTCGATTCAGTTCGGTTCGATTCTTTTTGATTCGATTCGATTCTTTTCCATTCGATGATTCGATTAGTTTCGATTTTTTCGAATCGTTTCGATTCGAATCTATTCGATTCTTTTCGATTCAATTCGATTCGATTCGATTCGATTCTTTTCAATTCGATTCGATTCAATTCTTTTCACTTCGACTCGATTCTACTCGATTCATTTCGAATCGATTCGATTCTTTTTGATTTGATCGATTCGATTCTTTTTGATTTGATCTATTCGATTCTTTCGATTCAGTTCGATTCAATTCGATTCTTTTCTATTTGATTCGATTCTTTTCCACTCGATGTGATTTGATTCGTTTTCATTTTTTCGATTTGTTTCAATTCGAATCTATTCGATTCTTTTCGATTCAATTCGATTCGATTCTTTTTGATTCAGTTCCATTCGATTCGAATAGATTCGATTCTTTTCGATTCGATACGATTCGATTCTTTTCGATGCGAATCAATTCGATTCGATTCTTTTTATTCGATTCGATTCGATTCTTTTAGATTTGATTCGATACGATACTTTTCTATCGATTCGATTCGATTCGTTTTGATTCATTTCGATTCTCTTTGATATTTTTGATTTGATCTTTTCAATCGATATGATTCGATTCGATTCTTTTCGATTCGATTCGATTCTTTTCGATTGGATTCGATTCTTTTCAATTTGATTCGTTTCGATTTGAATCTTTTTGTTTTGATTTGATTTTCTACAATTCGATTCTTTGGATTCGATTCTTTTTGATTTGATTAGATTCGATTCGTTTCAATTCAAATCAATTCAATATGATTCGATTCGATGCAATCTGATTCGATTTTTTCGAATCGATTTGATTCGATTCGATTAGTTTCGATTCGACTCGATTTGATTCGATTCGATTATCGATTCAATTCAATTCCAATTATTCTCAATTCGAATCGATTTGAATATTTTTATTCAATTCTATTATTTTCGATTCGATGCGATTCGATTCGATTCGATTCTTTTCGATTCAATCAATTCGATTTGATTCTTTTCAATTCGATTCGATTCTTTTCGATTTGATGGCATTCGATTCAATTGTTTTCGATTCGATTTGATTCTTTCGATTCGATTCGATTCTTTTCATTACGATTCAATTCAATTCGATTCTTTTCAATTCGATTTGATTCTTTTCGGTTCGATTCGATTCGATTCGACACTTTTCATTTCGATTCGATTCTTTTCGATTCGATTGATGCTTTTTGTTTCGATTAGATTCTCTTTGATTCGATTCTTTTCGAACAATTTGATTTGATTCTTCTCCATTCGATTAGATTCAATTCTTTTCGAATCGATTCGATAAGATTCTTTTCATTCGACTCAATTCTGTTTGATTCTATTCTATTTGATTCGGTTCAATTCGATTATTTTCAATTCGATTCTATTCGATTCTTTTCATTTGATTCGATTCTTTTCGATTCAATTCTTTTCGATTTGGCTTGATTCGATCATTTGGATTCGATTTGATTCAGTTCGGTTCGATTCTTTTTGATTCGATTCGATTCTTTTCCATTCGATGATTCGATTAGTTTCGATTTTTTCGAATCGTTTCGATTCGAATCTATTCGATTCTTTTCGATTCAATTCGATTCGATTCGATTCGATTCTTTTCAATTCGATTCGATTCAATTCTTTTCACTTCGACTCGATTCTACTCGATTCATTTCGAATCGATTCGATTCTTTTTGATTTGATCGATTCGATTCTTTTTGATTTGATCTATTCGATTCTTTCGATTCAGTTCGATTCAATTCGATTCTTTTCTATTTGATTCGATTCTTTTCCACTCGATGTGATTTGATTCGTTTTCATTTTTTTCGATTTGTTTCAATTCGAATCTATTCGATTCTTTTCGATTCAATTCGATTCGATTCTTTTTGATTCAGTTCCATTCGATTCGAATAGATTCGATTCTTTTCGATTCGATACGATTCGATTCTTTTCGATGCGAATCAATTCGATTCGATTCTTTTTATTCGATTCGATTCGATTCTTTTAGATTTGATTCGATACGATTCTTTTCTATCGATTCGATTCGATTCGTTTTGATTCATTTCGATTCTCTTTGATTTTTTTGATTTGATCTTTTCAATCGATATGATTCGATTCGATTCTTTTCGATTCGATTCTTTTCGATTCGATTCGATTCTTTTCGATTCGATTCGATTCTTTTCATTTTGATTCGTTTCGATTTGAATCTTTTTGTTTTGATTTGATTTTCTACAATTCGAATCTTTGGATTCGATTCTTTTTGATTTGATTAGATTCGATTCATTTCAATTCAAATCAATTCAATATTCTTCGATTCGATGCAATCTGATTCGATTTTTTCGAATCGATTTGATTCGATTCGATTAGTTTCGATTCGACTCGATTTGATTCGATTCGATTATCGATTCAATTCAATTCCAATTATTCTCAATTCGATTCGATTTGATTATTTTTATTCAATTCTATTATTTTCGATTCGATGCGATTCGATTCGATTCGATTCTTTTCGATTCAATCAATTCGATTTGATTCTTTTCAATTCGATTCGATTCTTTTCGATTTGATGGCATTCGATTCAATTGTTTTCGATTCGATTTGATTCTTTCGATTCGATTCGATTCTTTTCATTACGATTCAATTCAATTCGATTCTTTTCGATTCGATTTGATTCTTTTCGGTTCGATTCGATTCTTTTCGATTCGATTCGATTCGACACTTTTATTTCGATTCGATTCTTTTCGATTCGATTGATGCTTTTCGTTTCGATTAGATTCTCTTTGATTCGATTCTTTTCGATTCAATTTGATTTGATTCTTCTCCATTCGATTCGATTCAATTCTTTTCGAATCGATTCGATACGATTCTTTTCATTCGATTCAATTCTGTTCGATTCTATTCTATTTGATTCGGTTCAATTCGATTCTTTTCAATTCGATTCTATTCGATTCTTTTCATTTTGATTCGATTCTTTTCGATTCAATTCTTTTCGATTTGGCTTGATTCGATCATTTGGATTCGATTTGTTACATTTCGATTCAATTCTTTTCGATTCTGTTCGATTCGATTCTTTCGATTCAGTTCGGTTCGATTCTTTTTGATTCGATTCGATTCTTTTCCATTCGATGATTCGATTAGTTTCGATTTTTTCGAATCGTTTCGATTCGAATCTATTCGATTCTTTTCGATTCAATTCGATTCGATTCGATTCGATTCTTTTCAATTCGATTCGATTCAATTCTTTTCACTTCGACTCGATTCTACTCGATTCATTTCGAATCGATTCGATTCTTTTTGATTTGATCGATTCGATTCTTTTTGATTTGATCTATTCGATTCTTTCGATTCAGTTCGATTCAATTCGATTCTTTTCTATTTGATTCGATTCTCTTCCACTCGATGTGATTTGATTCGTTTTCATTTTCTTCGATTTGTTTCAATTCGAATCTATTCGATTCTTTTCGATTCAATTCGATTCGATTCTTTTTGATTCAGTTCCATTCGATTCGAATAGATTCGATTCTTTTCGATTCGATACGATTCGATTCTTTTCGATGCGAATCAATTCGATTCGATTCTTTTTATTCGATTCGATTCGATTCTTTTAGATTTGATTCGATACGATTCTTTTCTATCGATTCGATTCGATTCGTTTTGATTCATTTCGATTCTCTTTGATTTTTTTGATTTGATCTTTTCAATCGATATGATTCGATTCGATTCTTTTCGATTCGATTCTTTTCGATTCGATTCGATTCTTTTCGATTCGATTCGATTCTTTTCATTTTGATTCGTTTCGATTTGAATCTTTTTGTTTTGATTTGATTTTCTACAATTCGAATCTTTGGATTCGATTCTTTTTGATTTGATTAGATTCGATTCATTTCAATTCAAATCAATTCAATATTCTTCGATTCGATGCAATCTGATTCGATTTTTTCGAATCGATTTGATTCGATTCGATTAGTTTCGATTCGACTCGATTTGATTCGATTCGATTATCGATTCAATTCAATTCCAATTATTCTCAATTCGATTCGATTTGATTATTTTTATTCAATTCTATTATTTTCGATTCGATGCGATTCGATTCGATTCGATTCTTTTCGATTCAATCAATTCGATTTGATTCTTTTCAATTCGATTCGATTCTTTTCGATTTGATGGCATTCGATTCAATTGTTTTCGATTCGATTTGATTCTTTCGATTCGATTCGATTCTTTTCATTACGATTCAATTCAATTCGATTCTTTTCGATTCGATTTGATTCTTTTCGGTTCGATTCGATTCTTTTCGATTCGATTCGATTCGACACTTTTATTTCGATTCGATTCTTTTCGATTCGATTGATGCTTTTCGTTTCGATTAGATTCTCTTTGATTCGATTCTTTTCGATTCAATTTGATTTGATTCTTCTCCATTCGATTCGATTCAATTCTTTTCGAATCGATTCGATACGATTCTTTTCATTCGATTCAATTCTGTTCGATTCTATTCTATTTGATTCGGTTCAATTCGATTCTTTTCAATTCGATTCTATTCGATTCTTTTCATTTTGATTCGATTCTTTTCGATTCAATTCTTTTCGATTTGGCTTGATTCGATCATTTGGATTCGATTTGTTACATTTCGATTCAATTCTTTTCGATTCTGTTCGATTCGATTCTTTCGATTCAGTTCGGTTCGATTCTTTTTGATTCGATTCGATTCTTTTCCATTCGATGATTCGATTAGTTTCGATTTTTTCGAATCGTTTCGATTCGAATCTATTCGATTCTTTTCGATTCAATTCGATTCGATTCGATTCGATTCTTTTCAATTCGATTCGATTCAATTCTTTTCACTTCGACTCGATTCTACTCGATTCATTTCGAATCGATTCGATTCTTTTTGATTTGATCGATTCGATTCTTTTTGATTTGATCTATTCGATTCTTTCGATTCAGTTCGATTCAATTCGATTCTTTTCTATTTGATTCGATTCTTTTCCACTCGATGTGATTTGATTCGTTTTCATTTTTTCGATTTGTTTCAATTCGAATCTATTCGATTCTTTTCGATTCAATTCGATTCGATTCTTTTTGATTCAGTTCCATTCGATTCGAATAGATTCGATTCTTTTCGATTCGATACGATTCGATTCTTTTCGATGCGAATCAATTCGATTCTATTCTTTTTATTCGATTCGATTCGATTCTTTTAGATTTGATTCGATACGATACTTTTCTATCGATTCGATTCGATTCGTTTTGATTCATTTCGATTCTCTTTGATATTTTTGATTTGATCTTTTCAATCGATATGATTCGATTCGATTCTTTTCGATTCGATTCGATTCTTTTCGATTGGATTCGATTCTTTTCAATTTGATTCGTTTCGATTTGAATCTTTTTGTTTTGATTTGATTTTCTACAATTCGATTCTTTGGATTCGATTCTTTTTGATTTGATTAGATTCGATTCGTTTCAATTCAAATCAATTCAATATGATTCGATTCGATGCAATCTGATTCGATTTTTTCGAATCGATTTGATTCGATTCGATTAGTTTCGATTCGACTCGATTTGATTCGATTCGATTATCGATTCAATTCAATTCCAATTATTCTCAATTCGAATCGATTTGAATATTTTTATTCAATTCTATTATTTTCGATTCGATGCGATTCGATTCGATTCGATTCTTTTCGATTCAATCAATTCGATTTGATTCTTTTCAATTCGATTCGATTCTTTTCGATTTGATGGCATTCGATTCAATTGTTTTCGATTCGATTTGATTCTTTCGATTCGATTCGATTCTTTTCATTACGATTCAATTCAATTCGATTCTTTTCAATTCGATTTGATTCTTTTCGGTTCGATTCGATTCGATTCGACACTTTTCATTTCGATTCGATTCTTTTCGATTCGATTGATGCTTTTTGTTTCGATTAGATTCTCTTTGATTCGATTCTTTTCGAACAATTTGATTTGATTCTTCTCCATTCGATTAGATTCAATTCTTTTCGAATCGATTCGATAAGATTCTTTTCATTCGACTCAATTCTGTTTGATTCTATTCTATTTGATTCGGTTCAATTCGATTATTTTCAATTCGATTCTATTCGATTCTTTTCATTTTGATTCGATTCTTTTCGATTCAATTCTTTTCGATTTGGCTTGATTCGATCATTTGGATTCGATTTGTTACATTTCGATTCAATTCTTTTCGATTCTGTTCGATTCGATTCTTTCGATTCAGTTCGGTTCGATTCTTTTTGATTCGATTCGATTCTTTTCCATTCGATGATTCGATTAGTTTCGATTTTTTCGAATCGTTTCGATTCGAATCTATTCGATTCTTTTCGATTCAATTCGATTCGATTCGATTCGATTCTTTTCAATTCGATTCGATTCAATTCTTTTCACTTCGACTCGATTCTACTCGATTCATTTCGAATCGATTCGATTCTTTTTGATTTGATCGATTCGATTCTTTTTGATTTGATCTATTCGATTCTTTCGATTCAGTTCGATTCAATTCGATTCTTTTCTATTTGATTCGATTCTTTTCCACTCGATGTGATTTGATTCGTTTTCATTTTCTTCGATTTGTTTCAATTCGAATCTATTCGATTCTTTTCGATTCAATTCGATTCGATTCTTTTTGATTCAGTTCCATTCGATTCGAATAGATTCGATTCTTTTCGATTCGATACGATTCGATTCTTTTCGATGCGAATCAATTCGATTCGATTCTTTTTATTCGATTCGATTCGATTCTTTTAGATTTGATTCGATACGATTCTTTTCTATCGATTCGATTCGATTCGTTTTGATTCATTTCGATTCTCTTTGATTTTTTTGATTTGATCTTTTCAATCGATATGAGTCGATTCGATTCTTTTCGATTCGATTCGATTCTTTTCAATTTGATTCGTTTCGATTTGAATCTTTTTGTTTTGATTTGATTTTCTACAATTCCAATCTTTGGATTCGATTCTTTTTGATTTGATTAGATTCGATTCATTTCAATTCAAATCAATTCAATATGATTCGATTCGATGCAATCTGATTCGATTTTTTCGAATCGATTTGATTCGATTCGATTAGTTTCGATTCGACTCGATTTGATTCGATTCGATTATCGATTCAATTCAATTCCAATTATTCTCAATTCGATTCGATTTGATTATTTTTATTCAATTCTATTATTTTCGATTCGATGCGATTCGATTCGATTCGATTCTTTTCGATTCAATCAATTCGATTTGATTCTTTTCAATTCGATTCGATTCTTTTCGATTTGATTGCATTCGATTCAATTGTTTTCGATTCGATTTGATTCTTTCGATTCGATTCGATCCTTTTCATTACGATTCAATTCAATTCGATTCTTTTCGATTCGATTTGATTCTTTTCGGTTCGATTCGATTCGATTCGACACTTTTCATTTCGATTCGATTCTTTTCGATTCGATTGATGCTTTTTGTTTCGATTAGATTCTCTTTGATTCGATTCTTTTCGAACAATTTGATTTGATTCTTCTCCATTCGATTAGATTCCATTCTTTTCGAATCGATTCGATAAGATTCTTTTCATTCGACTCAATTCTGTTCGATTCTATTCTATTTGATTCGGTTCAATTCGATTATTTTCAATTCGATTCTATTCGATTCTTTTCATTTTGATTCGATTCTTTTCGATTCGATTCTTTTCGATTTGGCTTGATTCGATCATTTGGATTCGATTTGTTACATTTCGATTCAATTCTTTTCGATTCTGTTCGATTCGATTCTTTCGATTCAGTTCGGTTCGATTCTTTTTGATTCGATTCAATTCTTTTCCATTCGATGATTCGATTAGTTTTGATTTTTTCGAATCGTTTCGATTCGAATCTATTCGATTCTTTTCGATTCAATTCGATTCGATTCGATTCTTTTCAATTCGATTCGATTGAATTCTTTTCACTTTTACTCGATTCTACTCGATTCATTTCGAATCGATTCGATTCTTTTTGATTTGATCGATTCGATTCTTTTTGATTTGATCTATTCGATTCTTTCGATTCAGTTAGATTCAATTCGATTCTTTTCTATTTGATTCGATTCTTTTCCACTCGATGTGATTTGATTCGTTTTCATTTTTTTCGATTTGTTTCAATTCGAATCTATTCGATTCTTTTCGATTCAATTCGATTCGATTCTTTTTGATTCAGTTCCATTCGATTCGAATAGATTCGATTCTTTTCGATTCGATACGATTCGATTCTTTTCGATGCGAATCAATTCGATTCGATTCTTTTTATTCGATTCGATTCGATTCTTTTAGATTTGATTCGATACGATTCTTTTCTATTTGATTCGATTCGATTCGTTTTGATTCATTTCGTTCTCTTTGATTTTTTTGATTTGATCTTTTCAATCGATATGATTCGATTCGATTCTTTTCGATTCGATTCTTTTCGATTCGATTCGATTCTTTTCGATTCGATTCGATTCTTTTCGATTCGATTCGATTCTTTTCATTTTGATTCGTTTCGATTTGAATCTTTTTGTTTTGATTTGATTTTCTACAATTCGAATCTTTGGATTCGATTCTTTTTGATTTGATTAGATTCGATTCATTTCAATTCAAATCAATTCAATATTCTTCGATTCGATGCAATCTGATTCGATTTTTTCGAATCGATTTGATTCGATTCGATTAGTTTCGATTCGACTCGATTTGATTCGATTCGATTATCGATTCAATTCAATTCCAATTATTCTCAATTCGATTCGATTTGATTATTTTTATTCAATTCTATTATTTTCGATTCGATGCGATTCGATTCGATTCGATTCTTTTCGATTCAATCAATTCGATTTGATTCTTTTCAATTCGATTCGATTCTTTTCGATTTGATGGCATTCGATTCAATTGTTTTCGATTCGATTTGATTCTTTCGATTCGATTCGATTCTTTTCATTACGATTCAATCCAATTCGATTCTTTTCGATTCGATTTGATTCTTTTCGGTTCGATTCGATTCTTTTCGATTCGATTCGATTCGACACTTTTATTTCGATTCGATTCTTTTCGATTCGATTGATGCTTTTCGTTTCGATTAGATTCTCTTTGATTCGATTCTTTTCGATTCAATTTGATTTGATTCTTCTCCATTCGATTCGATTCAATTCTTTTCGAATCGATTCGATAAGATTCTTTTCATTCGATTCAATTCTGTTCGATTCTATTCTATTTGATTCGGTTCAATTCGATTATTTTCAATTCGATTCTATTCGATTCTTTTCATTTTGATTCGATTCTTTTCGATTCAATTCTTTTCGATTTGGCTTGATTCGATCATTTGGATTCGAATTGTTACATTTCGATTCAATTCTTTTCGATTCTGTTCGATTCGATTCTTTCGATTCAGTTCGGTTCGATTCTTTTTGATTCGATTCGATTCTTTTCCATTCGATGATTCGATTAGTTTCGATTTTTTCGAATCGTTTCGATTCGAATCTATTCGATTCTTTTCGATTCAATTCGATTCGATTCGATTCGATTCTTTTCAATTCGATTCGATTCTACTCGATTCATTTCGAATCGATTCGATTCTTTTTGATTTGATCGATTCGATTCTTTTTGATTTGATCTATTCGATTCTTTCGATTCAGTTCGATTCAATTCGATTCTTTTCTATTTGATTCGATTCTTTTCCACTCGATGTGATTTGATTCGTTTTCATTTTTTCGATTTGTTTCAATTCGAATCTATTCGATTCTTTTCGATTCAATTCGATTCGATTCTTTTTGATTCAGTTCCATTCGATTCGAATAGATTCGATTCTTTTCGATTCGATACGATTCGATTCTTTTCGATGCGAATCAATTCGATTCGATTCTTTTTATTCGATTCGATTCGATTCTTTTAGATTTGATTCGATACGATTCTTTTCTATCGATTCGATTCGATTCGTTTTGATTCATTTCGATTCTCTTTGATTTTTTTGATTTGATCTTTTCAATCGATATGATTCGATTCGATTCTTTTCGATTCGATTCGATTCTTTTCGATTCGATTCGATTCTTTTCATTTTGATTCGTTTCGATTTGAATCTTTTTGTTTTGATTTGATTTTCTACAATTCGAATCTTTGGATTCGATTCTTTTTGATTTGATTAGATTCGATTCATTTCAATTCAAATCAATTCAATATTCTTCGATTCGATGCAATCTGATTCGATTTTTTCGAATCGATTTGATTCGATTCGATTAGTTTCGATTCGACTCGATTTGATTCGATTCGATTATCGATTCAATTCAATTCCAATTATTCTCAATTCGATTCGATTTGATTATTTTTATTCAATTCTATTATTTTCGATTCGATGCGATTCGATTCGATTCTTTTCGATTCAATCAATTCGATTTGATTCTTTTCAATTCGAATCGATTCTTTTCGATTTGATGGCATTCGATTCAATTGTTTTCGATTCGATTTGATTCTTTCGATTCGATTCGATTCTTTTCATTACGATTCAATTCAATTCGATTCTTTTCGATTCGATTTGATTCTTTTCGGTTCGATTCGATTCTTTTCGATTCGATTCGATTCGACACTTTTATTTCGATTCGATTCTTTTCGATTCGATTGATGCTTTTCGTTTCGATTAGATTCTCTTTGATTCGATTCTTTTCGATTCAATTTGATTTGATTCTTCTCCATTCGATTCGATTCAATTCTTTTCGAATCGATTCGATACGATTCTTTTCATTCGATTCAATTCTGTTCGATTCTATTCTATTTGATTCGGTTCAATTCGATTATTTTCAATTCGATTCTATTCGATTCTTTTCATTTTGATTCGATTCTTTTCGATTCAATTCTTTTCGATTTGGCTTGATTCGATCATTTGGATTCGATTTGTTACATTTCGATTCAATTCTTTTCGATTCTGTTCGATTCGATTCTTTCGATTCAGTTCGGTTCGATTCTTTTTGATTCGATTCGATTCTTTTCCATTCGATGATTCGATTAGTTTCGATTTTTTCGAATCGTTTCGATTCGAATCTATTCGATTCTTTTCGATTCAATTCGATTCGATTCGATTCGATTCTTTTCAATTCGATTCGATTCAATTCTTTTCACTTCGACTCCATTCTACTCGATTCATTTCGAATCGATTCGATTCTTTTTGATTTGATCGATTCGATTCTTTTTGATTTGATCTATTCGATTCTTTCGATTCAGTTCGATTCAATTCGATTCTTTTCTATTTGATTCGATTCTTTTCCACTCGATGTGATTTGATTCGTTTTCATTTTTTCGATTTGTTTCAATTCGAATCTATTCGATTCTTTTCGATTCAATTCGATTCGATTCTTTTTGATTCAGTTCCATTCGATTCGAATAGATTCGATTCTTTTCGATTCGATACGATTCGATTCTTTTCGATGCGAATCAATTCGATTCGATTCTTTTTATTCGATTCGATTCGATTCTTTTAGATTTGATTCGATACGATTCTTTTCTATCGATTCGATTCGATTCGTTTTGATTCATTTCGATTCTCTTTGATTTTTTTGATTTGATCTTTTCAATCGATATGATTCGATTCGATTCTTTTCGATTCGATTCGATTCTTTTCGATTCGATTCGATTCTTTTCAATTTGATTCGTTTCGATTTGAATCTTTTTGTTTTGATTTGATTTTCTACAATTCGAATCTTTGGATTCGATTCTTTTTTATTTGATTAGATTCGATTCATTTCAATTCAAATCAATTCAATATTCTTCGATTCGATGCAATCTGATTCAATTTTTTCGAATCGATTTGATTCGATTCGATTAGTTTCGATTCGACTCGATTTGATTCGATTCGATTATCGATTCAATTCAATTCCAATTATTCTCAATTCGATTCGATTTGATTATTTTTATTCAATTCTATTATTTTCGATTCGATGCGATTCGATTCGATTCGATTCTTTTCGATTCAATCAATTCGATTTGATTCTTTTCAATTCGAATCGATTCTTTTCGATTTGATGGCATTCGATTCAATTGTTTTCGATTCGATTTGATTCTTTCGATTCGATTCGATTCTTTTCATTACGATTCAATTCAATTCGATTCTTTTCGATTCGATTTGATTCTTTTCGGTTCGATTCGATTCTTTTCGATTCGATTCGACACTTTTATTTCGATTCGATTCTTTTCGATTCGATTGATGCTTTTCGTTTCGATTAGATTCTCTTTGATTCGATTCTTTTCGATTCAATTTGATTTGATTCTTCTCCATTCGATTCGATTCAATTCTTTTCGAATCGATTCGATACGATTCTTTTCATTCGATTCAATTCTCTTCGATTCTATTCTATTTGATTCGGTTCAATTCGATTATTTTCAATTCGATTCTATTCGATTCTTTTCATTTTGATTCGATTCTTTTCGATTCAATTCTTTTCGATTTGGCTTGATTCGATCATTTGGATTCGATTTGTTACATTTCGATTCAATTCTTTTCGATTCTGTTCGATTCGATTCTTTCGATTCAGTTCGGTTCGATTCTTTTTGATTCGATTCGATTCTTTTCCATTCGATGATTCGATTAGTTTCGATTTTTTCGAATCGTTTCGATTCGAATCTATTCGATTCTTTTCGATTCAATTCGATTCGATTCGATTCGATTCTTTTCAATTCGATTCGATTCAATTCTTTTCACTTCGACTCGATTCTACTCGATTCATTTCGAATCGATTCGATTCTTTTTGATTTGATCGATTCGATTCTTTTTGATTTGATCTATTCGATTCTTTCGATTCAGTTAGATTCAATTCGATTCTTTTCTATTTGATTCGATTCTTTTCCACTCGATGTGATTTGATTCGTTTTCATTTTTTTCGATTTGTTTCAATTCGAATCTATTCGATTCTTTTCGATTCAATTCGATTCGATTCTTTTTGATTCAGTTCCATTCGATTCGAATAGATTCGATTCTTTTCGATTCGATACGATTCGATTCTTTTCGATGCGAATCAATTCGATTCGATTCTTTTTATTCGATTCGATTCGATTCTTTTAGATTTGATTCGATACGATTCTTTTCTATCGATTCGATTCGATTCGTTTTGATTCATTTCGATTCTCTTTGATTTTTTTGATTTGATCTTTTCAATCGATATGATTCGATTCGATTCTTTTCGATTCGATTCTTTTCGATTCGATTCGATTCTTTTCGATTCGATTCGATTCTTTTCATTTTGATTCGTTTCGATTTGAATCTTTTTGTTTTGATTTGATTTTCTACAATTCGAATCTTTGGATTCGATTCTTTTTGATTTGATTAGATTCGATTCATTTCAATTCAAATCAATTCAATATTCTTCGATTCGATGCAATCTGATTCGATTTTTTCGAATCGATTTGATTCGATTCGATTAGTTTCGATTCGACTCGATTTGATTCGATTCGATTATCGATTCAATTCAATTCCAATTATTCTCAATTCGATTCGATTTGATTATTTTTATTCAATTCTATTATTTTCGATTCGATGCGATTCGATTCGATTCGATTCTTTTCGATTCAATCAATTCGATTTGATTCTTTTCAATTCGATTCGATTCTTTTCGATTTGATGGCATTCGATTCAATTGTTTTCGATTCGATTTGATTCTTTCGATTCGATTCGATTCTTTTCATTACGATTCAATTCAATTCGATTCTTTTCGATTCGATTTGATTCTTTTCGGTTCGATTCGATTCTTTTCGATTCGATTCGATTCGACACTTTTATTTCGATTCGATTCTTTTCGATTCGATTGATGCTTTTCGTTTCGATTAGATTCTCTTTGATTCGATTCTTTTCGATTCAATTTGATTTGATTCTTCTCCATTCGATTCGATTCAATTCTTTTCGAATCGATTCGATACGATTCTTTTCATTCGATTCAATTCTGTTCGATTCGGTTCAATTCGATTATTTTCAATTCGATTCTATTCGATTCTTTTCATTTTGATTTGATTCTTTTCGATTCAATTCTTTTCGATTTGGCTTGATTCGATCATTTGGATTCGAATTGTTACATTTCGATTCAATTCTTTTCGATTCTGTTCGATTCGATTCTTTCGATTCAGTTCGGTTCGATTCTTTTTGATTCGATTCGATTCTTTTCCATTCGATGATTCGATTAGTTTCGATTTTTTCGAATCGTTTTGATTCGAATCTATTCGATTCTTTTCGATTCAATTCGATTCGATTCGATTCGATTCTTTTCAATTCGATTCGATTCAATTCTTTTCACTTCGACTCGATTCTACTCGATTCATTTCGAATCGATTCGATTCTTTTTGATTTGATCGATTCGATTCTTTTTGATTTGATCTATTCGATTCTTTCGATTCAGTTCGATTCAATTCGATTCTTTTCTATTTGATTCGATTCTTTTCCACTCGATGTGATTTGATTCGTTTTCATTTTTTTCGATTTGTTTCAATTCGAATCTATTCGATTCTTTTCGATTCAATTCGATTCGATTCTTTTTGATTCAGTTCCATTCGATTCGAATAGATTTGATTCTTTTCGATGCGAATCAATTCGATTCGATTCTTTTTATTCGATTCGATTCGATTCTTTTAGATTTGATTCGATACGATTCTTTTCTATTCGATTCGATTCGTTTTGATTCATTTCGATTCTCTTTGATTTTTTTGATTTGATCTTTTCAATCGATATGATTCGATTCGATTCTTTTCGATTCGATTCTTTTCGATTCGATTCGATTCTTTTCGATTCGATTCGATTCTTTTCATTTTGATTCGTTTCGATTTGAATCTTTTTGTTTTGATTTGATTTTCTACATTTCGAATCTTTGGATTCGATTCTTTTTGATTTGATTAGATTCGATTCATTTCAATTCAAATCAATTCAATATGATTCGATTCGATGCAATCTGATTCGATTTTTTCGAATCGATTTGATTTGATTCGATTAGTTTCGATTCGACTCGATTTGATTCGATTCGATTATCGATT
Source organism: Canis lupus baileyi (assembly GCF_048164855.1). Classification (NCBI taxonomy): domain Eukaryota; kingdom Metazoa; phylum Chordata; class Mammalia; order Carnivora; family Canidae; genus Canis; species Canis lupus. The sequence continues at coordinate 2,894,876 of NC_132869.1, read as the reverse complement.
CAATTCAATTCCAATTATTCTCAATTCGATTCGATTTGATTATTTTTATTCAATTCTATTATTTTCGATTCGATGCGATTCGATTCGATTCGATTCTTTTCGATTCAATCAATTCGATTTGATTCTTTTCAATTCGATTCGATTCTTTTCGATTTGATGGCATTCGATTCAATTGTTTTCGATTCGATTTGATTCTTTCGATTCGATTCGATTCTTTTCATTACGATTCAATTCAATTCGATTCTTTTCGATTCGATTTGATTCTTTTCGGTTCGATTCGATTCTTTTCGATTCGATTCGATTCGACACTTTTATTTCGATTCGATTCTTTTCGATTCGATTGATGCTTTTCGTTTCGATTAGATTCTCTTTGATTCGATTCTTTTCGATTCAATTTGATTTGATTCTTCTCCATTCGATTAGATTCAATTCTTTTCGAATCGATTCGATACGATTCTTTTCATTCGATTCAATTCTGTTCGATTCTATTCTATTTGATTCGGTTCAATTCGATTATTTTCAATTCGATTCTATTCGATTCTTTTCATTTTGATTCGATTCTTTTCGATTCAATTCTTTTCGATTTGGCTTGATTCGATCATTTGGATTCGATTTGTTACATTTCGATTCAATTCTTTTCGATTCTGTTCGATTCGATTCTTTCGATTCAGTTCGGTTCGATTCTTTTTGATTCGATTCGATTCTTTTCCATTCGATGATTCGATTAGTTTCGATTTTTTCGAATCGTTTCGATTCGAATCTATTCGATTCTTTTCGATTCAATTCGATTCGATTCGATTCGATTCTTTTCAATTCGATTCGATTCAATTCTTTTCACTTCGACTCGATTCTACTCGATTCATTTCGAATCGATTCGATTCTTTTTGATTTGATCGATTCGATTCTTTTTGATTTGATCTATTCGATTCTTTCGATTCAGTTCGATTCAATTCGATTCTTTTCTATTTGATTCGATTCTTTTTCACTCGATGTGATTTGATTCGTTTTCATTTTCTTCGATTTGTTTCAATTCGAATCTATTCAATTCTTTTCGATTCAATTCGATTCGATTCTTTTTGATTCAGTTCCATTCGATTCGAATAGATTCGATTCTTTTCGATTCGATACGATTCGATTCTTTTCGATGCGAATCAATTCGATTCGATTCTTTTTATTCGATTCGATTCGATTCTTTTAGATTTGATTCGATACGATTCTTTTCTATCGATTCGATTCGATTCGTTTTGATTCATTTCGATTCTCTTTGATTTTTTTGATTTGATCTTTTCAATCGATATGATTCGATTCGATTCTTTTTGATTCGATTCGATTCTTTTCAATTTGATTCGTTTCGATTTGAATCTTTTTGTTTTGATTTGATTTTCTACAATTCGATTCTTTGGATTCGATTCTTTTTGATTTGATTAGATTCGATTCATTTCAATTCAAATCAATTCAATATGATTCGATTCGATGCAATCTGATTCGATTTTTTCGCATCGATTCGATTCGATTCGATTATTTCCGATTCGACTCGATTTGATTCGATTCGATTATCGATTCAATTCAATTCCAATTATTCTCTTTTTTTTTAATTTTTATTTATTTATGATAGTTACACAGAGAGAGAGAGAGAGAGAGAGAGGCAGAGACACAGGCAGAGGGAGAAGCAGGCTCCATGCACCGGGAGCCCGACGTGGGATTCGATCCCGGGTCTCCAGGATCGCGCCCTGGGTTAAAGGCAGGCGCCAAACCCCTGCTCCACATAGGGGTCCCCTAATTCCAATTATTCTCAATTCGATTCGATTTGATTATTTTTATTCAATTCTATTATTTTCGATTCGATGCGATTCGATTCGATTCGATTCTTTTCGATTCAATCAATTCGATTTGATTCTTTTCAATTCGATTCGATTCTTTTCGATTTGATGGCATTCGATTCAATTGTTTTCGATTCGATTTGATTCTTTCGATTCGATTCGATTCTTTTCATTACGATTCAATTCAATTCGATTCTTTTCGATTCGATTTGATTCTTTTCGGTTCGATTCGATTCTTTTCGATTCGATTCGATTCGACACTTTTATTTCGATTCGATTCTTTTCGATTCGATTGATGCTTTTCGTTTCGATTAGATTCTCTTTGATTCGATTCTTTTCGATTCAATTTGATTTGATTCTTCTCCATTCGATTCGATTCAATTCTTTTCGAATCGATTCGATAAGATTCTTTTCATTCGATTCAATTCTGTTCGATTCTATTCTATTTGATTCGGTTCAATTCGATTATTTTCAATTCGATTCTATTCGATTCTTTTCATTTTGATTCGATTCTTTTCGATTCAATTCTTTTCGATTTGGCTTGATTCGATCATTTGGATTCGAATTGTTACATTTCGATTCAATTCTTTTCGATTCTGTTCGATTCGATTCTTTCGATTCAGTTCGGTTCGATTCTTTTTGATTCGATTCGATTCTTTTCCATTCGATGATTCGATTAGTTTCGATTTTTTCGAATCGTTTCAATTCGATTCAAATTCTTTTCTATTCGATTTGATTCTTTTCTATCTATTCGATTCTTTTCGATTCGATTCGATTCGATTCATTTCGATTCGATCTTTTTGATTCGACACGATTCGATTCGAATCTTTTCGATTCGATTCAACTCAACTCAGTTTTTTTCGATTCGATTTTTTGATTCGATTCTTTTCAATTCGATTCAAATCGATTCATTTCAATTCAATTCTTTCCGATTCGATTCGATTCGATTCTTTTAATTCGATTCGAGTCTTTTCAATTCGATTCAATTCGATTCTTTTCAATTCAATTCTTTTCGATTCGATTCTTTTCGATTCGATTCGATTTGATTCTTTTCGAATTGATTCATTTTGATTCGATCTTTTTGATTTGATACGATTCTTGTCGATTCCATTAAATTTGATTCGATTCCTTTCAATTCAGTTAGATTATTTTCGAGTCGATTCCAATCAGTTCGATTCTTTTCTATTCGATTCGATTCTTTTCATTTGATTTGATTCTTTTTGATACGATTCGATTCGATTCCATTTGATTTTTTTCGATTTGATTCGATACGATTCTTTTCATTTCGATTCAAATCGATTCTTTTCGATTCTCTTCGTTTCGATTCGATTCGATTCCTTTTCTTTAGATTCGATTCTTTGCGATTCGATCCTTTTTGATTCGATTCGATTCTTTTCGATTCGAATCGATTCGATTCTTTTTGATTTGAATCAATTTTTTATTCAATTCAATTCTTTTCCATTCGATTCGATTCTTTTCGATTCGATATTACTCGATTTGATTGTTTTTGATTTGATTCGAATCTTTTCTATTCTATTCATTTCAATTCTTTCCGATTCGATTCGATACGATTAGATTCTTTTCGATTGGATTCAATTCAGTACGATTCGATTCTTTTCGATTCTATTCAGTTAGATTCTTTTCAATTCGGTTGGATTCTTTTTGTTTCGGTTTGATTCTTTTTGATTCAATTCTTTTTGATTCGATTCAATTCTTTTCATTCAATTTGATTCGATTCGATTCTTTTCGTTTCAAATTGATTCATTTCGATTTGATTCTTTTCTATTCGATTCGATTCTCTTCGATTCAATTCAATTCGATTCTCTTCGATTTAATTCAATTCGATTCTTTTCGATTCGATTCCATTTGATTCTTTTCGATTCAATTCAATTCGATTCTTTTTGATTCTATTCTTTTCCATTCGATTCGAGTCTTTTCTCTTTGATTCGATTCTTTTCGATTCGATTCCTTTTGATTCAATTTGATTCTTTTCGTTTCGATTCTATTCTTTTCTATTCTATTCGATTCACTTGTTTTTTATTCGATTCGATTCTATTCTTTTCATTCTAATTTGATTGGAATCGACTATTTTCGATTCAATTCCATTCGGTTTGATTCTATTTGTTTCGATTTGATTCTTTTGGATTTCATTAGATTAGATTCTTTTCGATTCGATTCGAATATTTCATTCAATTCGATTCGATTCTGTTCGTTTCAAATCGATTCGTTTCGATTCGATTCTTTGCTATTCGATTTGATTCTTTTCGTTTCAATTTGATTCTTTTCGATTCGATTCAATTCGATTCAATTCTTTTCAGATCGATTCGATTCTTTTCAATTTGATACGATTCGATTCTTTTCGATTTGATTCGATTCAATGCTTTTCGATTCAATTCATTTCGATTCTTTTCGATTCGATTCAATTCGATTCTATTCGGTTCTTTTCGATTCCATTAAATTTGATTTGATTCTTTTCTACTCAATTAGATTCTTTTCGATTCGTTTCCATACAATTCAATTCTTTTCGATTCGATTCGATTCGATTGTTTTCGATTCGATTCAATTTTCTATCAATTCGATTAGATTCTTTTCATTTCAAATCAATTCTTTTCGATTCGATTCAATAAGATTTTTTTGATTCGATTAAATACAATGCGATTCTTTTGTTTCAATTCGATTGTTTTTGATTCGATTGTTTTCGATTCGATTCGATTCAATTCTTTTCATTTCAATTCGATTCATTTCTATTCAATTCTTTTCGATTCTATTCAATTTTTTCGATTCGATTCTTTTCGTTTCGAGTCGATTCCTTTCGATTCGATTCTTTTATATTCTATTCAATTCGATTCTTTTCGATTCGATTCAATACAATTGGATTCTTTTCGATTCGATTCCTTACCATTAGATTCTTCTCTATTCGATTCAATCGATTCTTTTCGATTCAATTAGATTCGATTCTTTATGCTTTTATTCGATTCGATTCTTTTAATTTCGATTCGATTTTTTTTTCGATTTGATTCTTTTCGATTCGATTCGATTCTTTTCAATTCGGTTCGTTTCTTTTCAATTCGATTCGAATCTTTTCGATTCAATTGGATTTGATTCAATTTTATCGATTTTATTCGATTCGATTCTTTTCTATTCAACTCGAATCTTTTCGATTCGATTCGATTCGACACTTTTCGTTTCGATTCGACACTTTTCGTTTCGATTCGATTCTTTTCGGTTCGATTCGATTCTTTTCGATTCGATTCGATTCGACCCTTTTCGTTTCGATTCGATTCTTTTCGATTCGATTGATTCTTTTCGTTTCGATTAGATTCTCTTTGATTCGACTCTTTTCGATTCAATTTGATTTGATTCTTCTCCATTCGATTCGATTCAATTCTTTTCGAATCGATTCGATAAGATTCTTTTCATTCGATTCAATTCTGTTCGATTCTATTCTATTTGATTCGGTTCAATTCGATTATTTTCTATTAGATTCTATTCGATTCTTTTCATTTTGATTCGATAGTTTTCGATTCATTTCTTTTCGACTTGGCTTGATTCGATCATTTGGATTCGATTTGTTACATTACGATTCAATTATTTTTGATTCTGTTCGATTCGATTCTTTCGATTCAGGTCGGTTCGATTCTTTCTGATTCGATTCGATTCTTTTCCATTCGATGATTCGATTAGTTTTGATTTTTTCGAATCGTTTCAATTCGATTCAAATTCTTTTCTATTCGATTTGATTCTTTTCTATCTATTCGATTCTTTTCGATTTGATTCGATTCGATTCGTTTCGATTCGATCTTTTTGATTCGACACGATTCGATTCGAATCTTTTCGATTCGATTCAACTCAACTCAGTTCTTTTCGATTCGATTTTTTCGATTCGATTCTTTTCAATTCGATTCAAATCGATTCATTTCAATTCAATTCTTTCCGATTCGATTCGATTCTTTTCGATTCGATTCGATTCTTTTAATTCGATTCGAGTATTTTCAATTCGATTCAATTCTTTTCAGATCGATTCGATTCTTTTCAATTTGAAACGATTCGATTCTTTTCGATTTGATTCGATTCAATGCTTTTCGATTCAATTCGTTTCGATTCTTTTCGATTCGATTCAATTCGATTCTATTCGGTTCTTTTCGATTCCATTAAATTTGATTTGATTCTTTTCTACTCAATTAGATTCTTTTCGATTCGTTTCCATACAATTCGATTCTTTTCGATTCGATTCGATTCGATTGTTTTCGATTCGATTCAATTTTCTATCAATTCGATTAGATTCTTTTCATTTCAAATCGATTCTTTTCGATTCGATTCAATAAGATTTTTTTGATTCGATTAAATACAATGCGATTCTTTTGTTTCAATTCGATTGTTTTTGATTCGATTGTTTTCGATTCGATTCGATTCAATTCTTTTCATTTCGATTCAATTCATTTCTATTCAATTCTTTTCGATTCTATTCAATTTTTCGATTCGATTCTTTTCGTTTCGAGTCGATTCCTTTCGATTCGATTCTTTTATAATCTATTCAATTCGATTCTTTTCGATTCGATTCAATACAATTGGATTCTTTTCGATTCGATTCCTTACCATTAGATTCTTCTCTATTCGATTCAATTCGATTCTTTTCGATTCAATTAGATTCGATTCTTTATGCTTTGATTCGATTTGATTCTTTTAATTTCGATTCGATTTTTTTTCGATTTGATTCTTTTCGATTCGATTCGATTCTTTTCAATTCGGTTCGTTTCTTTTCAATTCGATTCGAATCTTTTCGATTCTATGGGATTTGATTCAATTCTTATCGATTTTATTCGATTCGATTCTTTTCTATTCAATTCAACTCGATTCTTTTCTATTCGATTCGATTCGACAGTTTTCGTTTCGATTCGATTCTTTTCGATTCGATTTGGTTCTTTTCATTTCGATTAGATTCTCTTCGATTCGATTCTTTTCGTTTCGATTCTATTCTTTTCGATTCGATTCTTTTCAATTCCATTCGGTTCAATTCTTTTCACTTCGACTCGATTCTACTCGATTCATTTCGAATCGATTCAATTCTTTTTGATTTGATCTATTCGATTCTTTTCGATTCAGTTCGATTCAATTCGATTCTTTTCTATTTGATTCGATTCTTTTCCACTCGATGTGATTTGATGCGTTTTGATTTTTTTCGATCTGTTTCAATTTGAATCTATTCGATTCAATTCGATTCGATTCTTTTTGATTCAATTCCATTCGATTCGAATAGATTCGATTCTTTTCGATTCGATACGATTCGATTCTTTTCGATGCGAATCAATTCGATTCGATTCTTTTTTATTCGATTCGATTCGATTCTTTTAGATTTGATTCGATACGATTCTTTTGTATTCGATTCGATTCGATTCGTTTTGATTCATTTCGATTCTCTTTGATTTTTTTGATTTGATCTTTTCAATCGATGTGATTCGATTCGATTCTTTTCGATTGAATTCTTTTCGATTCGATTCTTTTCGATTCGATTCGATTCTTTTCGATTCGATTCGATTCTTTTCAATTTGATTCGTTTCGATTTGAATCTTTTCGTTTTGAGTTGATTTTCTACAATTCGATTCTTTGGATTCGATTCTTTTTTATTTGATTAGATTCGATTCATTTCAATTCAAATCAATTCAATATGATTCGATTCGATGCAATCTGATTCGATTTTTTCGAATCGATTTGATTCGATTCGATTAGTTTCGATTCGACTCGATTTGATTCGATTCGATTATCGATTCAATTCAATTCCAATTATTCTCAATTCGATTCGATTTGATTATTTTTATTCAATTCTATTATTTTTGATTCGATGTGATTCGATTCGATTCGATTCTTTTCGATTCAATCAATTCCATTTGATTCTTTTCAATTCGATTTGATTCTTTTCGATTTGATTGCATTCGATTCAATTGTTTTCGATTCGATTTGATTCTTTCGATTCGATTCGATTCTTTTCATTACGATTCAATTCAATTCGATTCTTTTCGATTCGATTTGATTCTTTTCGGTTCGATTCGATTCTTTTCGATTCGATTCGATTCGACACTTTTCGTTTCAATTCGATTCTTTTCGATTCCATTGATTCTTTTCATTTCAATTAGATTCTCTTTGATTCGATTCTTTTCGATTCAATTTGGTTTGATTCTTCTCCATTCGATTCGATTCAATTCTTTTCGAATCGATTCGATAAGATTCTTTTCATTCGATTCAATTCTGTTCGATTCTATTCTATTTGATTCGGTTCAATTCGATTATTTTCAATTCGATTCTATTCGATTCTTTTCATTTTGATTCGATTCTTTTCGATTCAATTCTTTTCGATTTGGCTTGATTCGATCATTTGGATTCGATTTGTTACATTTCCGTTCAATTCTTTCGATTCTGTTCGATTCGATTCTTTCGATTCAGTTCGGTTCGATTCTTTTTGATTCGATTCGATTCTTTTCCATTCGATGATTCGATTAGTTTCAATTTTTTCGTATCGTTTGAATTCGAATCTATTCGATTCTTTTCGATTCAATTTGATTCGTTTGATTCTTTTCGATTCAATTCGATTCGATTCTTTTCGATTCGATTCGATTTTTTTTTATTCAACACGATTCGATTCGAATCTTTTCGATTCGATTCCAGTCACCTCAATTCTTTTCGATTCGATTTTTTCGATTCGATTCTTTTCATTTCGATTCAAGTCGATTCTTTTCAATTTAATTCTTTTCGATTCGATTCGATTCTTTGCGAATCGATTCGATTTGATTCTTTTCGAATTGATTCGTTTCGATTCGATCTTTTTGATTTGATACGATTCTTGTCGATTCCATTAAATTTGATTCGATTCCTTTCAATTCAATTAGATTCTTTTCGATTCGATTCCAATCAATTCGATTCTTTTCAATTTGATTTGATTTTTCGATACGATTTGATTCGAATCGATTCGATTTTTTTCGATTTGATTCGATTAGATTCTTTTCGATTCAATTTAACACTTTGAATTCGAATCGATTTGATTCTTCTCGATTCGATTCGATTCGATTCTTTTCGATTCAATTTAACACTTTCAATTTGAATCGATTTGATTCCCTTTGATTCGATTCTTTTTGATTCGATTAGATTCTTTTTGATTCGATTCGATTTGATTCTTTTTGATTCGATTCGATTAGATTCTTTTTGATTCAATTTAACACTTTCAATTCGAATCGATTTGATTCTTCTCGATTCGATTCGATTCTTTTGGATTCGTTTCGATTCTTTTGGATTCGATTCTTTTTGATTCGAATCGAGTAGATTCTTTTCATTTAGATTCGATTCATTTCGATTCGATTCTTTTCGAGTCGAATGTTTTCGAATCAATTCGATTCTTTTTGATTCGTTTCAATTCTTTTCTATTTGAATCGATTCGATTCTTTTCATTTCGATTCGATTTGATTCAATTCGATTCTTTTCGATCAATTCAATTTGATTGTTTTCGATTTGATTCGACTCGATTCTTTTCTATTCTATTCAATTCTATTATTTTCCATTCGATGATTCAATTGGATTCTTTTCGATTCTATTCGATACGATTTGATTCTTTTTGATTCGATACACTTCGATTCTTTTCGATTTGTTTCGATTCTTTTCGATTCGATTCTCCTCGATTTCATTCCTTTTAATTCAATTCGATTAGAATTTAATCGACTGATTCAATTTGATTCTTTTCTTTTCGGTTCGATTCTTTTCTATTCGATTTTTTTCTATTCGATTCGATTCTTTCAATTCGATTCGATTCGATTCTTTTCATTTCAAATCGATTCGTTTCAATTCGAGTCTTTTCATTTCGATTCTTTTCGATTCGATTCGATTCGATTTTTTTAATTCTATTCGAGTCTTTTCTATTCTTTTTTTTTAAATATTTATTTATGTTAGTCACACACAGAGAGAGAGAGAGTCAGAGACACAGATAGAGGGAGAAGCAGGCTCCATGCACCGGGAGCCCGATGTGGGATTCGATCCCGGGTCTCCAGGATCACGCCCTGGGCCAAAGGCAGGCGCCAAACCGCTGCGCCACTCAGGGATCCCGAGTCTTTTCTATTAGATTCGATTCTTTTCATTTCAATTCGATTCTTTTCGATTCGAATCTTTTTGATTCCATTCATTTCGATTCGATTCGATTCCTTTCAATTCGATTTGATTCTTTTCCATTTGATCTGATTTGTTTCATTTCGATTCTTTTTGATTCAATTCGATTCTTTTCGATTCCATTAAATTTGATTCGATTCTTTTCGATTCGATTCGATTCTTTTTTATTTGATTCCATTCAGTTCAATTCTTTTCAATTCGATTGGATTCTTTTCGATTTGATTCAATTCTTTCGATTCGATTTGATTTGATTCTTTTCGATTCGATTCAATACGATTCTTTTCATTTCGATTCTAATCGATTCTCTTTGATTCAATTCGTTTCGATTCTTTTCGATTCTATTCGATTCTATTTGATTTTTTTCGATTCTATTCTATTCGATTCATTTTGAATCATTTCGATTTGATTCTTTTCGAGTCGTTTCTATTAGATTCTTTTCGATTTGATTCCATTCGATTCGAGTCTTTAGGATTCGAGTCTTTTCGACTCGATTCAATTCAATACGATTCTTTTAGATTCGATTCGATTCGATTGTTTTCGTTTCGATTCGACTTTTTTTATTCGATTCTTTTCGATTTGATTCTTTTCAATTCGATTGATTCGATTCTTTTCAATTCTATGCTATTCAAAGCGATTCTTTTTTATTTGATTCGATTCGATTGTTTTCTTTTCAATTCGGTTCGATTCATTTGTTTTCGATTCGATTCAATTCTTTTCGATTCGATTATTTTCGATTCAATTCAATTCTATTAGATTCGATTCTTTTCGATTCGATTCTTTAAGATTCTTTTCAATTCGATTCGATTCGGTTCTTTTTGATTCGAATCTATTCTATTCTTTTTGATTTAAATCTTTTCTATTCTTTTGATTCGATTCGATTCGAATCTTTTTATTTCAAATCCATTCGTTTCGACTCGATTCTTTTCAATTCGATTCTTTTCGATTCGATTGTCTTCGATTTAATTCGATTCGATTCTTTTCGATTTGAATCCAATCGATTCTTTTTGATTAGATTCGATTCGACTTTTTTTGTTTCAATTTGATTCTTTTCGATTCGATTATTTTTGATTCGATTTGATTTGAATCTTTTCGATTAGATTCGATTCTATTCATTTCGATTGATTTGATTCTTTTTTCTCGTTTCGATTCGATTCTTTTCGATTCGATTCTTTTTTATTTGATTCTTTTCTTTTATATTCTATTTGAACGATTCGTTTTGATTCGATTCGATTCTTATCGATGTGATTCAATTCGATTCTTTTCGATTGGATTCGATTTTATTCAATTCGATTTTATTTGATTCTTTTCGATTGGTTTTGATTCGATTCTTTTCTATTTGATTCAGTTCGATTCTTTTGGATTCTATTCAATTCGATTATTTTCATTTAGATTCGATTCTTATCGATTCGATTCTTTTTATTCAAGTCAATTCAATTCGATTTTTTTCATTTAGATTCGATTTATTTGATTCTTTTTGATTCGATTCGATTCTTTTCATTTAGATTGGATTCTTTTCAATTCGATTCTTTTCTATTCGATTCGACTGTTTTCATTTGAACTCGATTCTTTTCGATTCGATGCTTTTCAATTCGATTCGAATCGATTCTTTTTCTTTCGATTCGATTCTCTTGGATTCGTTTCGATTCTTTTCATTTCAATTCGATTCTTTTTGATTCGATTCTTTTCGATTCAATTCGATTCCTTTCTTTTCTATTTTATTCTATTCGATTCTTTTCGATTCGATTCCACACGATTTGATTCTTTCCGATTCAATTCCATAAGATTCGATTCTTTTCGATTCGATACGATTCGATTCTTTTAGATTCGATTCGATTGTTTTCGATTTGAATGTTTTTGATTTGATTCGATTAGAATTTGTTCGACTGATTTGATCGACACACTGCCTGCAGATGCAGTTATGAACATCCTCACTAGGCTCGATACGTGACGGAAGTGCTGTGAGAGGTAAGTGGAAAGACCCGGCACACAAGACTAGTGCCTCCAAGCTCAAACCAGCGATTTCCTAGTAATTCCTGTCTTAGACAGGTGCTACATACCAAGTTCCATACGTGAGAAGCGAGCTGAACCCCGAGTCCAAAAGCATCTCTCTTCCGAGAGTTGAGCTCACACCCAGTCCCTCACAGTTCCACACTGCCTGCAGAATGAGTTTTGAACGTCTTCACCAGAGCCGTTTGTCAGAAGCTTGTGAGATGCAAGTGGAATAATGCAGGCCTGGAAGGTGTCTCCAGGTGCAGTAGAGTGGTATTCTTCGAACCTCCTGAGTTAGAAGACTGCTATGGTCTCACGGCCATTAGAACGCAGCTAGTTGAAAGCTGGCTTCGAGGCATGGTCTCTTGTGAGAGCTGAGCTCAGAGCAGGACCCTCCCGCATCCTGCCTGCCCGTAGTCGTAGCTGCAAACATCCTTATATTAGGTGCTGGGAGAGGTTGGAGAAATGCAGGGGGAAGTGTCAGGACTGTACTCACGGGTATGTGAGTTCAATACAGCGATTACCAATGTCCTTGTTCAATTAGAGTGTAGCTCGGGTATACCTAGTGTCTAGCAGACATCGGCCTGCAAAGCATGCACACTTCTGAGAGGTGAGCTTGTGGGCTGTACCTCCCCCATCCTGACTGCCAGTACGTTCCTCTTCCACAGCTTTTCGTTGTATGCGGGAAAGTAGCGGAGTGAAAACCAAGTGTCTGCCTTGTCAATTTCACGCCTAGCCAACAGCTGCCTCCAAGGCATGCACACTCCTTTGGATTGACCTTAGGACTTGAACCTCCCACATGCTGACCACCTGTACGCTTCGCTTCCAAAGGATTTCTTTTGATACGGGACGCAAGTTTTGTGAGAGGCAAAAGTGTCTTAGTTCAATCCAGCAACTTCTGAGGAATTCCTCCCTCAGATGGGAGCTACCTACTAACTTCCAAACCTGAGTACCTAGCTGAAAGCTCTCTCTCTGGGGAACATCCCTCTCAGAGATGAGCTGAAACGTGGTCCTTCCCAGTTCCACACTGCCTGCAGATGCAGTTATGAACATCCTCACTAGACATGTCTGTCAGAAGCTCATGGGATGCCAGGGGCAAGCTGCAGGCTTCAAGGTTGTGTCTCCAGGTGCAATAAAGCGGTATTCATGGAACATCCTGAATTACAATGCTGCCACGTTCTCATGGCCATCAGAACGCAGTGAGAAGAAAGCTGGCTTCGAGGCATGCCTCCTTTTGAAAGCTGAGCTCAGGGCAGGACCCTCCCGCATCCTGCCTGCTCGTAGTCGTTGCTGCTAACTTCCTTATGTTAGGTGCTGGGAGAGGTTGGAGAAATGCAGGTGGAAGTGTCAGGACTGTACTCACGTGTAGCTGAGTTCAATACAGCGATTGCCACCGCCCTTGTTCCATTAGAGTGTAGCTCGGGTATACCTCGCCTCGATAAGTGTCTAGCAGACATCGGCCTGCAAAGCATAGACACTTCGGAGAGTTGAGCTTATGCCTGTACCTCCCCCATCCTGACTGCCTGTACGTTCCTCTTCCACAGAATTTCGTTGTATGCGGGACAGTAGCCGAGTGAAAACCAAGTGTCTGCCTTCTTAATTTCGCGCCTAGCGGACACCTGAATGCAAGGCATGCACACGCCTTTGGCTTGAGCTAATGGCTTGAACCTCCCTCTTGCTGACCATCTGTATGCTTCACTTCGAAAGGATTTCGTTCGATACGTGACGCAAGTTTTGCGAGAGGCAAATGTGTCTCCAGGCCTCCCCTCCGGGCCTCTGTGGTCTGACAACTTGGTGGCAGCGAGTGCTCTGTGTGAGGTCTGGGAATGGGATGTGGCGTTGATTGTCAGGTGCACATCTGCGTGGTAGGTGTACCTGCGGGGATCAGAGATGGGGTGGGCGTCAACACCTCTGGACTCCATCGGGCAGTGCTGTGTTGCTCCCTGAGACTCGGGGCTGATGGGGGGAGCCCGGTGGGGACGCTGGGTACTCTGGCTCTGGTGCTGAGGATTCCGCCCCCTAGTCTGCACGCTCATCACAGAAGAGCCGCCAAGCCCCTGGGTCTCTGCTGCTTCTCTCAGAACCCTGCTTTCACTCTGCCCGTGTCCGAGTTTCTTTTGGTTTTATTTTTATCTCAGACTGTTGTGCCCAAGATAGCGAATATGAGAAACCACCAAGAAGCCGATTCCGATGCAAACACACGAGGGATTATTTACAAGCTTGATCTTGTGTCCAAGTATACCCAACACAACAGAGCAGGGACTTGGACCCCGAGGTGGGTTTTAGCTTAGTTTTAAGGGCTGGTCTGGGGACCTCCAGAAGGGCTGGAGCAATTCCTCAAGTTCTGTTTACATTTTGATATGGGGCCTTCAAGGGCATTGATCCCTGTTCTCATTCTAATAGGGGCTTCCTGCTCTTGGCCTGGGCTCAAGTTTGATTCAATTGTGGGGCTTTCTAGGACATTAAGCTGTAAACAGCAAAGGTTCCACACCTGGAAGGGGGACGTCACACTGTTCCTATTTGCTGAAGACGCGGTATTAGAAACAGGGAACTCGGGAACTTCCCTCTCAGAGATGAGCTCAAACGTGGTCCTCCCCTGTTCCACACTGCCTGCAGATACGGTTATGAGCATCCTCACTAGACATGTTTGTCAGAGGCTCATGGGACGCAAGGGGCAAGCTGCAGGCTTCAAGGTTGTGTCTCCAGGTGCAGTAAAGCGGTATTCATGGAACATCCTGAATTACAATGCTGCCATGTTCTCATGGCCATCAGAACGCAGTGAGTAGAAAGCTGGCTTCGAAGCATGCCTCCTTTTGAAAGCTGAGCTCAGGGCAGGACCCTCCCGCATCCTGCCTGCCCGTAGTCGTTGCTGCTAACTTCCTTATGTTAGGTGCTGGGAGAGGTTGGATAAATGCAAGTGGAAGTGTCAAGACTGTACTCACGTGTATCTGAGTTCAATACAGCGATTGCGAACATATTGAACAATACATTCCACCAAAACCTGTTAGAACTAAGGAGTGAGTTCAGTAAAGTCACGGGACACAAACTGACCCTGCAGATCAGAGTAGCCTTGGTGTGTCCTGAAAATGAGCAGTCACGAAGGAAATGAAGGACATGACGCCCTACTCAGGAGCATCAAGGACAATAAATAATGAGACTGAAACAAAGGAGCACAAGTCTTGTGCACTGAGCCATACCAGGCTCTGGGAGGCCGGCCTGGGCTCGTGGGGTGGGAGCCTCATCTTGTGAAAAGTCGCGCAGGTCCTGAAGCCGCCCTCAGTTTCAATGTCATTCCTATCAAAATCATGGTGGCAGATCTTAGAAATAGGAAAAAAAAACCGCATAACATCCAACCTCCACAACAAATGACCCCGGACAGCAAATCAGTACTGGAGAAGCATGACAGAGTGGGACGCAGCACTTTCCTATTTCAAAAGATGTCACAGAGACACAGGATAAAGCAGTGTGGTTCTCGGGCCCCCAGCTGGCTCCGTTGGTTAAACATCCAACTCCTGTCTCACCTCTAGTCCTGATCTCAGGGGTCGTGAGTTCTAGCCCTGTGCTGGGCCATGGACGAGGCATGGAGCCTACTTAGACAAACCAAACCCACGGGGTTGGTCCCGGCATAAGCTGAATGAGCAAAACAGTCCAGAAGGAAATGTGCTCTGATAGAACTGAGTTTTTTAACTTAATTTAAACCCAATTAATTAACGTATAGTGTATTATACTTTCAGAGGAAGAATTCAGAGATTCACCAGTGGGAGACAACAGCAGTGCTCGTGACATCACATGACCTCCTTCATGCTGGTCCCCTGTTATCCGCCCCCTCCAGCTACTCTCAGTTTGTTTCCTATCATTAAGAGTCTGTATTTCCTACATCTGTTTTCATCTTATTTGTTTTTACTTCCCTTCACAGTTGTTCATCTGCTTTGCTTCTTTAATTCCACCTATGAATGAAACCACATGGTCATTCTCTCATTCTCTTTCCTGACTGACTTACTTCACTTAACATGATCCCTTTAGTTCTATCCACATCATTGCAAATGGCAAGATTTCCTTCTCTTTGATAGCTGAGTTCCATTCCTCTCTCTCTGACCATCATCTATCTCCCATCCTCTTTATCCATCATCTGGCAGAGGGCACCGAGGCTCCTCCCACAGTGTGACTACTTTGGACCCGGCTGCTGTGGACATTGGGGTGCAGGTGTCCCGAGTCTCACTGCATCTGTATCTTCGGAGTGAGCTCCAGGCCATTCACCTGCTGGTCGCAGGGCGGCTCTATTTGTAACTTCCTGAGGGTCCTCCACACTGTTTCCATTGCGGCTGCACCAACCCGCGGTCCCGCACACAGTGGAAGAGGGTTGAGTGAATTTGGCAGGACGTGGTAAAAGTCTGATCCACATTTAATTTCATGTCCTGTGGGCTCCAATTCCTTGTCCTTAAGTATTTCTGGGGAAGCCGGGTTTTGGGCTCCTTTTCAGTGAGATGTTTCTGAAGCTAACAGGCCGCAGCTGGAGCCTGAAAGGAGGCAGGTGCGGCCCCTAGAGCACCTGCTGCCTCCTGCACAGTCTCCTATAGCGCCTGAGCATCCCGCAGGGGGCGCCCGAGCCCAGGCCCCGCCCATGGCATGCGCATGTGCAGTAGGCTTCCTCTGTCTGCACTAACAGGAGCCAGCCTGTGCTGGGGAGGCCTGTGGAAGACATGGGGACGCGTCTATGCTGATGAGCTGCAGCCTCCTCAGGACCCGCGGGGAGGTTTCAGGAAATTGTGGGCCCGCATCCACACTGACAGGCGCCCCTGAGCAGCCTCACGACCCGCGGGGAAACTTCAGGAAGATATGGGCCCGCACCCATGCTGACAGGAGCCTCTGAGCCACCTCAGGACCTGTGGGGAGGCTTCAGGAAGATGTGGCGATGCGTTCACTCTGGCAGGAGCTCCCAGGCCCCTCAGGACATAAGTTGAGGCTTCTGGAAGCTGGGGGCCGCATTCATGGTTACAGGAGCCCCAGCCTCCTAAGAACCCTCGGCGACGCTTTGGTAGGACTTGGGGCCACATGGACACAACAGGACGCTGAATTCCTCAGGACCCCTGGTGTAGACTTGGGGAAATATGTGGATGCGTCCATGTGGACAGAAGACCCCAGCCTTGTCAGGGCCTGTGGTGAGGCCTAAGAAAAATGTGGGTGCTGCATCCACAGTGACAGGAGTCTCCAGCCTCCTCAGGACCCACTGTGAAGTTTTGGGAAGATTTGGGGCCACATCCATGCTGACAGGAGCCCCGAGCCTCCTCAGGTCTTATGGTGAGGCTTGAGGAAAATGTGGGGCCACGTCAATGCTGACAGGAACCCTGTCTTCCTCAGGACCTGCACTTTGGCTTCGGGACATAAGGGGCTGCGTGTATGCTGACAGGAGCCCACAGCCTCCTCAGGACCTGCGGTGAGTTTTCTGGGGGACATGGGGCCATGTCCAGGGTGACAGGAGCCCCCGGCCTCCTGAGGACCTGCTGTGAGGCTTCCAGAGGATGTGAGGCATAGTCCACAGTGACAGGAGACCCAGTGTCCTCAGAACCCGCTGACTATGCCTCAGGAACTCGTGGGACCACATCCGCACTCAAGGAGCCTGCCTTGCTCAGGACCCCTTGGAGGAATCTGGAGGAGCCGTTGGGGTCACGTCCACATCAGAAAGGACTCTTCAGAACCACAGGTAAATGAAAGTGTAGAATGAATGGTAGGGTTATGGGAGGGGAGGAAGTTGGTGGTTAGCCTTAGGTTAGATGTTAGGGGTTAGTGATTATGCTTATGGTTACAAATTAGAGGTTAGGAGAGGCATAAGTGTATTGGTCAGTGTTAAGAGTTAGGATGGGGTTAGGGTAAGGGACAGGATTTAGTGTTAGGGTTAGGGTTTAGGCTCTAGGGATTAGGGCAGGAGGTTAGGAGTTGGGGTTAGGGTTATGGTTAGAGTTAGGGTTGGGCTTAGATTTGCAGTTAGGGTTAGGGGTTAGGGTGTGAGTTATTGTTAGGGGTTAGAGTTAGGGGTTAGAGTTAAGGGTTAGAATTAAAGTTAGGGCTAGGGTTAGGGTTAGGGCGAGGGTTAGGATTAGGATAGGGGTTAGGGCTAGGTTTAGGGTTAGTGTTTGGTTAGGGTTTAGGTTTAGGGTCAGGTCAGGGTCAGGGTACGGTTTTGGAAAAGGGTAAGATATAGGGTTAGGGAGTGGGTTAGGGGTTGGTTTTAGGGTACGGGTTAGGGTACAGTTTGGGGTATGAGATAGGATTAGTATTAGAGGGTTAGGGTTAGGGTACAGGTTAAGGTTAGGAATTGGATTTGAATAACTTATTTTAAGGTTAGGGTTAGAGGTTAGGGTTTGGGTTAGATTTAAGGTAGGGGTCAGGGTTAAGGAAACGTAAGTTTAGGTGAACCTATGATTAGGAGTTAGGGTGAGGGTTGGCAGAAAGTTTCAGTGAATGTGTTTTGGTCTTGGGGTTTGTGTTTGGTTTTCGATTAGTGATGGGTCTTGTTTAATGGTTAGGTTAACATTAGGATTAAGTGTAGGTTTAGGGTTATGTCTGTGTATGGTTAGAGTTTGGGTCTTGGCCTGTGCCTGCACTGGGACTCCTAGCATCTTGGGCCATTTAGTTTTATGCACTCTATTTAGGTTTTGGGTTCAAAGATAGCCTGACTCCACCAAGTCAGTGGCCTCCCCAGAGAATCAAAATCCAGGCCTCTGCTGGGGTGAGAATAGACATGGCAGGCTTCTCCGGAGCTGAGCTAAGGAGGGGATTTATGGCTCTAAAGACTCTTTGTTTGGATTTTCAGTTGCCTTTCTGATTTTATCTCTAGTGCATACATGTTTCATCAATACTACCTATTATTATTTTAAAGTTTTACTTGAATTCCTCTTTGTATACACAGAATAATATAGTTTCAGGTTTACCACATAGTGATTCAACCCTTGGATACAATGCCTGGTACTGGTCACAGGTGCCCTCCACTATCCCCATCGCCTGATTCCCCATCCCCCTCACCTTCCTCTGGTATTTATTAGTTGATTCTCTGTGGTTAAGAGTGTTTTTTTTTGTTTGCTTCTCTCATCCCCCCCTCTGCCCCTTTGCCAGTTTGTCTGGTTTCTTAAAATTCACATGTGAATGCAATTGTATGGTATTTGGTATCTGTCTTTCTGTGACTGACTGAGTTCATTGAGCATAAGTCTTTCCACTTCTCCCACGTCATTGTAAATGGCTTCATTTCATCGCTTCTGATGACCGAGTGATGTCGCAGTGGGTATATTTACCACATCGTCTCTGCCCATTCATCAGTCAATGGACATCTGGGCTGTATCCACTGTTTGGCTGTTGTTGATAACGCTGCTACAAACACTGCGCTGCGTGTCCCACTTGGAATCTACTAAACGAGTTTTGTATCCTCGGGGTAAATACCTAGCTCTACAATTTTGGAATCGTTGGTAGGTCTATTTTTAACTCTTTTTTTAATTTTTTTTTATGATAGTCACAGAGAGAGAGGCAGAGACACAGGCAGAGGGAGAAGCAGGCTCCGTGCACTGTGAGTCCGACGTGGGATTCGATCCCGGGTATCCAGGATCGCGACATGGGCCAAATGCAGGTGCCAAACCGCTGCACCACCCAGGGATGCCCTATTTTTAATGTCTCGAGGACCCCCCACAATGTTTTCCACAGTGGCTGCACCTGTTCCCATGCCCACCAGGAGTATAAGGGCGCTCCCTCTTCTCTATAGCCTCAACAACACCTGTTGTTTCTTCTGTTGTTAATTTTAGCCATTCTGACGGCTGTCAGGTGACATCTTATTGTGGTTTTCATTTGCATTTCCCTGATGATGGGTGACGCTGAGTGTCTTTCGGTGTCTGGTGGCCATCTGGATGTCTTGTCAGAGACAAAATCCATTCATGTCTTCTGCCCATCTGCAGTTGGATAATTTGTGTTTAGGATGCTGATATTTATATTTGCTTTACGTATTTTGCATACTA
The DNA here is from genome assembly GCF_048164855.1 of Canis lupus baileyi. Taxonomy (NCBI): domain Eukaryota; kingdom Metazoa; phylum Chordata; class Mammalia; order Carnivora; family Canidae; genus Canis; species Canis lupus. The sequence goes on along the minus strand of NC_132869.1, from coordinate 2,874,925 downwards.
ACTGTTTATTGGAAGTGTTATTTACAAATATCTCCTTTCATTTTGTATGTTGCCTGTTAGCATTGGTTGTTTCTTTCACTTTGCAAAAGCTTTTGAATTTGATGAAGTCCCAATAGTATTTTTGCTTTTGTTTCCCTCAACTCAGAGGCATTTCTAGAAAGAAGATCCAATGGCCAACGTCAAAGACGTTGCTGCCTATCTTTTCTTCTTTTTATGGTTTCAGGTCTCACATTTAGGTCTTTCACCCATTTTGAATTCATTTTTTATATATATGGTGTAAGAAAGTGGTCCCGTTTCATTCTTCTGCATGTGGCTGCCTGGTTTTCCCAACACCATTTGTTCTTATCCTGGGGTCAGGTTTGTTGAAGAGACTGTCTTTGTGCCATTGGATATTCCTTGCTGCCTTGTTGTCGATTAATGGATCATAGAGTTACAGGTTTGTATCTTGTTTCGGCATTCCATTCTATTCTATTCATCTAAGCATCTCCTGTTGAGAGATTCTTGATTGCTGATTCAATTTCGTTATTGGTTATCTGTCTGTTCAAGTTTCTTATTTCTTCCTTTTTCATTTTTGCTATGTTATATATTTCCAGGAATTGATCTATTTCTTCCAGGTTCTAGGTTGCTGGCATATAATTTCTCATAATGCTCTCTTATAAACGTTTGTATTTCTCTAGTGTTGGTTGTTATTTCTCTTATCTCATTTGTGATTTTAATTGGGTCTTTTCTCATCTTTTTATCTTTTTCTTTTTGAAAGATTTTATTTATGTATTCATGAGAGACACAGAGAGGCAGGGTATAGGCAGGGGGAAAATGAGGCTCCATGCAGGGAGCCTGATGTGGGACATGATTCACCAGGACCCCAGGATCATGACGTGAGCCAAAGCAGATGCTCAACTACTGAGACACCCAGGTGCCTTGCTGATTCAATTCCTTTGCTAGCTATGGGTCTATTCACATTTTCTATTTCTTCCTCTTTGAGATTTGCTCATTTGCACATTTCTAGGGATCTCTCCAATTCTTCCTGGTCTCCCAGTTTTTTAGCGTATAATCTTTCATAGTATTCCCTTATAATTGTCTTATTTCGGGTGTTGATTGTGATCTCTCGTCTCTTTTGTGATTTTATTTATTTAGTTCTTTTCTGTTTTCTTGTTGATAAGGCTGACTAGGGCTTGATCCATTTTCTTAGTTATTTTGAAGAACCAGTTCTTAGTTTCATTATTCCATTCTACTGTTTTGTTGTTTCTGTATTGTTTATTTCTGCTCTCATCTTTATTTTTCCCTTCTTCTGTAGGCTTTAGGCTTTGTTTCCTATTCCTTTTTCAGCTCCTTTAGGTGTAGTGTTGGGTTGTGTAGTAGAGACTTCTTGTTTCTTGAGGTTGGCCTGTATTGCTATCTACTTCCCTCTAAGGAAGTAGATGTCTTTGCTACATCCTAGAGGTTTGAAGAAACATGTTTTCATTTTAATTTGTTTTAAATTTCCTCTTTAATTTCCTGGTTGCTCCATTCCTTCTCTAGTAGGATGATCATAATCTCCACGAATTTTTGGTCTGTCCAAATTTTTTCTTACTGTCGACTTCGAGTTTCATAGTGTCGTGGTCCGAAAATGTACATGGTGTGATACCATCCTTCTTGTACCTGTTGTACCTGTTGAGGGCTGATTTGTGGCCCATGATATGATCTGTTCTGTAGAATGTCCCATGTGCACTTGAAAGGAATGTGTATTCTGCTTTAGGAAGAAATGTTCATACTATATCTGTTGAGTCCCTGTGGTCCAGTGTGTCAAGGCTCTTGTTCCCCTGTTCATTTTCTTCATAGACAATTGGTCCATTGTCATAAGTGGGCGTTAAAATCCCCTGTCATTGTATTATTATCAGTGTGTTCCTGTACGTTTGTTGATAATTGGTTTTTATATTTCGGTACTCCCATGTTGGCAGCATAAATATGTAGTTGTTTGATCTTTTTTTAAAATAAATTTATTTTTTATTGGTGTTCAATTGACCAACATACAGAATAACACGCAGTGCTCATCCCGTCAAGTGTCCCCCTCAGTGCCTGTCACCCATTCATCCCCATCCCCCATCCTCCTCCCCTTCCAGCACCCCTAGTTCTTTTCCCAGAGTTAGGAGTCTTTATGATCTCTCTCCCTTTCTGATATTTCCCAAACGTTTCTTCTCCATTCCTTATATTCCCTTTCACTATTATTTATATTCCCCAAAGGAATGAGAACATACACTGTTTGTCCTTCTCTGATTGACTTACTTCACTCAGCATAATTCCCTCCAGTTCCATCCTTGTTGAAGCAAATGGTGGGTATTTGTCGTTTCTAATGGCTGAGTAATATTCCATTGTATACATAAACCACATCTTTATCCATTCATCTTTCGATGGACACCGAGGCTCCTGCCACAGTTTGGCTATTGTGGACATTCTGCTATAAACATCGGGGTGCAGGTGTCCCGGCGTTTCATTGCATCTGAATCTTTGGGGTAAATCCCCAATAGTGCAATTGCTGAGTCGTCGGGCAGGTCTATTTTTAACTCTTTGAGGAACCTCCACACAGTTTTCCAGAGTGACTGCACCAGTTCACATTCCCACCAGCAGTGCAAGAGGGTTCCTTTTTCTCTGCATCCTCTCCAACATTTGTGGTTTCCTGCCTTGTTAATTTTCCCCATTCTCACTGGTGTGAGGTGGTATCTCATTGTGGTTTTGATTTGTATATCACTAAGGGCAATTGATGCCGAGCATTTTTTCATGTGCATGTTGGCCATGTCAATGTCTTCCTCTGTGAGATTTCTCTTCATGTCTTTTGCCCATTTCATGATTGGATTGTTTGTTTCTTTGGTGTTGATTTTAAGAAGTTCTTTATAGATCTTGGAAACTAGCCCTTTACCTGAAACGTCTTTTTCAAATATCTTCTCCCATGCTGTAGGTTGTCTTTTAGTTTTGTTGACTGTATCCTTTGCTGTGCAAAAGCTTCTTATCTTGATGAAGTCACAATAGTTCATTTTTGCTTTTGTTTCTTTTGCCTTCATGGATGTACCTTGCAAGAAGTTGCTGTGGCCAAGTTTAAAACGGGTGTTGCCTGTGTTCTCCTCTAGGATTTTGATGGACTCTTGTCTCACATTTAGATCTTTCATCCATTTTGAGTTTATCTTTGTATATGGTGAAAGAGAGTGGTCTAGTTTCATTCTTCTGAAGGTGGATGTCCAATTTTCCCAGCACCATCTATTGAAGAGCCTGTCTTTCTTCCTATGGATAGTCTTTCCTCCTTTATCGAATATTAGTTGACCATAAAGTTCAAGGTCCACTTCTGGGTTCTCGATTCTGTTCCATTAATCTATGTGACTGTTTTTGTGCCAGTACCACACTGTCTTGATGACCACAGCTTTGTAGTACAACCTGGCATTGTGATGCCCCCAGATATGGTTTTCTTTTTTGAAATTCCCCTGGCTATTCGGGGTCTTTTCTGATTCCATACAAATCTTAAAATAATTTTTTCTAACTCTCTGAAGAAAGTCCATGGTATTTTGATAGGGATTGCATTAAACGTGTTCATTGCCTGGGTAACATTGACATTTTCACAAAATTAAGTCTGCCAATCCATGAGCATGGAATATTTTTCCATCTCTTTGTGTGTTCCTCAATTTCTTTCAGAAGTGTTCTATTGTTTTTAGGGTATAGATCATTTACCTCCTTGGTTAGGTTTATTCCTAGGTATCTTATGATTTGGGTGCAATTGTAAATGAGATTGACTCCTTAATTTCTTTCTTCAGTCTCATTGTTACTGTAAAGAAATGCCATTGATTTCTGGGCATTGATTTTGTATCCTACAATGGTACCTAATTGCTGTATGAGTTCTAGCAATCTTGTGGGGGAGGGTTTTGGGTTTTCTAGGTAGAGTATCATGTCATCGGTGAAGAGGGAGAGTTTGTCTTCTCTTTTCCAATTTAAATGCCTTTAGTGTCTTTTTGTTGTCTGATTGCTGAGGCTAGGTTTTCCAATACTATGTTGAATAGCAGTGGTGAGAGTGGACATCCCTGTCTTGTTCCTGATATTAGGGGAAAGGCTCCCAGTGCTGCCCCATTGAGAATGATATTTGCTGCGGGCTTTTCCTAGATGGCTTTTAAGATGTTGAGGAATGTTCCCTCTATCCCTATGCTCTGAAGTGTTTTGATCAGGAATGGATGCTGTATTTTGTCAAATGCTTTCTCTGCATCTAATGAGAGGATCATATGGTTCTTGGTTTTTCTGTTGCTGATATGATGAATCACATTGATTGTTTTACGAGTGTTGAACCACCCTTGTGTCCAGGGGATAAATCCTACTTGGTCATGGTGACTAATATTCTTAATGTATTGTTGGATCCTATTGGCTAGTATCTTGTTGAGAATTTTTCCATCCATGTTCATCAGGGATATTGGTCTGTATTCTCCTTTTTGGTGGGGTCTTTGTCTGGTTTTGGAATTAAGGTGATGCTGGCTTCATAGAACGAATTTGGAAGTACTCCATCTCTTTCTTTCTTTCCAAACAGCTTTAGTAGGACAGGTATGTTTTCTTCTTTAAACGTTTGATAGAATTCCCCTGGGAAGCCATCTGGCCCTGGACTTTTTTGACTTGGGAGGTTTTTGATGACTGCTTCAATTTCCTGACTGGTTATTGGCCTGTTTAGGTTTTCCATTTCTTCCTGTTCCAGTTTTGGTAGTTTGTGTCTCTCCAGGAATGTGTCCATTTCTTCTAGATTGCCTAATTTATTTCTGTATAGCTGTTCATAATATTTTTTTCAAATCGTTTGTATTTCCTTGTGTTGGTGTTGGTCTCTCCTTTCTCATTCATGATTTTATTAATTTGAGTCTTGTCTTTCTTTTTTTAATAAGACTGGCTAATGGTTTATGTATGTTATTAATTCTTTTCAAAGAACCAACTCCTGGTTTTGTTGATCTGTTCCACATTTCTTGTGGTCTCAATTTCCTTGAGGTCTGCTCAAATTTTAATTAAATCTCTTATTCTGTTGGGTGTAGGATCTAGCTGCCGTTTTTTTCTCTAGCTCCTTTATAAGTAAGGTTAGCTTTTGTATTTGAGTTCTTTCCAGTTTTTGAATGGATGCTTGTATTGTGATGTATTTCCCCATTAGGACTGCTTTTTCTGCATGCCAAAGACTTTGAATGTTTGTATCTTCATTCTCATTAGTTTCCATGAATCTTTTTAATTCTTCCTCAATTTCCTGGTTGACCCCTTCATCTTTTAGCAGGATGGTCCTTAACATCCCCGTGTTTGAAGTCCTTCCAAACTTCTTGTTGTGATTTAGTTCTAATTTCAAGGCATTATGGTCTGAAAATATGCAGGGGACGATCTGAATATTTTGATATCTGTTCAGACGCGATTTGTGATCTAGTATGTGGTCTATTCTGGAGAAAGTTCCATGTGCACTTGAGAAGGATTTTTATTCAGTTGAGTTTGGATGTAAAGTTCTGTAGATATCTGTGAAATCTATCTGCTCCAGTGTATCATTTAAAGCTCTCGTTTCTTTGGAGATGTTGCTATCGAGGGTAGAAAGACCTAGATTGTAGTTACCAAGTATAAGATAATTATTATCTAAGTATTTCTTCAGTTTCGTTTTTAATTGGTTTAAATATTTGGCAGCTCCGATATTCGGGGAATATATATTGAGGATTGTTAAGTCCTCTTGTTGGGTAGATCCTTTAAGTATGATTTAGTGTACGTCTAGGTCTCTCACTACAGTCTTCGGGGTAAATTTTAGTTTACCTGATATAAGGATGGCTACCCCTGCTTTCTTTTGAGGACCATTTGAATGTTAAATGGTTCTTCAACACATTATTTTCAGATTGTACGTGTCCTTCTGTCTAATATGAGTCTCTTGTCTACAGCAAATAGATGGGTCCTGGTTTTTTATCCAGTCTGAAACCCTGCGCCTTTGATGGGATCATTAAGCCCGTTCACGTTCAGAGTTACTATTGACAGATATGAGTTTAGTGTCATCATGATATCTATTCAGTCCTTGTTTTTGTGGATTGTTCCACTGAACTTCTTCTTAAAGGGGAATTTTAAGAGTTCCTTAAAATTTCTTGCAGAGCTGATTTAGAGGTCACATATTCTTTCAGTTCCTGCCTGTCTTGGAAGCTCTTTATCTCTCCTTCCATTTTGAATGAGATCCTTGCTGGATAAAGTATTCTTGGTTGCATGTTCTTCTCATGGAGGACCCTGAATATATCCTGCCAGCCCTTTCTGGGCTGCCAGGTCGCTGTGGAGAGGTCTGCTCCTCCCATAAAGGTGAGGATTTTCTTTTCTCTTGCTGCTTTAAGGATCTTCTCTTTATCTTTGGAATTTGCAGGCTTCACTATTAAATGTCGAGGTGTTGGACGGTTTTTATTGATTTTAGGGGGGTATCTCTCTATTACCTGGATCTGAATGCCTGTTTCCCTTCCCAGATAAGGAAAGTTTTCTGCTATGATTTGTTCAAATACATATTCTGACCCTCTGTCCCTTTCGGCGCCCTCGGGACCCCCAATTACACATAGGTTTTTCTTCCTCAGGCTGTCATTTATTTCCCTTAATCTGTCTTCCTGGTCTTTTAATTGTCTGTCTCTTTTTTCCTTAGTTTCCCCTTTGCCATCATCTTGTCTTCTATGTCACTCACTCATTCTTCCACCTCGTTAACCCTCGTCATTAGGACTTCTAGTTTGGATTGCATCTCATTCAATTGATTTTTACTTTCTGCCTGATTGTATCTAAATTCTGCAGTCATGAAGTCTCTTGAGTCCTTTATGCTTTTTTCTAGAGCCACCAGTAGTTGTATAATAGTGCTTCTGAATTGGCTTTCTGAATTGAATTGTAATCCACATTTGTAACTCTGTGGTAGAGAGGACTGTTTCTTTCTTTTGAGGTGAGGTTTTCCTTCTAGTCATTTTGCTCAGTGCAGAGTGGCCAAAAACAAGTTGTATTGGGAAAAGGAAAAAAAGGAGAGAAAGAAGGAAAGAGAAGAGAAAAAGAAAAAAGGAAAAAGGAAGAAAAAAAGCACTCACCGTGGCCTTAGCCTGGCTACTCGTGGGGCCCCTCCCCGTTGGTGCCTTTTGTTTCATCATTTCCTTTTCCCCGTCTTCCTACCTTGATAGAAGCGTAAACTTTTCTCACTGTAGCATTCTATCTGGTCTCTGTTTAAATCTCAGGCCGAATTCCTAGATTTTCAGGATGATTAGATGTTTATCTAGGTAATTTGGTCAGGACTGGAGACTTGGGGACCCTACTCTTCCGCCATCTTGCCCCTCCTCCTGTATGTTGCTTTTTAGCTATGGTGTTTCCTTCACTTTGCAGAAGCTTTTCAATTTGAGGAAATCCCAATAGTATTTTTGCTTCTGTTTCCCTCACCTCAGACGCATATCCTGAAAGAAATTCCAATGGCCAATGTCAAAGACTTTGCTGCCTATCTTTTCTTCTTTGTATGGTTTCAGGTCTCACATTTAGGTCTTTCATCCATTTTGAATTTATTTTTTATATATATGGTGTAAGAAAAATATATTTTTATATATATGGTGTATTTTTTATATATATGGTCCAGTTTGATTCTTCTGCATGTGGCTGCCTGGTTTTCCCAACACCATTTGTTCTTATCCTGGGGTCAGGTTTAGGGTTTCTTGAAGAGACTGTCCTTGTGCCATTGGATATTCCTTCCTGCCTTGTTGTCCATTAATGGATCATAGAGTTACAGGTTTGTATCTTGTTTCGGCTTTCCATTCTGTTCTATTGATCTAAGCATCTCCTGTTGGGGGATCCCTGATTGCTGATTCAATTTCTCTGCTGGTTAACGGTCTGTTCAAGTTTCTTATTTCTTCATTTTTCATTTTTGCTATGTTATATATTTCTAGGAATTGATCTATTTCTTGCAGGTTCTAGGTTGCTGGCATATACTTTTTCATCATATTCTCTTATTATTGTTTGTATTTCTGTAGTGTTGGTTGTTATTTCTCTTTTCTCATTCGTGATTTTATTTGGGGCTTCTCATCTTTTTATGTTTTTCCTTTTTTAAAGATTTTATTTATGTATTCATGAGAGACACAGAGAGGCAGAGGTATAGGCACAGGGAAAATGAGGCTCCATGCGGGGAGCCTGATGTGGGACTTGATCCACCAGGATCCTGGGATCATGACCTGAGCCAAAGCACATGCTCAACCTCTGAGTCACACAGTTGCCTTGCTGATTCAATTCCTTTGCTAGTTATGAGTCTGTTCACATTTTCTATTTCTTTCTATTTCAGTTTTGCTCGTTTGCACATTTCTAGGGATTTGTCCATTTATTCCAGGTCTCCCAGTTTGTTAGCATATAATATTTCATAATATTCCCTTATAATTGTCTAATTTTTCTGGTGTTGATTGTGATCACTCTTCTCTCTTTTGTGATTTTATTTATTTAGGTCTTTTCTCTTTTCTCGTTCCTAAGGCTGGATAGGGTTTGATCCATTTCATTAATTATTTTGAAGAAATAGCTCTTAGTTTCATTATTCCATTCTAATATGTTTTATTTCTGTATTTTTAATTTCTGATCTCATCTTTATTTTTTCCCTTATTCTGTAGGCTTTAGGCTTTGTTTGCTATTCCTTTTCCAGCTCCTTTAGGTGTAGGGATAGGCTGTGTATTAGAGACTTCTTGTTTCTTGAGGTAAACCTATATTGCTATTTACTTTTCTCTTTGGACTGCCTTTTCTACATCCTAGAGGTTTGGAGAAACATGTTTTCATTTTCATTTGTTTTAAATTTCCTCTTTAATTTCCTGGTTGCTCCATTCATTCTCTAGTAGGATGTTCATAATCTCCACGTATTTTTGGTCTGTCCAAATTTTTTCTTACTGTTGACTTTGAGTTTCATAGCATCATGGTCCGAAAAGGTACAGGGTGTGATATTAACATTCTTGTACCTGTTGAGGGGTGATTTGTGGCCCATGATATGATCTGTTCTGGAGAATGTCCCATGTGCACTTGAAAGGAATGTGTATTCTGCTTTAGGTTGAAATGTTCAGACTATATCTGTTGAGTCCCTGTGGTCCAGTGTGTCAAAGCTATTGTTCCCCTGTTGATTTTCTGCATAGACGATCGGTCCATTGCCATAAGTGGGTGGGTGTTAAAATCCCCTGTCATTGTATTATTTTCAGTGAGTTCCTGTACGTTTGTTGTTAAATGGTTTCTATATTTAGGTACTCCCATGTTGGCAGCATAAATATTTAGTTATTTGAACTTTTTTTAAAATAAATTCATTTTTATTGGTGTTCAATTTACCAACAAACAGAATAACACCCAGTGCTCATCCCGGCAAGTGCCCCCCTCAGTGCCTGTCACCCATTCACTCGCACCCCCTGCCCTCCTCCTCTTCCAGCTCCCTAGTTCTTTTTCAGAGTTAGGAGTCTTTATATTCTGTCTCCCTTTCTGATATTTCCCACACATTTATTCTCTATTCCCTTATATTCCCTTTCACTTATTTATATTAACCAATTGAATGAGAACATACATTTGTCGTTCTCTGATTGACTTACTTCACTCAGCATAATACCCTCCAGTTTCATCCACGTTGAAGCAAATGGTGGGTATTTGTCGTTTCTAATGGCTGAGTAATATTCCATTGTATACATAAACCACATCTTCTTTATCCATTCATCTTTGAATGGACACCATGGCTCCAACCACAGTTTCCCTATTGTGGACATTCCTGCTAAAAACATCGGGGTGCAGGTGTCCGGGCGTTTCATTGCATCTGAATATTTGAGGTAAATCCCCAACAGTGCAATTGCTGGGTTGTAGGGCAGGTCTATTTTTAACTCTTTGAGGAACCTCCACACAGTTTTCCAGAGTGGCTGCACCAGTTCACATTCCCACCAACAGTGTAAGAGGGTTTCATTTTCTCTGCATCCTCTCCAACATTTGTGGTTTCCTGCCTTGTTAACTTTCCCCATCCTCACCGGTGTGAGGTGGTATCTCATTGTAGTTTTGATTTGTATATCCCTGAGGCACGTGATGCAGAGCATTTTATCATGTGCATGTTGGCCATATCTATGTCTTCGTCTGTGAGATTTCTGTTCATGTGTTTTGCCCATTTCATGATTTGATTGTTTGTTTCTTTGGTGTTGAGTTTAAGAAGTTCTTTATAGATCTTGGAAACTAGCCCTTTATCTGATTCGTCTTTTTCAAATATCTTCTCCAATTCTGTAGGTTGTCTTTTAGTTTTGTTGACTGTATTCTTTGCTGTGCAAAAGATTCTTATCTTGATGAACCCACAATAGTTCAGTTTTGCTTTTGTTTCTTTTGCCTTCGTGGATGAATCTTGCAAGAATTTACTGTGGCCAAGTTCAAAAAGGGTGTTGCCTGTGTTCTCCTCTAGGATTTTGATGGACTCTTGTCTCACATTTAGATCTTTCATCCTCTTTGAGTTTATCTTTGTGTATGGTGAAAGAGACTGGTGTAGTTTTATTCTTCTGCATGTGGATGTCCAATTTTACCACCACCATCTATTGAAGAGACTGTCTTTCTTCCAGTGGATAGTCTTTCCCCCTTTATCAAATATTAGTTGACCATAAAGTTCTGGGTCTCTATTCTGTTCCATTGATCGATGTGTCTGTTTTTGTGCCAGTACCACACTGTCTTGTTGACCACAGCTTTGTAGTACAACCTGAAATCTGGCATTGTGATGCGCCCAGATATGGTTGTCTTTTTTAAAATTCCCCTGGCTTTTCGGGATCTTTCCTGATTTCACACAAATCTAAAAAAATAATTTGTTCTAACTCTCTGAAGAAACTCCATGATATTTTGATAGGGATTGCATTAAACGTGTACATTGTCTTTGGTAACATTGACATTTTCATAATATTAATTCTACCAATCCATGAGCATGGAATATTTTTCCATCTCTTTGTGTCTTCCTTAATATCTTTCAGAAGTGTTCTATAATGTTTAGGGTATAGATGCTTCACCTCTTTGGTTAGGTTTATTCCTAGGTATCTTATGCTTTTGGGTGCAATCGTAAATGGGATTGACTCCTCAATTTCTCTTTCTTCAGTCTCATTGTTAGTGTATAGAAATGCCATTGATTTCTGGGCATTGATTTTGTATCCTGCAATGGTACCAAATTGCTGTATGAGTTCTAGCAATCTTGGGGTGGAGGCTTTTGGTTTTTCTAGGTAGAGTATCATGTCATCAGGGAAGAGGGAGAGTTTGACTGCTTCTTTGTCAATTTGAATGCCTTTAATGTCTTTTTGTTGTCTGATTGCTGAGGCGAGGACTTCCAGTACTATGTTGAATAGCACTGGTGAGAGTGGACATCCCTGTCTTGTTCCTTATCTTAGGTGAAAGGCTCTCAGTGCTTCCCCATTGAGAATGGTATTTGCTGTGGGCTTTTCATTGATGGCTTTTAAGATGATGAGGAATGTTTCCTCTATCCCTATGCTCTGAAGTGTTTTGATCAGGAATGGATGCTTTATTTGTCAAATGCTTTCTCTGCATCTAATGAGAAGATCGTATGGTTCTTGGTTTTTCTCTTGCGGATATGATGAATCACATTGATTGTTTTACAAGTGTTGAACCAGCCTTGTGTCCCGAGGATAAATCCTACTTGGTCATGCTGAATAATTTTCTTAATGTATTGTTGGATTCTATTGGCTAGTATCTTGTTGAGAATTTTTGCATCCATGTTCATCAGGGCTATTGGTCTATAATTCTCCTTTTTGGTGGGGTCTTTGTCTGGTTTTGGAGTTAAGGTGATGCCGGCCTCATAGAATGAATTTGGAAGTACTCCATCTCTTACTATCTTTCCAAACAGCTTTAGTAGGATAGGTATGGTTTCTTTCTTAAACGTTTAATAGAATTCCCCTGGGAAGCCATCTGGCTTTTGACTTTTGTTTCTTGGGAGGTTTAGATGACTACTTCAATTACCTCCCTGGTTATTGGCCTGTTCAGGTTTTCTATTTCTTCCTGTTCCAGTTTTGGTAGTTTCTGGCTTTCCAGGAATGCGTCCAATTCTTCTAGATTGCCTAACTTATTGGCATATGGCTGTTCATAATATGTTTTAAAATCGTTTGTATTTCCTTGGTATTGGTTGTGATCTCTCCTTTCTCATTCATGATTTTATTAATTTGAGTCTTTATTCTCTCTTTTTCTTAATAGGCTGGCTAATGTTTTATGTATATTATTAATTATTTCAAAGAAATAACTCCTGGTTTTGTTTATCTATTCCACATTTCTTCTGGTATCGATTTCCTTGAGTTCTGCTCGAATTTTAATTAATTCTCTTCTGTTGGGTGTTGGATCTATCTGCTGCTTTTTCTCTCGCTCCTTTATGAGTAATGTTAGATTTTCTATTTGAGTTCATTCAGGTTTTTGAATGGATGCTTGTACTGTGATGTATTTCTCCCTTAGAATGCTTTTGCTGCATTCCTAAGATTTTGTACGGTAGTATCTTCATTTGTATTAGTTTCCATGAATATTTTTCTTAATAAATTAACTTTTTACTTGTGGTCAATTTACCAACATACATAATAACACCCAATGCTCATCTCGTCAAGTGCCTCCCTCAGTGCTCGTCAAACATTCACCCCATCCCCCTTCCTCCTCCCCTTCTACCACCCCTAGTTCATTTCCCAGAGTTAGGAGACCTTATGTTCTGTCTCCATTTCTGATATTTCCCACACAATTCTTCTCCATTCCCTTATATTCCTTTCACTATTATTTATATTCCCCAATGAATGAGAACATACACTTTTGTCCTTCTCCGATTGAGTTCACTCAGTATAATACCCTCCAGTTCCATTCACGTTGAAAAAAATGGTGGGTATTTGTCGTTCCTATAGGCTGAGTAATATTCCATTGTATACATAAACCACTTATTCCTTATCCATTCATCTTTAAATGGACTCCAAGCCTCCTTCCACATTTTGGATATTGTGGACATTGGTGCTATAAACATTGGGGTGCAGGTGTCCCAGCGTTTCATTGCATCTGAATCTTTGAGGTAAATCCCCAGTGCAATTGCTGGGTCTTAGGGCAGGTCTACTTTTAACTCTTTTTTTATTTTTATTTATGATAGTCTCAGAGAGAGAGAGAGAGGCAGAGACACAGGCAGAGGGAAAAGCAGGCTCCTTGCACCGGGAGCCCGATGTGGGATTCGATCCCGGGTCTCCAGGATCGCGCCCTGGGCCAAAGGCGGCGCCAAACTGCTGCGCTACCCAGGGATCCCTATTTTTAACTCTTTGAGGAAGCTCCACACACTTTTCCAGAGTGGCTGCACCAGTTCACATTCCCACCAACAGTGTGAGAGGGTTCCCTTTCATCCGCATCCTCTCCAACATTTGTGGTTTCCTGCCTTGTCAATTTTCCCCATTCTCACTGGTATGAGGTGGTTCTATTTGTGGTTTTGATTTGTATTTCCCTGATGTCAAGTGATGCAGAGCATTTTTTCATGTGCATGTTGGCCATGTCAATGTCTTCCTCTGTGAGATTTCTCTTCATGTCTTTTGCCCATTTCATGTTTGGATTGTTTGTTTCTTTGGTGTTGAGTTTAAGAAGTTATTTATAGATCTCGGAAACTAGCCATCTGCTGCATCTTTTTCAAATATCTTCTCCCATTCTGTAGGTTGTCTTTCAGTTTTGTTGACTGTATCCTTTGCTGTGCAAAAGCTTCTTATCTTGATGAAGTGACAATAGTTCATTTTTGCTCTTGTTTCTTTTGCCTTCGTGGATGAATCTTGCAAGAAGTTACTGTGGCTGAGTTCAAAAAGGGTGTTGCCTGTGTACTCCTCTAGGATTTTGATGGACTCTTGTCTCACATTTAGATCTTTCATCCATTTTGAGTTTATCTTTGTGTATGGTGAAAGAGAGTGGTCTAGTTTCATTCTTCTCCATGTGGATGACCATTTTCCCAGCACCATCTATTGAAGAGACTTTCTTCCAATGCATAGTCTTTCCTCATTTATCGAATATTAGTTGACCATAAAGTTCAGGGTCCACTTCTGGGTTCTCTATTCTCTTCCATTGATCTATGTGTCTGCTTTTGTGGCAGTACCACACTGTCTTGATGACCACAGCTTTGTAGTACAACCTGAAATCTGGCATTGTGATGCCCCTAGATATGGTTGTCTTTTTTAAAATACCCCTGGCTATTCGGTGTCTTTTCTGATTCCATACAAATCTTAAAATAATTTGTTCTAACCCTCTGAAGAAAGTCCATGGTATTTAGATAGGGTTTGCATTAAACATGTACATTGCCTGGGTACAATTGACATTTTCACAATGTTAATTCTGCCAATCCATGAGCATGGAATATTTTTCCATCTCTTTGTGTCTTCCTCAATTTCTTTCAGAAGTGTTCTATTGTTTTTAGGGTATAGATCATTTACCTCCTTGCTTAGGTTTATTCCTAGGTATCTTATGATTTGGGTGCAATTGACTCATTGGTAAATGAAATTGACTCCTTAATTTCTCTTTCCTCAGTCTCATTGTCAGTGTATAGAAATGCCATTGATTTCTGGGCATTGAGTTTTTATCTTGCAACGCTACCAAATTGCTGTATGAGTTCTAGCAATCTTGGGGTGGAGGCTTTTGTGTTTTCTAGGTAGAGTATCATGTCATCAGAGAAGAGGGAGTGTTTGACTACTTATTTGCCAATTTGAATGCCTTTAATGTCTTTTTGCTGTCTGACTGCTAAGGCTAGGACTTCCAGACTATGTTGAATAGCAGTGGTGAGAGTGGACATCCCTGTCTTGTTCCTGATCTTAGGGGAAAGGCTCCCAGTGCTGCCCCACTGAGAATGATATTTGCTGTGGGCTTTTCCTAGATTGCTTTTAAGATTACGAGAAATATTCTGTCTGTCCCTATGCTCTGAAGTGTTTTGATCAGGAATGGATGCCCTATTTTGTCAAATGCTTTCTCTGCATCTAATGAGAAGATCATATGGTTCTTGGTTTGTCTCTTGCTGATATGTTGCATCACATTGATTGTTTGACGAGTGTTGAACCAGCTTTGTGTTCCGAGGATAAATCCTACTTGGTCATGCTGAATAAATTTATTAAAGTTTTTGGATCCTATTGGCTAGTATCTTGTTGAGAATTTTTGCATCCATGTTCATCAGGGCTATTGGTCTGTAATTCTCCTTTTTGGTGTAGTCTTTGTCTGGTTTTGGAGTTAAGGTGATGCCGGCCTCCTCGAACGAATTTGGAAGTACTCTATCTGTTTCTATCTTTCCAAACAGCATTAGTAGGATAGATGTGGTTTCTTCTTTAAACGTTTCGTAGAATTCTCCTGGGAAGCCATCTGGCCCTGGACTTTTGTGTCTTGGGAGGTTTTGGATTACTGCTTAAATTTCCTCCCTGGTTATTGGCATGTTTAGGGTTTCTATTTCTTCCTGTTCCAGTTTTGGTAGTTTCTGGCTTTCCAGGAATGCGACCATTTCTTCTAGATTGCCTAATTTATTGGTGTATGGCTGTTCATAATATGTTTTTAAAATCGTTTGTATTTCCTTGGTGTTGGTAGTGACCTCTCCTTTCTCATTCATGATTTTATTAATTTGAATATTTTCTCTCTTCCTTTTAATAAGGTTGGCTAATGGTTTATCTATCTTATTAATTCATTCAAAGAATCAACTCCTCGTTCCGTTGATCTGTTCCAGAGTTCTTCTGGTCTCGATTTCCTTGAATTCTGCTCGAATTTTAATTAACTCTATTCTTCTGTTTGGTGTATGATCTATCTGCTTTTCTTTCTCTAGCCTCTTTATGTGTAAGGTTAGCTTTTGTATTTGTGTAGTTTCCCGTTTTTTAATAGATGCTTGTATTGTGATGTTTTTCCCCCTTAGGACTGCTTCTGCTGCATCCTAAAGATTTTGAACGGTTGTATGTTCATTCTCATTAGTTTCCATGAATCTTTTTAATTCTTCCTTAATTTCCTGGTTGACCCTTTCATCTTTAAGAGGATGGTCCTTAACCTCCACGTGTTTGAGGTCCTTCCAAACTTCTTGTTGTGATTTAGTTCTAATTTCAAGGCATTATGGTCTGAGAATATGCAGGGGACGATCCCAATCTTTTGGTATCGGTTCAGACCCTATTTGTGACCCAGTATGTGGTTTATTCTGGAGAAAGTTCCATATGCACTTGAGAAGAATGTGCATTCAGTTGAGTTTGGATGTAAAGTTCTGTAGATTTCTGTGAAATCCATCTGGTCCAGTGTATCATTTAAAGCTCTCGTTTCTTTGGTGATGTTGTGCTTAGAAGACCTATCTAGGGTAGAAAGAGCTAGATTGAAGTCACCAAGTATAAGTGTATTATTATATAAGTATTTCTTTACTTTGTTTATTAATTGGTTTAAATATTTGGCAGCTCCCACATTCGGGGCATATATAGTGAGGATAGTTAAGTCCTCTTGTTGGATAGATCCCTTAAGTACGATTTAGTGTCCCTCTTCATCTCTCACTATAGTCTTCGGGGTAAATTTTAGTTTATCTGATATAAGGATGGCTACCCCTGCTTTCTTTTGAGGACCATTTGAATGGTAAATGGTTCTCCAACATTTAATTTTCAGATTGTAGGTGTCCTTCTGTCTAAAATGAGTCTCTTGTAGACAGAAAATAGATTGGTCCTGCTTTTTTATCCAGTCTGAAACCCTGTGTCTTTGATGCGGTCATTAAGCCCGTTCATGTTCAGAGTTTCTATGGACAGATATGAGTTTAGTGTCATCATGATATCTATTCAGTCCTTGTTTTTGTGGGTTGTTCCACTGAACTTCTTCTTAAAGGGGAATTTTAAGAGTCCCCCTTAAAATTTCTTGCAGAGCTTGTTTGAAGGTCACACATTCTTTCAGTTCCTGCCTGTCTTGGAAGCTCTTTATCTCTCCTTCCATTTTGAATGAGAGCTTTGCTGGATAAAGTATTCTTGGTTGCATGGTCTTCTCATTGAGCACCCTGAATATATCATGCCAGCCCTTTCTGGCCTGCCAGGTCTCTGTGGAGACGTCTGCTGTTACCGTAATCCTCCTCCCCATAAAGGTCAGAGATTTCTTGTTTCTTGCTGCTTTAAGGATCTTCTCTTTATCTTTGAAATTTGCAAGCTTCACTATTAAATGTCGAGGTGTTGGACGGTTTTTATTGATTTTAGGGGGGTATCTCTCTATTTCCTGGATCTGAATGCCTGTTTCCTTTCCCAGATTAGGAAAGTTTTCAGGTATGATTTGTTCAAATACTTATTCTGGCCCTCTGTCCGTTTTGGTGCCCCCGGGAACTCCAATTACACATAGGTTTTTCTTCCTCAGGCTGTCATTTATTTCCCTTAATCTGTCTTCCTGGTCTTATAGTTGTCTGTGTCTTTTTACCTCAGTTTCTCTCTTTCCCATAAACTTCTCTTCTACATCACTCACTCGTTCTTCCACCTTGTTTACCCTCATTGTTAGACTTCTAGTTTGGATTTAATCTCATTCAATTGATTTTTCATTTCGGCCTGATTGGATCTAAATTCTGCAGTCATGAAGTCTCGTGAGTCCTTTATGCTTTTTTCTAGAGCCACCAGTAGCTGCATCATAGTGCTTCTGAATTGGCTTTCTGACCTTGAATTGTAAATCAGATTTTGTAACTCTGTGGGAGAGAGGACTGTTTCTGATTCTTTATTTTGAGGTGAGGTTTTCCTTCTAGTCATTTTCCTCAGTGCAGAGTGGCCAAAAACAAATTGTATTGGGAAAAGGAGAAAAAGAGAGGAGAGAAAGAAGGAAAGAAAAGAGAAAAAAGAAAAAAGAATAAAGGAAGAAAGAAGAAAAAAGGGAATAAAAACAGAAAGAAAAAGAAAGAAACGGGGGGAAAAGGGTGGGGGAAGCAATCAGAAATAAAAAAAACATGGGGGAGTATCTTCTGATTCTGTATACTTTAAGTCCCTTGACTTCCCCCTGGAACTTGTCCGTCTAGCTGGTCTTCTAGGGGAGGGTCCTGTTGTGCTGTTTTCAGGTGTTAGCACTTGGGGGAGCTGCTCTGTCACCTGCCTGGTGCAGGGCTCAGTGGGGATAGTTTACCCTGTGAGGCCCAAGGAGGAACAACCCCAGTGGCAGCGGCCACCTCTGGAAACCTGTATTCAGCCCCTGCAGTAACTCGGGAACAGTCCATCTGCAGGGCCTGGAGGCTCTGGGGTGGGGCCGCTGATCTGCTCAGCTCTGGGCAGGAGCGTCCTTGTTGTCCTGGGCCCTCCGGGCCTCTGCCTGTCCCGGGGGAGGCCAATTCCTGGGATGTATCCTGGCGCCCTGTGCTCTGGTGCCTGTGCTGTTGGATTCGCCCTCCTGGCTGCACAGCCGCCTATTCCCAGAGCTGGCGCCCAGCCTCTCTGAGCTGCTCCTGGTCGCGCAGCCCCCTCAGGGAGCCGCCACCTGAGCACCTCCGAGTTGCTCCCGGAGCCACGCATCCCCCACTGCACTGAGCCCCTTCCTCTGCCAGAGGCACCGCCACCAAGCTGCTCCTGGGGCATGGAACCCCCTACACGCAGAACCCTGCCCGAGCCCCTCTGAGCTGCTCCCAAGTCAGTGCATGTGCCCTGCAGCCCTTAGGGAGCTTGGTGCACTCTCCTGGGAGTGCAGGTGTCTTTTCGTGTCCCAGGGAGCCCGTGGGTATCCCCGCCCTCCTGGGGTCCTGCTCTGAATCCCTGCAAGCGCCATTCCACCCAGGAAGATTGGTTCAGATCCTGCTTCTCTGGAACAGAGGTCTCCTGCCCGGGGGGCACTCGCCCTGGCCTTTGCCCGGCTCCTCGTGGGGCCCCTCCCACTTGGATGCCTTTTGTTTCTTTATTTCTTTTTCCCTGTCTTCCTACCTTGATAGAAGCGCGAACTTTTCTCACCATAGCATTCGATCTGTTCTCTGTTTAAATCTCAGGCCGAATTCCTAGATTTTCAGGATGATGTGAAGGTTATCTAGGTAATTTGGTGAGGACAGGTGACTTGGGGACCCTACTATTCCGCCATCTTGCCCCTGCTCCTGTATGTTGCCTTTTAGCTTTGGTTGTTTCCTTCACTTTGTGGAAGCTTTTCGATTTGATGAAGTCCCAATAGGATTTTTGCTTTTGTTTCCCTCACCTCAGAGGCATATCTAGAAAGAAGATCCAATGGCCAATGTCAAAGACGTTGTTGCCTATCTTTTCTTCTTTGTATGGTTTCAGATCTCACATTTAGGTCTTTCATCCATTTTGAATTCATTTTTTATATATATGGTGTAAGAAAGTGGTCCAGTTTCATTCTTCTGCAATTGGCTGCCTGGTTTTCCCAACATCATTTGTTCTTATCCTGGGGTCAGGGTTAGGGTTTCTTGAAGAGTCTTTCTTTGTGCCATTGGATATTCCTTCCTGCCTTGTTGTCCATTATGGGTCATAGATACATGTTTGTATCTTGTTTCGGCTTTCCATTCTGTTCTATTGATCTAAGCGTCTCCTGTTGGGAGAACCCTGATTGCTGATTCAATTTCTTTGCTGGTCTGTTCAAATTTCTTAATTCTTCATTTTTCATTTTTGCTATGTTATATATTTCTAAGGATTGATCTATATCTTCCAGGTTCTAGGTTGCTGGCATGTAATTTTTCATCATATTCTCTTATAATTGTTTGTATTTTTCTAGTGTTGGTTGTTATTTCTCTTTTCTCATTTGTGATTTTATTTCGGTACTTTCTCATCTTTTTATCTTTTTTCTTTTTTAAAGATTTTATTTATGTATTCATGAGAGACACAGAGATGCATAGGTATAGGCACAGGGAAAATGAGGCTCCATGCTGGGAGCCTGATGTGTGACTTGATTCCCCAGGACCCCGGGATCATAACCTGAGCCAAAGCACATGCTCGACCACTGAGGCACCCAGGTGCCTTGCTGATTCAATTCCTCTGCTAGTTATGGGTCTATTCATATTTTCTATTTCTTCCTATTTCAGTTTTGCTTGTTTGCACATTTCTAGGGATTTGTCCATTTCTTCCTGCTCTCCCAGTTTGTTAACATATAATCTTTCATAGTATTCCCTTATGAATGTCTTATTTTTCTGGTGTTGATTGTGATCTCTCTTCTCTCTTTTGTGATTTTATTTATTTAGGTCTTTTCTCATTTCTCGTTCATTTGGCTGGCTAGGGCTTGATCCATTTTATTAATTATTTTGAAGAACCAGCTCTTAGTTTCGTTATTCCATTCTACTGTTTCTGTATTGTTTATTTCTGCTCTCATCTTTATTTTTTCCCTTCTTCTGTAAGCTTTAGGCTTTGTTTCCTATTCCTTTTCCAGCTCCTTCAGTTGTAAGGTTAGGTTGTGTATTAGAGACTTCTTGTTTCCTGAGATAGGCCTGTATTGCTATGTACTTCCCTCTTTGGACTGCCTTTGCTACATCCCAGAGGTTTGGAGAAACATGTTTTCATTTTCATTTGTTTTAAATTTCCTCTTTAATTTCCTGGTTGCTCCATTCATTCTCTCGAAGGATATTCATAATCTCCACGTATTTTTGGTCTGTCCAAATTTTTTCTTACTGTCGACTTCACGTTTCATAGCGTCGTAGTCGAAAATGTACAGGGTGTGATATCAACCTTCTTGTACCTGTTGTACCTGTTGAGGGCTGATTTGTGGCCCTTGATATGATCTGTTCTGGAGAATGTCCCATGTGCACTTGAAAGGAATGTGTATTTTGCTTTAGGAAGAAATGTTCAGAAAATATATGTTGAGTCCTAGTGGTCCAGTGTGTCAAGGCTATTGTTCCCCTGTTGATTTTCTGTATAGACGATCAGTCCATTGCCATAAGTGAGTTGGTTTTAAAATCCCCTGTCATTGTATTATTATCAGTGAGTTCCTGTACATTTATTGGTAATTGGCTTCCATATTTAGGTACTCCAATGTTGGCAGCATAAATATTTAGTTGTTTGATCCTGATAGTCTTTTTAACTATGAAATAATGCCCTTCTTTATCACTTCTTACAGTATTTGTTCTTTCTTTTTTGAGATTAAATATTTTATTTATTTATTCATGAGAGATACACAGAAAAACAGAGGCAGAAACATAGGCAGAGGGAGAGAGGGTCCCCAATGGGATCCTGATGTGGGACTGGATCATGGGATCCCAAAAACACACCTTGAGCTGAAGGCAGATGCTCAACCACTGAGCCACCAGGTGACCCCCAGGGTTTGGTTTCAAATCTTGTGTGTCTAATATAAGTATTGGTCCTCCAGCTTTCTTTTCATAACCATTAGCGTGATAGATTATTTTCCATCCCCTGACTTTCAATCTGCTATTGTCTATAGTTCTAAGGTGAGAATCTACTAGGCAGCATACCGATGGACCTTGTTATTTTAATAACAATTTTATTTTTGAGAGCATGAGAGAGAGAGAGAGAGAGAGAGAGAGAGGCAGAAAATTAGGCCAAGAGAGAAGCAGGCTCCCCACCAGGAGCCCAATATGGGACTCGATCCCAGACTCTAGGATCACACCCTGAGTCAAAGGCAGAGGCTCAAACCCAGAGCCACCCAGGCATCCCAGATCCTGTGTTTTAAGGCACTCTGATACCCTATATCTTTTGATTGGAGCATTTAGTATCAGCATTCAGAGTGCTTATTCAAAGATATGAACTTTGTGCCTTTGTGTTACCAGTAGAGTTGGTGTTTCTGGTGACGTTCTCTGGTCCTTTCTAGTCTTTGTTGCTTTTGGTCTCTTTTCCCCCAACTAGAATAGTCCCTCTTAAAATTCCTTACTGGACTGGTTTAGCGGTCATGAACTCCTTTATACTTTGCCTGTCTGGGAAAATCTTTCTCTCTATCCTGAATGACACCCTTGCTGAAGAAAGAATTCATACAAATTGGACTCCAATAAAAAGAAATTTAAAAACATAAAATATATTTTTGCTATTATGATTGAGGAAAATGGCATTTAGGAGGAAAAGCAGAAGCTGAAAGAGAGGAGGAAAGATTTCACCCTCCGTAGCCTTCACGGGGACCTGGTGTCCTTTCCTATGAGGGCCCCCCGCTCCGTAGGATGCTTCCTGCCCCTCTGCGCTCCTTTTTGGAACACAGCAGGCACATCTCCGTGCCTCCAGCACCTCTGCAGTCATGGTTTATAGCGTCTTCCAGGTATCCTATTGGGGACCATGGCATCGTGTATGTAACCATTCATCTGCTGTTTGACAACATTGGTGGGATTCTGACTTTTGTTGGTTGTGGGGTGTGTGTGTGTCTATCAAATGAAGCTATCACGTGCAGCTATCGGATCCTCTGGCTGGGTAACCCAAACGCCGAAATGGTTGGTACAACATTATCTCTGGTGCTGATGCTGGGTGGCTAGCTGGGCTCTCCTGTCTGACCCGGGGCTCGCTCCTGTAGTGAATTTCAGCTGGAGGGTCAGCTGAGGTGGAAGGTCTGTCTCGGCCACATTCCCATGTCCGGCAATGGGTCTTGCCGAGCGCCGGCTGCTTCTCTTCTCCCCGATGCCTCTCCAGCAGGGAGTCACACCTCGGGGCTGCCCTGGCGGGAGCTCCTGAGGAGCCCGGTGCCCATGACGGGGAGCCCTGAGGCTGCCTGTGTGTGGAAGTCGGGGTGGGGATGGGGCTGGGGTTCCTCAGTCCCCTGTGCTGCCTGGCTTTCAGGCCGAGCCCCATGCTCACCCAGCCCCGACTCACTAAGGCGAGGAGGGTGTCCTCCACAGGCTGGTGTGATAGATCCAGCACCACAAGGTGTGCACGCTGAGTCCACCTGGTGAGCGTTGCCCAGGTGCGTGAGCTGCAAGTTGGGACACAGGAAATTTAATAAAAATCCCCTAACCCTGGACAAGCAGCGCAGGACTGATTCCATTTTGTGCTATTCCCGCCACCACCCCTATGACCCCCAAATGACCAGCTTAGATCTTAAGGCGCTGCCCCACCCAAGTCAAGCTGCTGGGCACACCCTAATCGGAAATCGGCTCATAAAAATGTAACCCTGCTTTGTGTCCCCCAAAACTGCGCACCGATTCTGACCAAAGTAATAGGCCAGGTCAAGCAGATCCTATAGGGTAAGGTGTAATTCAATCAGCCACCTGCGTGTGGACCAACATGTCTGTGCAAATTTCTGCATATCCCACAGTCCACTGACCCTATAAAGCTGCTATGCCTCTTAGTCTCGGGGTCCAAGTCCCTGCTCCACTGTGTCAGGTGCACTTGGACCCAAGCTCCAGCTTGTAGAGAAACCGTCGGGAGTTTGTATTGGTGTTGGCTCCTAAGTGGTTTCTCAGATTCGTAGTCTTGGGCACAACGCAAGGGCCTACTGTCCTGACATCCCTTCCAGGGCCACACTGAGCGCCCCACAGGCCCTCTGTGCCCCAGGCACACTGGCATGGGGATGCGGGGAGGGTAGTACATGCCCTGGAACCAGGCCAGCACCGGCCTCCTGGACAGAGGGAGCACAGACAACACAGGTCAATTTGCACAGACCTGGTGTCCTGAGGTTCCCTGGATGTTACTCTGTCCTAGTCCATTCTGGCCCACGGGGCACAGGCTGAGTCCCAGTATAGTCTGTGGGGTCCTGATCCTGGCGTCTGTCCGCCCCTGGAAGGCACATGGGGACATCAACAGTGTGTGCCTTGTGGTGCCCCTGCAGGGGCTGTTTTGGGCCCGGGTGATATCCCCTCCTCCTCTCTGTGGGTCTCTCCATGCCCCGTGCGCAGAGTTCTGGGAGACACAGAAAAGGGCTGGCTGTGCATTTTCACACCACAACACTTTATTGACTTTCTACAGTAAACGGGCTCAGAGGCGTGGGTGCGTGCCTTCACCTGGGGAGGGAGACATTTCTGTCCTTTACGGGAGGAAAAGAATCACATGGGTTGAGGGTCAAGTGCTGGAGTCCTCCACCTGGAGCATGTGTGGACTCCGGGTGGGGGCGCGTGTCCTGAGGTTTCAGCCTGAGAGACGGTTCTGAGGACAGCAGAGCTGAACTGGACCTGCAGCTCATGGGCTCCTGCGCTGGGTTCCCACAGGGCAGCTGGACCACGGCCTCGGGCCTCCTGGGGCCCCAGTATCTGGAGGAACCTGCCTCCTGGTGTGGGTGCGGGTGGGGCCCACCGGCCTACCCCTGCTCTCCCCACCCTGGAGTATACCGGGATCCTCAGGGCTGCCCTAGGTCTGTGACCTGGATCTGTGGGTCACACCCAGGGCCCAGGAGGCCACATCCAGCTGTGAGAGGGCTCCCTCAGCGTGGGGCCAGAATCCAGGGCTGCATAGGGCCATGGGGGGCTGGAATCCATTCGTCCTTGTGTTGCCATGGGGGGCCCCAAATCAACTCAGCCCGCACAGATCCTGGTGCCAGGGCAGCCCAGGTCCCACTGGGTTAGGGGCTGTTGTCCTGTGCAGGGTGTGTCGCCCTCCAGGAGGGAGAGTGGGCGGAGGCAGGGCACAGTGGGTTCTTTGCACCACTCACCTACACCCGCTCTGACTCCGTGCCTTCCCTCCTCCCTGCAACCCCTGTGTGCTCTATTGAACACCCGGTCTTCTGATGGGAACAGGGTATCCAGAGAACCCCAGGGAGGCTGAGCATGTCCCACAGGGGGCACCTGCACCGGGTTTGCTGGTGGCTGATGGTGTGGGGTAGATGGTGTGGGACTAGGGGTATGATGGTGGTGGAGTGTGGGGGATGGTGTAGGGGGGATGGTGTTGTGGTGTAGTGTGGGTTGGGATTGTGTGGGGCTGTGTGGCTGTGAGGGGGATGGTGTTTTGTGGAATGCCATTTGGGATGATGATGTAGGGGGATGATGTGGGGGTGGAGAATGAGCAGGATGGCATGGGGGGCCTGTGGACACAGGGCATCCCCTTCCTCTGAGATGCACAAGGGGACGTCTACCGTTAAAGGCGACCCCAGTCTGGGGTTTGCTGTGACACCTGTCCGTGTGGCACCGTGTGGTCCGTGCAGGGCCCTGGCTGGACCGGGGTCATTATCTGGGGGTCATCATACTATGTATGTTTTCAAATTGCAAATTGTCTCAAATAAAATGCATAGAATTTAGAAATATATAAAGCACAGAGTGTGGGTGTCACTCTGACCCGTCCGACCCTCATGGGATTGATGTGTGTCCTGCTCCAGCCGCGGCCATGCCTCCTGGCCCCCAGGTCTGGTTCCTGCCCCCCACTTCCCCCACCCCATCCCCTGCTTCTCAGGGTGCCATCCCTCTCCCCTTTGGGGTACAGCTCCCATGGCAACCACTGGAGGCCCCATCCAATTGGCCTCCTCAACTCTGAGGCCCCGGGGTTGGGGGCATGTGGGTCATCCCCATCACCCTATCATGGAGCAGTGTGTTGTTGGCTGCTGTTGCTCCCCCCGGCTTCAGAAGCCCCGTTTTCCCTACCCCAAAGCCCCCAAGCCTCCCCTGGGGCCCCTAAGCCCCCTGGCCCAGCAGCCTCACCCGACCCCCTAGCAGGCCCAAATCATAGTGTGGCTGCCGAACGTCCTGTTGACGTCCAGGTCTACCTGCGTGATGTCCCTGGAGGAGACCAGGGCCTCCTCCTTCATTTACTGTGGGAAAACCGGAGAGCAGGAGCCCACGTCAGGGACACAGACCCCAAACTGTCACGAGCTGCCATGCTGGGCAGGGAGCCCTGGGGCCAGAATGGGAGTGGGTCTGCTGAAACCTCCTGCCTTTCCCTGGGAGGCTGAGGATGGCGGGAGTGCCCACCGAGCCCATGGGACCTGTGTGAGGGCCTGTCCCAAGCTGTTGTGGGTGAGGAGGTGACTGAGGGTCAGCCTGGGGTGGAGGGGATGTGGGGTCAGCCCAGGTGGGGAGGGGACATGGAGGTTTTGTGCCCAAGATTGCAAATCCGAGAAACCACTGAGGAGCCTACACCGATGCAAACACACGATGGTTGATTTCCAAACTCGAGCTTGCGTCCAAGTACACCCGATACAACGGAGCATGGACTTGGACCCCAAAGTGGGTTTTAGCTTAGTTTTAAGGGCTGGTCTCAGGGACATCCAGAAGGGCTGGAGCAATTCCTCAAGTTCTGTTTACATTTTGATATGGGTCCTTCAAGGGCATTGAGTTCTGTTCTCATTCTAATATGGGGCTTTATTCGACTTTAAGCTGTAAGCTGTTTTTTTTTCCTTTTCCTGTAACTGAAATAATGCAAATTTTAGCTCTTATTCACAGGGGCCTGGGATGGCAGTACTTGTGCCAACAGTGAACTTAAAGTGGAACCGCCTCAATTTTGTCAGCCTCCACACAGACAAGATACTGAAGTTTAAAACTCCAAATTTTAGGGGCTTCCCTGGTGGAGACCTGTGCTCTTCCTGCCCGGGAGTGTGTCCTCCCACTCCTGGCCTTTGCTGGTTTATTCCAGGAATGCGGCCCCTGACTGCACAGGGGTTTGCAGCTTATGGCCACACAGGGCAGACAGCTGGCCCAAGTCCTGCTGCTCTCAGCTGCATTCCCGCTCCTGTGCCTGGGAACAGTTGGTGCCACCATCCTTGGGACCCGTGGGATCCTGAGCCCACCCTGTCACTCCAGGGACTGCCCCTGACTTCTCCACCTGAACACCTTAAGGCTGGTGTGTCCCCCACTCTAGGAGACTTCTGAAAGTTCACATTTTGTGCTCTGCTGCATAATATTGTGCGTAGAACCATCAGCTGACTCCCTGCCCTTGTGAGATCAGGTGCTATGTCTCCCCAAGATAAACTGATTGATTTTTTTAAGATTTTATTTTTCTGTAATCTCTACAGCCAACATTGGGCTTGAACATGCTACCCCAAGAACAAGAGTCCCATGTTCTTACAAACCACACCGAGCCAGTTAGGCTCCCTTTGATTGATTGATACATGTTAATTGAAGCAGGGGTGTTGCATGTGTCAGGGCAGAAACTGAGCCCACGCTTTGAGATGTGGTGGAGTCATTTGGACCTTGATCAATGTTAAAGAAACCATAGCTTCCCTGGGAGCCCAGGGAGCAGGGACCACATACGTGAAAATTTGATAATTTCCTTTTCTGTAGTAGTTATTTTACTGACTATTTAAAGTGCTATTCAATGGTAAATGTCAATCTAGGATTGGGATACAGTGAGAACGTTCTAGGATTTGGAGGTTACTAAAGCTCCCCGTCATGGACTCAAAGTTCCAGTTCAATGCAGAGATAGGCAATGAAGCAAAGGGTTATAAAACATGGGACTAGGGTGCCTGGCTGTCCTGGTTGGGGTATCTTGAACTCAGGGTTATGAGTTTGAACACCGTGTTGGGTATAGACAGGACATAAAATTAGAATAGTTAGGGGATCCCTGGGTGGCGCAGCGGTTTAGCGCCTGCCTTTGGCCCAGGGCGCGAACCTGGAGACCCGGGATCGAATCCCACATCCGGCTCCCAGTGCATGGAGCCTGCTTCTCCCTCTGCCTGTGTCTCTGCCTCTCTCTCTCTCTCTGTGACTATCATATATAAATAAATTTAAAAAAATAGTTAACAAATAAGAAATGGATGAAAAAATAAAGCATGATATCAAAGGTAAGTGGTTGCTTATGTCTCACCTGCGACCTATTCTTGATCACCCCATTTGCACTACATGGCCCAGATGACGTCCTCCACAAGGGACAGTCCTGCCCGAGTGGAAGTGGGCATCTTTCATTGTAAGACCTGTGGTTCCCCTCGTTCTGCAGGGAGAGAAGAGTCATGAAGGCACGAGTTCGGGGGATCAGCATACACCTAGAAAATGATCGTTTCTAAACCCAGTAGCCAGAGCTCAGCCTCCTTTTAGGACTGGATGTCATAAAGAAGCCTCTTTGGTCATTGGTTTGGATGCAGGGTGGAGGTAAACTAGAATTAGGAAGAACATAGGAGGAGGAAATCCAGAAGCTGAAAGAGAGGAGGAAAGATTTCACAATCCGTAGCCTTCACAGGGACCTGGTGTCCTTTCCTAAGAGGGGCACCCCATTGAAGTATGCTTCCTGCCCCTTTGCTCTCCTTGTTGGAACCCAACAGGCACATCTCTGTGCCTCCAGCACCTCTGCAGTCGTGATTTATAGCGTCTTCCATGTATCCTATTGGCGACCACAGCGTCGTGTATGTAACCATTCGACTGCTGTTTAACAACGTTGAAGGATTCCGACTTTTGTTGGTTTCAGGGTGTGTGTGTGTGTGTCTATCACATGCAGCTATCACGTGCAGCTATCGGATCCTCTGGCTGGGTCACCCAAACACCGACATGGTTGGCACAACATCATTTCTGGTGCTGGCGCTGGGCAGGTTGCTGGACTCTCCTAGCCGACCCGGGGCTTGCTCATACAGTGACTTTCCGCTGGAAGGTCAGCTGAGCTGGAAGGTCTGGCTCGGCCACATTCCCATGTCTGGCAGTGGTTCCCGCTGAGCACCAGCTGCTTCTCTTCTCCCCGATGCTTCTCCAGCAGGGAGCTGGACCTCGGGCCCGCCCTGGAGGGATCTTTAGAGGCGCCGGGTGCCCATTACGGGGAGCCATGGGGCAGCCTGTGTGTGGGAGTAGGGGTGGTGATGGAGCTGGGGTTCTCCGGTCCCCTATGCTGGCTGGCATTTATGCCGAGCCCCATGCTCACCCAGCCCCTACTCACTAGGGCGAGGAGGGTGCCCTCTACACGCTGGTGTGAGATCCAGCACCACAAGGTTTGTACACTGAGTCCACCTGGTGAGGGTGGCCCAGGTGCATGAGCTGCAAGTGTGGGACCCAGGAAATTGAACGGGCGGGGGGTGGGAGTGAATGGGTGACGGGCACTGGGTGTTATTCTGTATGTTAGTAAATTGAACACCAATAAAATATAAAAAAAAAAAAAAGCCCCTACCCAAGGACAAGCAGAGCAGGACTGATTCCATTTTGTGATACACCTGCCACCTCCCCTATGATCCCCACATAACCTGCTTATGTCTTAAGGCGCTGCCCCAACCCAGTCAAGCCGCTGGGCACACCCTAATCGGAAAGCGGCTCATAACAATGTAACCCTGCTTTGTGCCTGCCAAAACTGCACGCCAATTCTGACCAAAGTAATAGTCCAGGTCAAGTGGATCCTATAGGGTAAGGTGTAATTCAATCGGCCACCTGCGTGTGGACCGACACGACTGTGCAACTTTCTGTGTATCCCATGGGCCACTGGCCCCTCTAAAGCTGCTATGCTTCTTAGTCTCAGGGTCCAAATCCCTGCTCCACGGCCATGCCGCCTGGCCCCCAGGTCCGGTTCATGCCCCTCATGTCCCCCACCCCATCCTGTTTCTCAGGGGGCAGTCCCTCTCCCCTTTGGGGTTCAGCTCCCATGGCAAGCCCTGGAGGCCCCATCATAGTTGCCTCCTCATCCCCAAGGCCCCGGGGGTGTGGGCATAGAGGTCATCCCCAACACCCTACCATGGAGCGGTGTATTGTTGGCTGCTGTTTTGCCCCCTGCCTCAGAAGCCCCGTTTTCCCTACCCAGAATCCCCCGGTCCTCCCCTGGGTTCTGATCCCTCCTGGCCTCTCAACCTCACCCTATCCCGTAGTAGTCCCAAAATATGATGTGACTGCTGAGCGTCCTGTTGACGTCCAGGTCCACCTGCGTGATGTCCCTGGAGGAGACCAGGGCCTCCTCCTTCATTTCCTGTGGGAAAACCGGGGAGGAGGAGTTGGCGTCAGGGACACAGACCCCGACCTGTCACCAGGTGCTCTCTTGGGCAGGGAGCCCTGGGGCCACCATGGGAGTGTGTCCTGCCAAACCCTCCTTCCTTCCCGTGGGAGGCTGGGGACAGCTGGAGTGCCCACCGTGCCCGTGGAAATGTGTGAGGGCCTGTGCCCAGCTGTTGTCAGTGGGGAGGTGACAGAGGGTCAGCCTGGGTGGGAGGGGACAGAGGTCAGTCCAGGTGGGAGGGGTCATGCGGGTGTTTTGCCAAAGATTGCGAATCCGAGAAACCACTAAGGCGCAGACACCGATTCAAAGACACGAGGGTTGATTTCAAAACTCGAGCGTGGGTCCAGGTATACCCCACACAGTGGAGCAGGGACTTGGACCCCAAGGAAGGTTTTAGCTTAGTTTTAAGGGCTTGTCTCGGGGACCTCCAGAAGGGCTGGAGCAATTCCTCAAGTTCTGTTTACATTTTGATATGGGTCCTTCAAGGGCATTGTGCTCTCTTCTCATTCTAATTGGGGCTTCCAGCCCTTGGCTTAGGCTCAGTTTTTATTCTATTGTGGGGCTTTCTAAGACATTAGCTGTAAAATTTTGTTTTTTTCCAGTAACTGAAATAATGCAAGTTGCAGCTCTTCTTCACAGGGGCCTGGGACTGCTGGACCTGTGCTAATACTGAACTTAAAGTAGAATGGCCGTAATATTCTCGGCCTCCACACATCCTGTCCCGTCCTATCTAGCTCATGCCCCTCTCCCTGGAGCTCCTAAGAGAGAAATTGCAAATGACCTCAGCGTGGCAGCATGTGTTGGGGGACAGGCCCAGGTATTTGGGATCAGGACGACCTGGGGCACGGGCGTCCCGGCTGTGCAGCAGGATTCCATGCTGCAGACTCTTTTTCCCTAAGGCTATCTTGACAACTGACTTTGTACATAGAAAAGTTCTCCTTTGTCTTTAGAAGTTGAGCAAGTTACGCATTTTTTCTCTGCCCATCTGATTGCTCAGATTCCAATCTGAGACATATCCTGTTAATAAAGATAATTTACTATCCGTAGTACTATGGTGAAAATATTCTGACACAAGTAATTCAGAGGGATGAGGGTTTCTCATCTCTTTCTTCACAGCTCAGTCACTCATCAGGAAATGCATCTGTATGGATTTGGAAATAATTGAGAGACATTAGTACCAATGGTCCTATTATTATGTGAAGGATTCTTCCCTGAGATTCTTCCCCTGTTTCAACTGACACTGAAACACTGTGAACTCTTTGGAAGACAAATGTCAAGGAAATAAATGTTATACATTGCTAATTTTAAGTGCACTTGCAATATGGTGTCTATTATAATAGAAGTTTTTTTATCTGATTTTTGCTATTTATTATCCTTTCCTGCTTCAGGTTGAGGAGGCATTATACATGTTCATAAGTGTTTTTCTTTCCTTCTGATATAATATTCTTACTTTGTTCCCGTGGAAGGAACTCTTTAAGAATAAGGCAAAAGTTAATTCAACGATTCTTAAAATGTCTTCACACGGGAGCCTGATTCATTTAAGTCAATTTTCAAATTAAATCTTATTTCTTAGAAAGAAAACAGTTTCATAAGGAAATTGAGAATATAGTACAGAGAATTCTCATGCACTTGCACTCAATTTCTCCAATTATTGATATCTTATATCATTATGGTACAAATATTAGCTAATGAATCAATATTAAAATTTTTCCAATAACCAAAGACCATACTTTATTCAGATTTCCTTAGTTTTTGCTAAGTCTCCATTCCTCATATCACACTCCATTTGTCCTCATGTTTTCTTAAGCTCCTCTGGATTGTGACAGTCTTTCAGCCTTTCCTTGTTGTTGTTGAACTGGAACACTTTGAGAAGTAGAGTATTTTGTAAAATTTTCCTCATTTGGGACATGTCTGTTGTTTATCTCATGATTGAACTGTTTTTGTGGATTATATACAGAGATATACTGCTATTTTTATTATATCATATAAAGGTTAGATACTATCAACATGATTTATCAGTCTTGGTATCAATCTGATCATCTTGCTGAGGTAGTGTTTGTCAGATTTCTCTGTAGTAAAGTGATTCTTTATTATTATTATTACTACTAATATTATTATTATTATTATATTATCATTATTATTTTAAATTTTTCATATTATATTTTGTAGAAGGAAGTTACTATGTGTATTCCACACATAAGAGTGGGAAGCATGCTCATGAACTTGACGGTGGAATGTCTGCACAAATTGTTTGAAAATCTTCTACATGGGAGATTTCTTTTCCCTCTGGGTTTGTTTGTTTCTTTTTCAAAGATGCTATTTATTTATTTGAGAGAGAGAGGAGTGAAAAACATGTGCTAGAGGGGCAGAGGGCAAGGGAGAAGCAGGTTCCCTGCTGAACAGGGAGCCTTCCTTGGACCTGGATCATGATCCGACCCTAAGGCAGAAGCTTAACAGACTGAGCCTCCCAGGTGCCTTTCTTTCTTTCTTTGTTTCTTTCTTTCTTTGTTTCTTTCTTTCTTTGTTTCTTTCTTTCTTTTTCTTTCTTAATAATAAATTTACTTTTTTTGGTGTTCAATTTGCCAACATACAGAATAACACCCAGTGCTCATCGCGTCAAGTGCCCCCCTCAGTGCCCATCACACATTCACCCTCACCCCCGCCCTCCTCCCCTTCCATCACCCCTAGTTCATTTCCCAGATTTAGGAGTCTTTATGTTCTCCCTTCCCTTATATTTCCTTTCACTATTATCTATATCCCCCAAGTGAATGAGAACATACAATATTTGTTCTTCTCTGATTAACTTACTTCACTCAGCATAATACCTTCCAGTTCCATCCATGTTGAAGGATATGGTGGTGATTTGTGATTTCTAATGGCTGAGCAAGGCCCACCTTTTAACTCTCTTCATCTTCTGAGTCTCCCATGATATGATGCTATTGTTTTAATAAGTGGCTGAGTTTCCAAGTCTGCGTTTGTGGTCCATAACCTTCCTTGTTTTTAAGGCTTCCACTTGGGACTTTATCTCAGTTATAGCATTTTTAACGTTGGCCTGACTAGATTTTAGTTCTTTTATTCCTACAGTAAGGGATTCTCTAGTTTTCTTCTGTGCTCTTTTTCCAGCCCAGATGCTATCTTTATAATCATTGTTTTAAACTGTAGTTAGACATCATATATTTGTATTGATGGAGTTCCTGGCTGTGAGTACTACCTCATGTTATTTTATGGAGGCTAATTTCTCCATCTCTTTATTTTTTCCAGAAAAGAAAGAAGGAAGAAAAAGAAAAACAATAAAAACTGCCCTCCCAAAAAAACCACCAGATTATTTTGGCCTGGTTGTTAAAAGATTCTATATCCCCAAATAAGAAACAAAATTAAAGTACCATGAAACTAAAAATAAGAAATATATAAGGTACATATATAAAAATAAAATAAGGCAATTTATAAAATAGAATCAAAGAAAATAAATGACAATAAAGCACAAAGTACAAAGGAAGCTAGACCATACTTTCCAGGCAGAGCTGAGTCTCTGCAGCCTCTGTGGTCCGACACCTTGGTGGCAGCGAGTGGTCTGTGCGGGGTTGGGGATTGGCCATGGCGCTGATTGTCAGGTGCACATCTGCCTGGGAGATGCACCTGCAGGGTCAGGGACGGGGTGGGCGTCACCACTTCTGGCATCCAGTGGGCAGTGTTGTGCTGCTCCCTGAGACTCGACGCTGATGGGCAGGATGCGGGTGGGGTCTCTGGGTCCTCTGGCTCTGGGGCTGAGCATTCCGCCCCCCAGTCTGCATGTCCTCCACAGAAGATTCCCCAAGCCCCCGGGTCTCCACCGCTTCTCTCAGAACCTTGCTTTCTCTCTGCCCGCGTCCGAGCTTCTTTTGTTTTGTTTTTTTATCTCAGACTGTTGTGCCCAAGATTGCGAATCAGAGAAACCACCGAGAAGCCGATTCCGATGCAAACACTCGAGGGACTATTTACAAGCTCAATCTTTTGTCCAAGTATACCTGACACAGCGGAGCAGGGATTTGGACTCCGAGGTGGGTTTTTGCTTAGTTTTAAGGGCTGGTCTCGGGGACCTCCAGAAGGGCTGGAGCAATTCCTCAAGTTCTGTTTACATTTTGATATGGGACCTTCAAGGGCAGTGGATCTTTTCTAATAGGGGCTTCCTGCCCTTGGCCTGGGCTCAGTTTTTATTCTATTGTGGGGCTTGCTGTGTCCAGACAATGAGCAATCAGGAAGGAAATGACGGACGTGAATCCCTTCTCACGAGCATCACAGAGAATAAATAATGAGACTGTATCATAGGAGCACAAGACTTGTGCACTGAGCCACACTAGGCTCTGGGAGGCCGTCCTGGGCTCATTGGTTTGGAGCCTCATCTTGTGAAAATGTCGGCTGTTCCTGAAGCCACCCTCAATTTCAATGTCATTCCTGTCAAGTCATGGTGGCAGATCCTATACATAGGGAAAAAAAAACCAAAACATCCAACAGCCCCCACAAATGACCCCGGAGAGCAAATCAGTATTGGAGAAGCAGGACAGAGTGGGACGCAGCACTTTCCTATTTCAAACGATGTCACAGGGATCCCTGGGTGGCACAGCAGTTTGGTGCCTGCCTTTGGCCCAGGGCGCGAAACTGGAGACCCGGGATCGAATTCCACGTCGGGCTCCCAGTGCATGGAGCTTGCTTCTCCCTCTGCCTGTGTCTCTGCCTCTCTCTCTGACTATCATAAGTAAATTAAAAAATTAAAAAAATATTTTAAAAAAATAATAAAACAAACGATGTCACAGAGACAAAGGATAAAGCAGTGTTGTCTTTGGGACTTCGCCTGGCTCTGTTGGTTAAGCATCTGACTCTTGACCTCACCTCCGGTCCTGATCTCGGGGCCATGAGTTTTCTAGCCCAGGGCTGGTCCATGGACGAGGCCTGATGCCTACTTAAACAAACCAGACCCATGAGGGTGGTCCCAGCATAAGCTGAAGGAGCAGAACAGAAAGTCCAGTTGGAAACGTGCTCTGATACAACTGATTTTTTAACTTAATTTAATTTAAACCCAATTAATTAACATATAGTGTATTATACTTTCAGAGGATGAATTCAGGGATTCACCAGTTGGAGCTAACAGCAGTCCTCATGACATCACGTGCCCTCCTTCATGTTGGTCCCCTGTTATCCCCTCCCTCATCCCCTCCCTTGCAGCAACACTCAGTTTGTTTCCTATATATGAGTCTGTATTCCCTGCATCTGTTTTCATCTTATTTGTTTTTCCTTCCCTTCACAGATGTTCATCTGCTTTACTTCTTTAATTCCACCTATGAATGACACCACATGGTCATTCTCTTTTCCGACTGACCTATTTCACTTAAGATGATCCCTCTACTTCTATCCACGTCATTGCAAATGGCAAGATTTCCTTCTCTTTGATAGCTGAGTACCATTCCTCTCTCTATGACCATCATCTATTTCCTATCCATCATCAGTCAGAGGGCACCGAGGCTCCTCCCACAATGTGACTACTATGGACACGTCTGCTGTGGACATTGGGGTGCTGGTGTCCCACGTCTCACTGCATCTGTATCTTCAGAGTGAGCTCCAGGCTGTTCACCTGCTGGTCGCAGAGCGGCTCTATTTGTAACTTCCTGAGGGGCCTCCACACTGTTTCCAGGGCGGCTGCACCAGCCCGCTGTCCTGCCCACAGTGGAAGAGGGTTGAGTGAGTTTTACAGGACGTGGTAAAAGTCTGGTCCACATTTCATTTCGTGTCCTTTGTGCTCCAATTCCTTCTCCTTAAGTATTTTTGAGGAACCCGGGTGTTGGGCTCCTTTTCATTGAAATGTTTCCGAAGCTAACAGGCCCCAGCTGGAGCCTGGAAGGAGGCAGAGGTGAGCCCAGGGATGGGAAGGTGCCTCCTGCACAGCCTCCTGTAGTGTCTGAGCATCCCGCAGGGGGCGCCCGAGCCCAGGCACTGCACAGGGGACACTCATGTGCAGTAGGCCTCCTCTGCCTCCAGTAACAGGAGCCAGCCTGTGCTGGGGAGACCTGAGGAAGACGGGGGGACACATCCACGCTGATGAGCCAAGCCTCCTAAGAGCCTGTGGGGAGTCTTCAGGGGGATATTTCTCAGCGTTCACGCTGACAGGAGTCCCAGTCTCCTCACGACACACGGTGAAGCTTCAGGAAGATGTGGGTCCACATCCACCCTGACAGGAGCCCCTGGACCGCTTCAGGACCTCCCAGGAGGCTTCAGGAAATAGTTGGCCCACACCCACCCTGAGAGGAGCCCCTGGGCTGCCTCAGGACCCGCGGGGAGGCTTCAGTAAGATGTGGGCCCGCATCCACGCTGACAGGAGCCCCTGGGCCACCTCAGGACATGCGGGGAGGCTTCTGAAACATGTGGCGTCACGACCACTCTGGCAGGAGCTAATGGGCCCCTCAGGACATAAGTTGAGTCTTCTGGAATCTGGGGGCCGCATCCACAGTGACAGGAACCCCGGCCACCTTAGAACCTGCGGTGACGCTTCAGGAGGACGTGGGGCCATGTCCACACAACCAGACGCTGATATCCTCAGGACCCCTGGTGTAGACATCGGGAAATATCGGGATGCGTCCATGCGGACAGAAGACCCCAGCCTTGTCAGAGCCTGTGGTGAGGCCTAAGAAAAATGTGGATGCCGAATCCACACTGACAGGAGTCTCTGGCCTCCTCAGGACCCACTGTGAATGGTTGGGATGATTTGGGGCCACGTCCATTCTGACAGGAGCCCCCAGCCACCTCAGGTCTTATGGTGAGGCTGAGGAAATTCTGGGGCCACGTCAAGACTGAGAGGACCCCCGTCCTCCTCAGGACCTGCACTTTGGCTTCGGGACACATGGGGCTGTGTCTAGGCTGACAGGAACCTACAACCTCCTCAGGACCTGCGGTGAGTTTTCAGGGACCATGGGGCCATGTCCAGGCTGACAGGAGCCCCCAGCCTCCTGAGAACCTGCTGTGAGGCTTCCAGAGGATGTGAGGAATACTCCACGGTGACAGGCGACCTGGCATACTCAGGACCCGCTGACTATGACTCTGGAACACGTGGAGCCACGTCCACGCTCACAGGAGCCCGGCGTCCTCAGGACCCCCTGGAGGACACTGGAGGCGCCGTTGTGGGCCTCGTCCATGTCAGAAGGGACTCCTCAAAACCATAGGGTAAGTGAATGGGTAGAATGAATGGTACGGTCAGGGGAGGGGAGACAGTTTGTGGTTAGGCCTAGGAGTTAGTCATGTTAGGGGTTAGTCATTATGCTTATGGTTATGGATTAGAGGTTAGGGTGAGGGATAAGGGTAAGGGTAAGTGGTTAGGAGTTACGATGGGGGTTTGGGTTAGGGACAGGAGTTAGAGTTAGGGTTTAGACTTTAGGGATTAGGGCAGGAGGTTAGGAGTTGGGGTTTGGGTTATGGTTAGAGTTAGGGTTGGGCTAGATTTGCAGTTAGGGTTACAGGTTAGGGTGTGAGTTAGGGTTAGTGTTTAGGGTTAGGGGTTAGAGTAAAGTTAGGGCTAGGTTTAGGGTTAGGGTGAGGGTTAGGTTTAGGATAGGGGTTAGGGCTAGGGTTAGGTTTAGTGTTTGTTTAGGGGTTAGGGTTAGGGTCAGGTCAGGGTCAGGGTTACGGTTTTGGAAAAGGGTAAGAGAGGGTTAGGCAGTGGGTTAGGGATTAGTTTTAGGGTACAGTTTAGTGTAGAGTTTGGGGTATGAGATAGGATTAGTATTAGAGGGTTAAGGTTAGGGTACAGGTTAAGGTTAGGATTAGGAATTGAGTACATTAAGATAAGGTTAGGGTTAGAGGTTATGGTTTGGGTTAGATTTAAGGTAAGGGTCAGGGTTAAGGGTTTAGAATAGGTTTAAGAGTTAGGGTGAGGGCTGGCAGGAAGGTTCAGTCAATGTGTTTCGGTCTTGGGGTTTGTGTTTGGTTTTTGATTAGTGATAGTTCTTGTTTAAGGATGACCTTAATATTAGGCTTAAGTGTATGGTTAGGGTTATGTCTGTGTATGGTTAGAGTTTGTGTCTTGGCATGTGCCTGCACTGGGAATCCTAGCATCGTGGGTAGTTTAGTTTTATGCCCTCTATTTAGGTTTCAGGTTCAAAGATAGCCTGACGCCACCAAGTCAGTGGCCTCCGCAGAGAATCAAAATCCAGGCTTCTGCTGGGGTGAGAATAGGCATGGCAGGCTTCTCCTGACCTGAGCTAAGGAGGGGATTTGTGGCTCTAAAGACTGTTTGGATTTTCAGTTGCCTTTCTGATTTTATCTCTTGGGTGCACATGTTTCCTCTATACTACCAATTATTATTTTAAAGTTTTACTTGAATTCCTCTTTGTAAACACAGTATGATATAATTTCAGGTTTACCACATAGTGATTCAACCTTGAATACAACGCCTGGTACTGGTCAGAGGTGACCTCCACTATCCCCATCCCCTGATTCCCCATCCCCCCCACCTTCCTCTGTTATTGATTATTTTATTCTCTGTGACTAAGAGTGTGTTTTTTTTTTGTTTGCTTCTCTCATCCCGCCCTCTGCCCCTTTGCCAGTTTGTTTGGTTTCTTAAAATTCACATGTGAATGCAATTGTATGGTATTTGGTATCTGTCTTTCTCTGACTGAGTTCATTTAGCATAAGTCTCTTCCACTTCTCGCACGTCATTGTAAATGGCTTCATTTCATCCTTCCTGATGACAGAGTGATGTCGCAGTGTGTATATTTACCACATCGTCTCTGCCCATTCATCTGTCGATGGACATCTGTGGTGTATACACAGTTTTGCTGTTGTTGATAATGCTTCTACCAACACTTGGCTGCGTGTTCCTCTTCAAATCTACTAAACTACTTTTGTATCTTTGGGGTAAATACCTAGCTGTGCAATTTTGGAATCGTAGGGTAGCTCTATTTTTAACGTCTTTTTTTTTATTTTTTTTTTATGATAGTCACAGAGGGAGAGGCAGAGACACAGGCAGAGGGAGAAGCAGGCTACATGCCCCGGGAGCCCGACGTGGGATTCAATCCCGGGTCTCCAGGATCAGGCCCTGGGCGAAAGGCAGGCGCCAAACCACTGCGCACCCAGGGATCCCCTATTTTTAACTTCTCGAGGACCCTCCAGACTGTTTTCCACAGTGGCTGCACCTTTATTTATGTATTCATGAGAGACACAGCGAGTCAGAGTTATAGGCAGAGGGAAAATGAGGCACCATGTGGGGAGCCTGATGTGGGACGTGATTCCCCCGGGATCATGACATGAGCCAAAGCATATGCTCAAACACTGAGGCACCAGGTGCTTTGCTGATTCAATTTCTTTGCTACTTATGGGTGTGTTCATATTTTCTATTTTTTCCTATTTCAGTTTTGCTAGTTTGCACATTTCTAGGGATTTGTCCATTTCTTCCAGGACTCCCAGTTTGTTAGCATATCATCTTTCATAGTATTCCCTTATAATTGTCTAATTTTTCTGGTGTTGATTGTGATCTCTCTTCTCTCATTTGTGATTTGATTTATTTACGTCTTTTCTCTTTTCTTGTTGATAAGGCTGGCTAAGGCTTGATCCATTTTATTAATTATTTTGAAGAACCAGCTCTTAGTTTCATTATTCCATTCTACTGTTTTGTTTTTTTCTACATTGTTTATTTCTTCTTTCATCTTTATTTTTTCCCTTCTTCTGTAGGCTTTAGGTTTTGTTTGCTATTCCTTTTCCAGCCTATTGGGCGTAGGGTTAGGTTGTGTTTTGGAGACTTCTTGTTTCTTGAGATAGGCCTGTATTGCTATGTACATCCCTCTTAGGATTGCCTTTGCAACATGCCAGAGGATTGGAGAAACGTTTTCATTTTCATTTGTTTTAAATTTGATCTTTAATTTCCTGGTTGCTCCATTTATTCTCTAGTAGGATGTTCATAATCTCCATGTATTTTTGGTCTGTCCAAATTTTTTTCTTACTGTCGACTTCGAGTTTCATAGAGTCATGGTCTGAAAATGTACAGGGTGTGATATCAACTTTCTTGTACCTGTTGTACCTCTTGAGGGCTGATTTGTGGGCCATGAAATGATCTGTTCTGGAGAATGTCCCATGTGCACTTGAAAGGAATGTGTATTCTGCTTTAGGAAGAAATGTTCAGACTATATCTGTTGAGTCCCTATGGTCCAGTGTGTCAAGACTATTGTTCCCCTGTTGATTTTCTGCATAGACGATCGGTCCATTGCCATAAGTGGGTAGGTTTTAAAATCCCCTGTCATTGTATTATTATCAGTGAGTTCCTGTACGTTTGTTGTTAATTGGTTTCTATATTTACGTACTCCCATGTTGGCAGCATCAGTATTTAGTTGTTTGAACTTTTTTTAAAAATAAATTTATTTTTTATTGTTCTTCAATTTACCAAACAACAGAATAACACCCAGTGCTCATCCCGGCAAGGGTCCCCCTCAGTGCCCTTCACCCATTCACCCGCATCCCCTGCCCTCCCCCCTTCCAGCATCCCTTGTTCCTTTTTCAGAGTTAGGAGTATTTATGTTCTGTCTCCCTTTCTGATATTTCCCACACGTTTCTTCTCCATTCCCTTATATTCCCATTCACTGTTATTTATATTAACTAATTGAATGAGAACATACGTTTGTCCTTCTCCGATTGACTTACTTCACTTAGCATAATACCCTCCAGTTCCATCCACGTAGAAGCAAATGGTGGGTATTTGTCATTTCTAATGGCTGAGTAATATTCCATTGTATACATAAACCACATCATCTTTATCCATTCATCTTTTGATGGACACCATGGCTCCGTCCACAGTTTCAGTATTATGGACATTCTTGCTAAAAACATCGGGGTGCAGGTGTCCCGGCATTTCATTGCATCTGAATATTTTGGGTAAATCCCCAAGAGTGCAATTGCTGGGTCATAGGGCAGGTCTATTTTTAACTCTTTGAGGAACCTCCACACAGTTTTCCAGAGTGGCTGCACCAGTTCACATTCCTACCAACATGTAAGAAGGTTCCCTTTTCTCCGCATCCTCTCCAACATTTGTGGTTTCCTGCCTTGTTCATTTTCCCCATGCTCACTGGTGTGAGGTGGTATCTCATTGTAGTTTTGATTTGTATTTCCCTGAGGCAAGTGATGCTGAGCATTTTCTCATGTGCATGTTGGCCATGTCAATGTCTTCCTCTGTGAGATTTCTGTTCATGTCTTTTGCCCATTTCATTATTGGATTGTTTGTTTCTTTGGTGTTGAGTTTAAGAAGTTCTTTATGGATCTTGGAAACTAGCCCTTTATCTGATTCGTCTTTTGCAAATATCTTCTCCCATTCTGTAGGTTGTCTTTTAGTTTTGTTGACTGTATCCTTTGCTGTGCAGAAGCTTCTTATCTTGATGAAGCCACAATAGTTCAGTTTTGCTTTTGTTTCTTTTCCTTTGTGGATGAATCTTGCAAGAAATTACTGAGGCCGAGTTCAAAAAGGGTGTTGCCTGTGTTCTCCTCTAGGATTTTGATGGACTCTTGTCTCACATTTAGATCTTTCATCCATTTTGAGTTTATCTTTGTGTATGGTGAAAGAGAGTGGTCTAGTTTCATTCTTCTGCATGTGGATGTCCAATTTTCCTACCACCATCTATTGAAGAGACTTTCTTCCAATGCATA
Organism: Canis lupus baileyi; assembly: GCF_048164855.1. Taxonomy (NCBI): domain Eukaryota; kingdom Metazoa; phylum Chordata; class Mammalia; order Carnivora; family Canidae; genus Canis; species Canis lupus. Next base: position 2,833,700 of record NC_132869.1, on the reverse strand, counting down.
GTCTTTCCTCTTTTATCGAATATTAGTTGAAAATAAAGTTCAAGGTCCACTTCTGGGTTCTCTATTCTGTTCCATTGATCTATGTGTCTGTTTTTGTGCCAGTTCCACACTGCCCTGATGACCACAGTTTTGTAGTACAACCTGAAATCTGGCATTGTGATGCCCCCAGATATGGTTTTCTTTTTGAAAATTCCCTGGCTTTTCGGGGTCTTTTCTAATTCCACACAAATCTTGAAATAATTTGTTCTAACTCTCCGAAGAAAGTCCATGGTATTTTGATAGGGATTGCATTAAACGTGTACATTGCCCTGCGTAACACAACATTTTCACAATATTAATTCTGCCAATCCATGAGCATGGTATATATTTCCAGCTCTTTGTGTCTTCCTCAATTTCTTTCAGAAGTGTTCTATAGTTTCGATCTTTACCTCCTTGGTTAGGTTTATTCCTAGGTATCTTATGGTTTTGGGTGCAATTGTAAATGAGATTCACTCCTTAATTTCTCTTTCTTCAGACTCATTGTTAGTGTATAGAAATGCCATTGATTTCTGGGCATTTATTTTGTATCCTGCAATGGTACCAAATTTCTGTATGAGTTCTAGCAATCTTGGCATGGATGCTTTTGGGTTTTCTAGGTAGAGTATCATGTCATCGGTGAAGAGGGAGAGTTTGACTACTTTTTGACCAATTTGAATGCCTTTAATGTCTTTTTTGTCTGATTGCTGAGACTAGGACTTCCAGTACTATTTTGAATAGCAGTGGTGAGAGTAGACATCCTTGTCTTGTTCCTTATCTTAGGGGAAAGGCTCCCAATGCTTCCCCATTGAGAATGATATTTGTTGTGGGCTTTTCGTAGATGGCTTTTAAGATGTCGAGGACTGTTCCCGCTATCCCTATGCTCTGAAGAGTTTCGATCAGCAATGAATGCTCTATTTTGTCAAATGCTTTCTCTGCATCTAATGAGAGGATCATATGGTTCTTGGTTTTTCTGTTGCTGATATGATGAATCACATTTTTTGACGAGTGTTGAATCAGCCTTGTGTCCCTGGGATAAATCCAACTCTTTCATGGTGAATAATTTTCTTAATGTACTGTTGGCTCCTATTGGCTAGTATCTTGTTGAGAATTTTTGCATCCATGTTCATCAGAGATATTGGTCTGTATTCTCCTTTTTGGTGGGGTCTTTGTCTGGTTTTGGAATTAAGGTGATGCTGGCCTCATGGAACGAATTTGGAAGTACTCCATCTCTTTCTATCTTTCCAAACAGCTTTAGTAGGAGAGGTATGGTTTCTTCTTTAAACGTTTGATAGAATTCCCCTGGGAAGCCATCTGGCCCTGGTCTTTTGTGTCTTGGGGGGTTTTGGATGACTGCTTGAATTTCCTCTCTTCTTATTGGCCTGTTCAGGTTTTCTATTTCTTCCTGTTCCAGTTTTGGTAGTTTGTGGCTTTCCAGGAATGCGTCCATTCCTTCTAGATTGCCTAATTTATTGGCGTATGGCTGTTCATAATATGTTTTTAAAATCGTTTGTATTTCCTTGGTGTTGGTAATGATTTCTCCTTTCTCATTCATGATTTATTAATTTGAATCTTCTCTCTCTTCTTTTTAATAAGACTGGCTAATGGTTTATGTGTCTTATTATTTTCAAAGAAGCAACTCCTGGTTTTGTCGATCTGTTCTAGTTCTTCTGGTCTCGATTTCGTTGAGTTCTGCTCGAATCTTAAATAACTCTCTTCCTCTGCTGGGTGTAGGATTTATCTGCTGTTTATTTCCCTAGCTAGTTTATGTGTAAGGTTAGCTTTGTATTCGAGTTCTTTACAGTTTTTCAATGGAGGCTTCTATTGTGATGTATTTCCCCCGTAGAACTGCTTGTGCTGCATCCCAAAGATTTTGAACAGTTGTATCTTCATTCTCATTAGTTTCCAGGAATCTCTTTTTTAATAAATTAATTTTTTATTTGTGTTCAATTTACCAACATACATAAGAACACCCAGTGGTCATTCCATTATGTGCCCCCCTCAGTGTCCATCACCATTCTCCCCACCACCCACCCTCCTACCCTTCTACCACCCCTAGTTCGTTTCCCAGAGTTAGATGTCTTTATGTTCTGTCTCCAATTCTGATATTTCCCACACAATTCTTCTCCATTCCCTTATATTCCTTTTCACTATTATTTATATTCCCCAAATGAATGAGAACATACACTATTTGTCCTTCTCTGATTGACATACTTCACTCAGTGTAATACCCTCCAGTTTCATCCACATTGAAGCAAATGGTGGGTATTTGTCGTTTTTAATGCCTGAGTAATATTCCATTGTATACATAAACCACATCATCTTTATCCATTCATCTTTCGATGGACACCAAGCCTCCTTCCACATTTTGGCTATTGTGGACATTGCTGCTATAAACATCAGGGTGCAGGTGTCCCGGCGTTTCATTGCATCTCAATCTTTGAGGTAAATCCCCAACTGTGCAATTGCTGGGTTATAGGGCAGGTCTATTTTTAACTCTTTGAGGAACCTCCACTCAGTTTTCCAGAGTGGCTACACCAGATCACATTCCCACCAACAGTGTAAGAGGGTTCCCTTTTCTCTGCATCCTCTCCAACATTTGTGGTTTCCTGCCTTGTTAATTTTCCCCATGCTCACCTGTGTGAGGTGGTATCTCATTGTGGTTGTGGTTTGTATTTCCCTGATGGCAAGTGATGCAGAGCATTTTTTCGTGTGCATGTTGGCCATGTCAATGTCTTCCTCTTTGAGATTTCTCTTCATGCCTTTTGTCCATTTCATGATTGGATTGTTTGTTTCTTTGGGGTTGATTTTAAGAAGTTCTTTATAGATCTTGGAAACTAGCCCATTATCTCATACGTCATTTGCAAATAACTTCTCCCATTCTGTAAGTTGTCTTTTAGTTTTGTTGACTGTATCCTTTGCTGTGCAAAAGCTTCTTTTCTTGATGAAATCACAATAGCTCATTTTTGCTTTTGTTTCTTTTGCATTCGTGGATGTACCTTGCAAGAAGTTACTGCGGCCAAGTTCAAAAAGGTGTTGCCTGTGTTCTCCTCTAGGATTTTGATGGACTCTTGTCTCACATTTAGATCTTTTATCCATTTTGTGTTTATCTTTGTGTGTGGTGAAAGAGAGTGGTCTAGTTTCATCCTTCTGCTTGTGGATATCCATTTTCCCAGCACCATCTATTGAAGAGACTGTCTTTCTTCCAATGGATAGTCTTTCCTCCTCTATCAAATATGAGTTGACCAAAAATTCGGGGTCCACTTCTGGGTTCTCTATTCTGTTCTATTGATCTATGTGTCTAATTTTGTGCCAGTACCACACTGTCTTGGTGAACACAGCTTTGTTGTGCAACCTGAAATCTGGCATTGTGATGCCCCCAGATATGGTTTTCTTTTTTAAAATTCCCCTGGCTATTCGGGGTCTTTTCTCTTTCCACACAAATCTTAAAATAATTTGTTTTAACTCTCTGAAGAAATTTCATGGTACTTTGATAGAGATTGCCTTAAACGTGAACATTGCCTGGGTAACATTGACATTTTCACAATATTAATTCTGCCCTTCCATGAGCATGGAATATTTTTCCATCTCTTGGTGTCTTCCTCAATTTCTTTCAGAAGTTTTCTATAGTTTTTAGGGTATAGATCATTTACCTCCTTGGTTAGGTTTATTCCTAGGTATCTTATGTTTTTGGGTGCAATTGTAAATGAGATTGACTCCTTAGTTTCTCTTTCTTCAGTCTCATTGTTAGTGTATAGAAATGCCATTGATTTCTGGGCATTGATTTTGTATCCTGCCAGGGTACCAAATTGCTGTATGATTTCTAGCAATCCTGGGTGGAGGGTTTTGTGTTTTCTAGGTAGAGTATCATGTCATCGGTGAAGAGTAAGAGTTGACTACTTTTTGGCCAATTTGAATGTCTTTAATGTCTTTTTGTTGTCTGATTGCTGAGGCTAGGACTTCCAGTACTATGTTGAATAGCACTGGTGAGAGTGGACATCCCTGTATTGTTCCTGATCTTAGGGGAAAGGATCCAAGTCCTGCCCCATTGAGAATGATATTTGCTGTGGACTTTTCCTAGATGGCTTTTAAGATGTCGAGGATTGTTCCCTCTATCACTACGCTCTGAAGTGTTTTGATCAGGAATGGATGCTCTATTTTGTCAAATGCTTTCTCTGCATCTAATGAGAGGATCATATGGTTCTTGGTTTTTCTCTTGCTGATATGATGAATCACATTGATTGTTTTATGAGTGTTGAACCAGCCTTGTGTCCCAGGGATAAGTCCTACTTGGTCATGGTGAATAATTTTCTTAATGTATTGTTGGATCCTATTGACTAGTATCTTGTTGAGAATTTTTGCATCCATGTTCATCAGGGATATTGGTCTGTATTCTCCTTTTTGGTGGGGTCTTTGTCTGGTTTTGGAATAAATGTGATTCTGGCTTCATAGAACGAATTTGGAAGGACTCCATCTCTTTCTATTTTCCAAACAGCTTTAGTAGGATAGGTATGGTTTCTTATTTAAACGTTTGATAGAATTCCCCTGGGAAGCCATCTGGCTCTGGTCTTTTGTGTCTTCGGAGGTTTTGGATGACTGCTTCAATTTCCTCTCTGGTTATTGGCCTGTTCAGGTTTTCTATGTCTTCCAGTTCCAGTTTTGGTAGTTTGTGGTTTTCCAGGAATGCGTCCACTTCTTCTACATTGTGTAATTTACTTCTGTATAGCTGTTCATATGTTTTTAAAATCGTTTGTATTTCCTTGGTGTTGGTAGTGATCTCTCCTTTCTCATTCATGATTTATTAATTTGAATCTTCTCTCTCTTCTTTTTAATAAGGCTTACTAATGGCTTATGTATCTTATTAATTCTTTCATAGAACCAACTCCTGGTTTTGTTGATGTGTTCCACATTTCTTCTGGTCTCGATTTCCTTTGAGTTCTGTTCGAATTTTAATTAACTCTCTTCTTCTGTTGGGTGTAGGATCTATCTGCTGTTTTTTTCTCTAGCTGCTTTATGAGTAAGGTTAGCTTTTGTATTTCCATTCTTTCCAGTTTTTGAATGGATGCTTGTATTGTGATGTATTTCCCCCTTAGGACTGCTTGTGCTGCATCCCAAAGATTTTGAACGGTTGTATCTTCATTCTCATTAGTTTCCATGAAACTTTTTAATTGTTGCTCAATTTCCTGGTTGACCCTTTCATCTTTTAGCAGGATGGTCCTTAACCTTCACGTGATTGAAGTCCTTCCAAACTCCTTGTTGTGATTTAGTTCTAATTTCAAGGCATTATGGACTGAGAATATGCAGGGGACGATCTGAATCTTTTGGTATCAGTTCAGATGCGATTTGTGACCCAGTATGTGGTCGATTCTGGAGAAAGTTCCATGTGCACTTGAGAAGAACGTTTATTCAGTTCAGTTTGGATGTAAAGTTATATAGATTTCTGTGAAATCTATCTGCTCCAGTGTATCATTTAAAGCTCTCGTTTCTTTGGAGATGTTGTGCTTAGAAGGCCTATCAAGGGTAGAAAGAGCTAGATTGACGTCACCAAGTATAAGATAATTGTTCTCTAAGTATTTCTTCACTTTGGTTATTAATTGGTTTAAATATTTGGCAGCTCCCACATTCGGGGCATATATATTGAGGATTGTTAAGTGGTCTTGTTGGATAGATCCTTTAAGTATGATTTAGTGTCCGTCTTCATCTCTCACTACAATCTTCGGGGTAAATTTTAGTTTACCTGATATAAGGATGGCTACCCCTGCTTTCTTTTGAGGACCATTTGAATGGTAAATGGTTCACCAACCCATTATTCTCAGATTGTACGTGTCCTTCTGTCTAATATAAGTCTCTTGTATACAGCAAATAGATGGGTCATGCTTTTTTATCCAGTTTGAAACCCTGCACCTTTGATGGGGTCATTAAGCCCGTTCACGTTCAGAGTTACTATCGACAGATATGAGTTTGGTGTCATCATGATATCTATTCAGTCCTTGTTTTTGTGGATTGTTCCGCTGAACTTTTTCTTAAAGGGGAATTTTAAGAGTCCCCCTTAAAATTTCTTGCAGAGCTGGTTTGGAGGTCACATATTCTTTCAGTTCCTGCCTGTCTTGGAAGCTCTTTATCTCTCCTTCCATTTTGAAGGAGAGCCTTGCTGGATAAAGTATTCTTGGTTGCATGTTATTCTCATGGAGGACCCTGAATATATCCTGCCAGCCATTTCTGGCGTGCATGGTCTCTGTGGAGAGTTCTGCTGTTACCTTTATGCTCCTCCCCATAAAGGTCAGGATTTTCCTGTCTCTTGCTGCTTTAAGGATCTTCTCTTTAGCTTTGGAATTTGCAAGCTTCACTATTAAATGTCGAGGTGTTGGACGGGTTTTATTGATTTCGGGGGAGATCTCCTATTTCCTGGATCTGATTGCCTGTTTCCCTTCCCAGATTAGGAAAATTTTCAGCTATGATTTGTACCAATACATATTCTGGCCCTCTGTCCATTTCGGCACCCTTGGGAACCCCAATTTCACATAGGTTTTTCTTCCTCAGGCTGTCGTTTTTTTTCCCTTAATCTGTCTTCCTGGTCTTTTAGTTGTCTGTCTGTTTTCCTCGTTTTCCTCTTTGCCATCAGCTTGTCTTCTATGTCACTCACTCGTTCTTCCACCTCATTAACCCTGGTCATTAGGACTTCTAGTTTGGATTGCATCTCATTCAATTGATTTTAATTTCGGCCTGATTGGATCTAAATTCTGCAGTCATGAAGTCTCTTGAGTCCTTTATGTTTTTTTCTAGAGCCACCAGTAGCTGTATAATAGTGCTTCTGAATTGGTGTTCTGACATTGAATTGTAATCCAGATTTGTAACTCTGCGGGAGAGCGGACTTTTTTTTTTCTTTTGAAGTGATGTTTTCCTTCTAGTCACTTTGCTCAGTGCAGAGGGGCCAAAAAGAAGTTGTATTGGGAAAAGGAGAAAAAGAGAGGAGAGAAAGAAGGAAAGAGAAGAGGAAAAGAAAAGGAAAAAGGAGGAAAAAAAGCAAAAAAAAGAATAAAATGAGAAAGAAAAAGAAAGAAAGAAAGGGTGGGAAATGGTGGGGGAAGCAATCAGAAATAAAAAAAACAGGGGGGGATCCCTGGGTGGCGCAGTGGTTTAGCGCCTGCCTTTGGCCCAGGGCGCGATCCTGGAGACCCGGGATCGAATCCCACGTCAGGCTCCTGGTGCATGGAGCCTGCTTCTCCCTCTGCCTGTGTCTCTGCCTCTCTCTCTCTCTCTCTCTCTCTCTCTCTCTCTCTGTGACTATCATAAATAAATTAAAAAAATTAAAAAAAACATGGGGGAGTATCTTCTGATTCTGTATACTTTAAGTCCCTTGACTTCCACTTGAACTTGTCTGTTTAGTTGGTATTGTGGGGGAGGGTCATATTGTGCTGAGTTTCAGGTGTTAGCCCTTGGGGGAGCTCCTCTCTCCCTGCCTGGTGAAGCGCTCAGTGGGGCTTGTTTACCCCGTGACACCCAAGGAGGAACAACCCCAGTGGCAGCGGCCAGATCTGAAAATTTGTATTCAGCCCCTGCCATAACTCCGGAGCAGTCCATCTGCAGGGCCTGGAGCCTCCGGTGGGGGGCTGCTGATCTGCTCAGCTCTGGGCAGGTGAGTCCTTGCTGTCCTGGGCCCTCCAGGCCTCTGCCTGTCCTGGGGGAGGCCGAATCCTGGGCTGTGTCCCGGGGCCCCGTGCTCTGGGGCCTTTGCTGTTGGATTCTCGCTCCCGGCTGTGCAGCCGCCTCTCCACAAAGCCGCCGCCCCAGCCCCTATGAGCTGCTCCTGGAGCCGCGCAGCCCCCTCCACACGGAGCCTCTTCCTCTGCCCTAGGCACCGCCGCCTAGCTGCTCCCAGGCACCCGCAGCCCTCTCCACAGAGAGCCACCGCCCGAGCCCCTCAGAGCTGCTCCTGGGTCATGCATGTGCCCTGCAGCCCTTCGGGAGCTCGATGCACTCTCTTGGGAGTGCAGGTGTCTGTTAGTGTCCCATGGAGCTCGAGGGTATCCCCGCCCTCCTGGGGTCCTGCTCTGAATCCCTACAGGCCCATTCCACCCTGGAAGATTGGTGCAGTTCCTGATTCTCTGGGACAGAGCTCTCCTGACCCAGGGGCACTCGGCCTGGCCTTAGCTCGGCTCCTCGTGGGGCCCGTCCCCCTTGGATGTCTTTTGTTTCTTTATTTCTTTTTCCCATCTTCCTACCTTGATAGTTGCACAAACTTTTCTCACTGTAGCATTACATCTGGTCTCTGTTAAAATCTCAGGCCGAATTTCTAGATTTTCAGGATGACGTGAAGGTTATCTAGGTAATTTGGTGGGGATAGGTGACTTGGGGACCCTACTCTTCCGCCATCTTGCCCCTCCTCCTGTATGTTGCCTTTTAGCGTTGGTTGTTTCCTTCACTTTGCAGAAGCTTTTCAATTTGATGAAGTCCCAATAGGATGTTTGCTTTTGTTTCCCTCACCTCAGAGGCATATCTAGAAAGAAGATCCAATGGCCAATGTCAAAGATGTTGCTGCCTATCTTTCCTTCTTTGTATAGTTTCAGGTCTCACATTTAGGTCTTTCATCCATTTTGAATTTATTTTTTATATATATGGTGTAAGAAAGTGGTCCAGTTTCCTTCCTCTGCATGTGGCTGCCTGATTTTCCCAACACCATTTGTTCTCATCCTGGGGTCAGGGTTAGGGTTTGTTGAAGAGACTGTCTTTGTGCCATTGGATATTCCTTCCTGTCTTGTTGTCCATTTTTGGAAAATAGATACATGTTTGTATCTTGTTTTAGCTTTCCATTCTGTTCTATTGATCTAAGTGTCTCCTGTTGGGAGATCCCTGATTGCTGATTCAATTTCTTTGCTGGTTAAGTGTCTGTTCAAATTTCTTATTTCTTCATTTTTCATTTGTGTGTGTGTGTGTGTGTGTATATATATATATATATATATATATATATATATATATATATATATATGTATATCTAGGAATTGATCAATTTCTTCCAGGTTCTAGGTTTCTGGCATAGAATTTTTCATCATATTCTCTTATTATCATTTGTATTTCTGTAGTGTTGGTTGTTATTTCTCTTTTCTCATTTGTGATTTTATTTGGGTCCTTTCTCATCTTTTTATCTTTTTTCTTTTTTAAAGATTTTATTTATGTATTCATGAGAGACACAGAGAGGCAGAGGTATAGGCAGAGGGAAAATGAGGCTCCATGCAGGGAGCCTGATGTGGGACATGATTCCCCAGGACCCCGGGATCATGACCTTAGACAAAGCACATGCTCATCATGCCCCCCCCCCTCCGTAGGATGCTTCCTCCCCCTCTGCACTCCTTTTTGGAACCCAGCAGGCACATCTCCATGCCTCCAGCACCTCTGCAGTTATGTCTTATAGCGTCTTCCATGTATCCTATTGGGGACCACACCGTCGTATATGTAAGCATCCAACTGCTGTTTGACAACATTGGGGGATTCCGACTTTTGTTGGTTTTGGTGTATGTGTGTGTCTATTACATGCAGCTATCACGTGCAGCTATCGGATCCTCTGGCTGGGTAACCCAAACACCAACATGGTTGGCACAACATCTTTTCTGGTGCTGGCACTGGGCGGCTAGCTGGGCTCTCCTGGCTGACCCAAGGCTCGCTCATGCAGTGACTTTCCGCTGGAGGGTCAACTGAGCTGGAAGGTCCGGCTCCGCCACATTCCTATGTCCGGCAGTGGGTCCCACTGTGCCCCGGCTGCTTCTCTTCTCCCCGATGCCTCTCCAGCAGGGAGCCAGAACTCGGGGCCCCCTGGGGGGATGTCAGAGGAGCCGGGTGCCCATTACGGGGAGCCATGGGGCTGGAGTAGGGGTGGTGATGGGGCTGTGGTTCCTCGGTACCCTGTGCTGCCTGGCCTTCATGCCGAACCCCATGCTCACCCAGCCCCTACTCACTAGGGCGAGGAGGGTGCCCTCTACACGCTGGTGTGAGAGATCCAGCACCACAAGGTGTGCACACTGAGTCCACCTGGTGAGGGTGGCCCAGGTGCGTGAGCTGCAAGTGTGGGACCCAGGAAATTTAACAAAAATCCCCTACTCCTGGACAAGCAGAGCAGGACCGATTCTATTTTGTGCTACACCCGCCACCTCCCCTATGACCCCCACATGACCTGCTTGTGGCTTAAGGCGCTGCCCCAAACCAGTCAAGCCACTGGGCACACCCTAATCAGAAATATGCTCATAAGAATGTAACCCTGCTTTGTGCCCACCAAAACTGCGGGCCGTTTCAAACCAAAGCAATATGCCAGGTCAAGTGGATCCCATAAGGTAAGGTGTAATTCAATCGGCCACCTACGTGTGGACCGACATGACTGTGCAACTTTCTGTGTATCCCAAGGGCCACTGGCCCCTATAAAGCTGCTACACCTCTTAGTCTCAGGGTCCAAATCCCTGCTCCGCTGTGTCAGGTGCACTTTGACTCAAGTTCCAGCTTGTAAAGATATCCTCGGGAGTTTTTTTTTTTTTTTTTTTTTTTTTTTATTTATTTATGATAGTCACAGGGAGAGAGAGAGAGAGAGGCAGAGACACAGGCAGAGGGAGAAGCAGGCTCCATGCACCGGGAGCCCGACATGGGATTCGATCCCGGGTCTCCAGGATCGCGCCCTGGGCCAAAGGCAGGCGCCAAACCGCTGCGCCACCCAGGGATCCCGAGTTTTTTTTTTTTATGATAGGCACACAGTGAGAGAGAGAGAGGCAGAGACATAGGCAGAGGGAGAAGCAGGCTCCATGCACCGGGAGCCCAATGTGGGATTCGATCCCGGGTCTCCAGCATCGCGCCCTGGGCCAAAGGCAGGCGCCAAACCGCTGCGCCACCCAGGGATCCCCTCCTCGGGAGTTTTAATCGGTGTCGGCTCATCGGTGGTTTCTTGGATTTGCAATCTTGGGCACAACACAAGGGCCTGCTGTCCTGGCATCCCTTCCTGGGTCCCACTGACCGCCCCGCAGGCCCTCTGTACCCTAGGCACACAGGCAGAGAGATGCGGGGACGGCAGGAAGTGCCCCAGAAACCAGCCAGCCCCGGGCCCCTTGACAGAGGGAACACAGACCTCCCAGGTCGCTTTACACAGACCCTGGTGACCTGAGGCTCCCTGGCTGTCACTGTGTCCCAGGCCCTCCTGGCCCATGGGGCACAGGCTGAGTCCCAGTATAGTCTGTGGGGTCATGACCCTGGTGTCTGGCCGCCCCTGAAGGCACGTGCATACGTCAACTGTGTGTGCCTTGCAGTGCTCATGCAGGGGCTATTTGGGGCCTGGGTGTTGCCCCCTCCTCCTCTCTGTGGGTCTCTCCATGCCCCGTGCACAGAGTTCTGGGAGACACAGAAACAGGCTGGCTGTGCATTTTCACATCACAACACTTTATTGATATTCTACAGCAAATGGGCTCAGAGCCCAGGGTGCGTGCCTTCCCCTGGTGAGGGAGACCATTCTGTCCTTTAGGAGAGGGCAAGAATCACATGGGTGGCGATACGAGTGCTGTAGTCCCCCACCTGGGAGCATGTGTGGACTCTGGGTGGGGGCGTGTGTCCTGAGGTTCCAGCCTTAGAGATGGTTCTGAGGACAGCAGAGCTGACCTTGACCTGTAGCTCATGGGTTCCTAGCTGGGTCCCTGCAGGGCAGCTGGACCCTAGCCTCGGAGCCCCTGGGGCCCCAGCAACTGGAAGAACCTGCCTCCTGGTGTGTGTATGGGTGGGGCCCACCAGCCTACCTCTGCTCTCCCCAACCTTTGGTGTCCCGGGATCCCCAGGGCTGCTCTAGGTCAGTGACCTGGATCTGTGGGGCACGCCAAGGGCCCAGGAGGCCACATAAAGCTGTGAGAGGGCTCGCTCAGCGTGTGGCCAGAATCCAGGCCTGGACAGGGCTATGGGGGGCTGGATCCCATTAGTCTTTCTCTTGGGCCTGGGGCGGGGGCTCAAATCACACCCACCCTCACAGAGCCCGGGGCCAGTCCAGTCCTGATCCCCCTGGGTTAGGGGCTGGTGTCCTGTGCAGGGTGTGCCGCCCTCCAAGACGGCCAGTGGGTGGAGGCAGGGCACAGTGCTTCCTCTGCACCACTCACCTGCACAAACCCTGTCTGGGGCTCCCTGTCTTCCCTCCTCCCTGCAACTCCTGTGTACTCTATGGGAAACCCGGGCTTCTGAAGGGAGTAGGGCATCCAGAGAAACCCTGGGAAGTTGAGCATGACCCACAGGGTGCACCTGCACCGGGTCCTTGCTGGGAGCTGATGGTGTGGGGGTGGATGGTGTGGGGGCAGGGGTATGATGGTGGTGGAGTGTGGGGGATGGTGTAGGGGGGATGGTGTTGCGGTATAGAGTGGGTGGGGATTATGTGGGGCTATGTGGGTTTGAGGGGGATATTGTAGGTGGGATGCCATTGAGGATGATGGTGTAGGTGGATGGAGTGGCAGTGGGGAATGAGGGAGATGTCGTGGGGGGCCTGCGGACACAGGACATCCCCTTCCTCTAAGATGCACAAGGAGACGTCTACACTTAAAGGATACTCCAGTCTGGGGTTTGCTGTGACACCAGCCCCTGGGGCAGGGTGTGGTCAGTGAATGGCCCTGGCTGGACCAAGGTATTATCTGGGGTTCATCATACTATGTGTGTTTTCAAATTGCAAATTGTCTCAAATTAAATGCATAGAACTTAGAAACATGTAAATCACCGAGAGTGGGTGTCACTCTGACCCGTTCGACCCTCATGGGATCGAAGTGTGTCCTGCTCCCGCCGTGGCCATTCTGCCTGGCACCCAGGTTCGGTTCCGTCCCCCCATGTCCCCACCCCATCCCCTGCTTCTCAGGGGGTCGTCCCTCACCCCTTTGGGGTTCAGCTCCCATGGCAACGCCTGAAGGCCCCATCCTGGTGGCCTCCTCATCCCCGAGGCCCGGGGTGTGGGGGCACAGAGGTCATCCCCAACACCCTACCATGGAGCGATGTGTTGTTGGCTGCTGTTCTGCCCCCCGCCTCAGAAGTCCCATTTTCCCTACCCGGAATGCCCCGGTTCTCCCCTGGGTCCCTATCCCCCCTGGCCCCTCAACCTCACCCTACCCCGTAGTAGTCCCAAAATATGATGTGACTGCTGAACGTCCTGTTGACATCCAGGTCCACCTGCGTGATGTCCCTGGAGGAGACCAGGGCCTCCTCCTTCATTTCCTGTGGGAAAACCGGGTGGAGGAGCTGGCGTCAGGGACACAGACCCCGACCTGTTACCAGGTGCTCTCCTGGGCAGGGAGCCCTGGGGCCACCATGGTAGTGTGTCCTGCCAAAACCTCCTTCCTTCCCCTGGGAGCCTGGGGACGGCGGGAGTGCCCACCGTGCCTGTGGAACTGTGTGAGGGCTGTGCCGTGCTGTTTTGGGCAGGGAGGTGACTGAGGGTCAGCATGGGTGGGAGGGGACAGGGGGTCAGTCCAGGTGGGGAGGGGTCATGGGGGTGTTGTTCCCAAGATGGTGAATCCGAGAAACCACTAAGGAGCCGACACCGATGCAAACACACGAGGGTTGTTTTACAAACTTGAGCATGGGTTCAAGTATATGCCACACAGTGGAACAGGGACTTGGACCCTGAGGAGGGTTTTAGATTAGATTTAAGGGCTGGTCTTGGGGACCTCCAGAAGGGCTGGAGGAATTCCTCAAGTTCTGTTTACATTTTGATATGCGGCCTTCAAGGGCATTGAGCTCTCTTCTCATTCTAAATCTTTTTTTTTAATTTTTATTTATTTATGATAGTTACAGAGAGAGAGAGAGAGAGAGAGAGAGAGAGGCAGAGACATAGGCAGAGGGAGAAGCAGGCTCCATGCACCGGGAGCCCGACGTGGGATTCGATCCCGGGTCTCCAGGATCGCGCCCTGGGCCAACGGCAGGTGCCAAACCGCTAGGCCACCCAGGGATCCCTCTCTTCTCATTCTAATTGGGTGTTCCAGCCCTTTGCTTAGGCTCAGTTTTTATTCTACTGTGGGGCTTTCTAAGACATTAAGCTGTAAACTTTGTTTTTTTACAGTAACTGAAGTGATGCAAATTTCAGCTCTTCTTCACAGGGGCCTGGGATTGCTGGACGTGTGCTAATACTGAACTTAAAGTAGAATGGCAATAAAGTTCTCGGCCTCCACGCAACCCGTCCCGTCCTATCTAGCTCATGCTGCTCTCCCTGGAGCTCCTAAGAGAGAAATTGCAAATGACCTCAGCGTGGCTACCTGTGTTGGGGGACAGTCCCAGGGATTTGAGATCAGGAAGACATGGGGCATGGGCGTCCCAGCTGTGCAGCAGGATTTCATGCTGCAGACTCTTATTGTCTAAGGCTATCTTGACAACTGACTTTGTACATAGAAAAGTTCTCCTTTGTCTTTAAAAGTGCAGGAGCGAGTAAAGCATTTTTTCCCTGCTTTCTGATTGCTCAGATTCCACTCTGAGACATATTTCCTGTTTCCAGGATAATTTAGTATCCATAATACTATGGTTAAAATATTCTGACACAAGTAATTCAAAGGGATGAGGGTTTCTCATCTCTTTCTTCACAGCTCAGTCACTCATCAGCAAATGCATCTTTATGGATTTGGAAATAATTGAGAGACATTAATACCAATGGTCCTATTATTATGTGAAGGATTCTTCCCAGAGATTCTTCCCCTGTTTCAACTGACACTGAAACACTATGAACTCTTTGGAAGTCAAATGTCAAGGAAATAAATGTTATACATTGCTAATTTTAAATGCACTTGCAATATGGTGTCTATTATAATAGAAGTATTTTTATCTGATTTTTGCTATTTATTATCCTTTACTGCTTTTCAGGTTGAGAAGGCATTATGCGTGTTCATAAGTGTTTTTCTTTCCTTCTGATATAAAATTCTTACTTTGTTCCCATCGAAGGAACTTTTTAAGAATAAGGCAAAAGATAATTCAACAATTCTTAAAATGTCTTCACACTGTTGCCTGATTCATTTAAGTCAATTTTCAAATTAAATCTTATTTCTTAGAAAGAAAACAAAGATTTATAGGGAAATTGAGAAGATAGTACAGAGAATTCTCATGCACTTGCACTCAATTTCTCCAATTATTGATATCTTATATCAGTATGGTACACATATTAGCTAATGAATCAATATTAAAATTTTCGCAAACCAAAGACCATGCTTTATTCAGATTTCCTTAGTTTTGGCTAAATCACCATCCCTCATACCACACTCCATTTTTCCTCATGTTTTCTTAGGCTCCTCTGGATTGTGACAGTCTTTCAGCCTTTCCTTGTTGTTGTTGAACTGGAACACTTTGAGAAGTAGAGTATTTTGTAAAATTTTCCTCAGTTGGGACATGTCTGTTGTTTATCTCATGATTGAACTGTTTTTGTGGATTATATACAGAGATATACTGCCATTTTCATTATATCATATAAAGGATAGATAGAATCAACATGATTTATGAGTCTTGGTATCGATCTGATCATCTTTCTGAGGTAGTGTTTGTCAGGTTTCTCCGTAGTAAAGTGATTCTTTATTATTATTATTTTATTATTATTATTATATTATCATTATTATTTTAAGTTTTTCATATTATATTTTGTAGAAGAAAGTTACTATGTGTATTCCACACATAAGATTGGGAAGCTGGGATCCCTGGGTGGTGCAGCGGTTTGGCACCTGCCTTTGGCCCAGGGCACGATCCTGGAGACCCGGGATCGAATCCCATATCAGGCTCCCGGTGCATGGAGCCTGCTTCTCCCTCTGCCTGTGTCTCTTTCTCTCTCTCTCTCTCTCTCTGGGACTATCATAAGTAAATAAATAAAAATTAAAAAAATTTTTTTTTAAAAAAGATTGGGAAGCTATGTACAGGAACTTGAGGGTAGAATGTATGCACATATTGTTTGAAAATCTTCTACATGGGAGATTTCTCTTCACTCTGGGTTTGTTTATTTTTCAAAGATGCTGTTTATTTATTTGAGAGAGAGAGGAGTGAAACACCTGTGCTAGAGGGGCAGACGGAGAGGGAGAAGCTGGTTCCCTGCTGAACAGGGAGCCATCCTTGGGACCTGGATCATGATCTGACCCTAAGGCAGAAGCTTAACTAACTGAGCCACACAGGTGCCACTCTTTCTTTCTTTCTTTCTTTCTTTCTTTCTTTCTTTCTTTCTTTCTTTCACTTAATAATAAATTTACTTTTTATTGGTGTTCAATTTGCCAACATACAGAATAACAACCAGTGCTCATCGCGTCAAGTGCCCCCCTCAGTGCCCGTCACACATTCAAACCCACCCCCGCCCTCCTCCCCTTACATCATTCCTAGTTCGTTTCCCAGAGTTAGGAGTCTTTATGTTCTGTCTCCCTTTCTGATATTTCCCACACATTTCTTCTCCCTTCCCTTATATTCCTTTCACTATTATCTATATTGAGAACATACAATATTTGTCTTTCTCTGATTGACTTACTTCACTCAGCATAATAACTTCCTGTTCCATTCTCGTTGAAGGAAATGGTGGGTATTTGTCGTTTCTAATGGCTGAGAAAGCCCACCTTTCCTCTGTCTTAATCTTGGGGTCTCCCATGATATGAATGCTATTGTTTTAATAAGTGGCTGAGTTCCAAAGTCTGCCTTTGTGGTCCATAACCTTCCTTGTTTTTAAGGCTTCCACTTGGGACAGCATCTCAGTTATAGCATTTTTAACGTTGTCCTGACTAGATTTTAATTCTTTTATTCTACAGTAAAGGATTCTCTAGTTTTCTTCTGTGCTCTTTTTACAGCCCAGATGCTATCTTTATAATCATTGTTTTAAACTGTAGTTAGACATCATATATTTGTATTGATGGACTTTCTGGCTGTGAGTACTACCTCATATTGTTTTTTGGAGGTGAATTTCACCATCTCATTATTTTTTCCAGAAAAGAAAGAAGGAAGAATAAGGAAAACCAAGAAAAACAATAACAACTGCCCTCCCAAAATAAAAAACACCAGATTATTTTGGCCTGCTTGTTAAAGATTCTAAATTCCAAAATAAGAAACACAATTAAAGTACCATGACAGTAAAAATAATAAATATATAAGGTACATACATAAAAATTAAAATAAGGCAATTAATAAAAAAGAATCAAAGAAAATAAATGAAAATAAAGCACAAAGTACAAAGGAAGCTGGACCCTACTTTCCAAGCAGAGCTGAAGCTCTGCAGCCTCTGTGGTCCAACACCTTGGTGGCAGCGAGTGGTCTGTGCGGGGTCTGGGGATTGGCCATGGCGCTGATTCTCAGGTGCACATCTACCTGGGAAATGCATCTGCGGGGTCAGAGGCGGGGTGGGCGTCAGCTTGTCTGGTCTCCAGCGGGCGGCGTTGTGCTGCTCCCTCAGACCAGGCCCAGATGGGCGGGATGCGGGTGGGGTCTCTGGGTCCTCTGGCTCTGGGGCTGAGCATCCTGCCCCCCAGGCTGCAGGGGCCTCCACAGAAGAGCCCCCAAGCTCCCGGGTCTCCGCCGCTTCTCTCAGAATCCTGCGTTCACTCTACCTGCGTCCGAGCTTCTTTTGGTTTTCTTTTTTTATCTCAGACTGTTGTGCCCAAGATTGCGAATCCAATAAACCTCCGAGAAGCCGACACTGATGCAAACACACTAGGGTTTATTTACCACCTCGAGCTTGTGTCCAAGTATACCCGACAGAGCGGAGCAGGGACTTGTACCCTGAGGTGGGTTTTAGCTTAGTTTTAAGGGCTGATCTCGGGGACCTCCAGAAGGGCTGGAGCAATTCCTCAAGTTCTGTTTACATTTTGATATGGGGCCTTCAAGGGCATTGAGCTCCGTTCTCATTCTAATAGGGGTTTCCTGCCCTTGGCTTGGGATCAGTTTTGATTCAATAGTGGGGATTTCTACGACATTAAGCTGTAAAAATAAAAGGTTCCACACCTGGAAGGGGGACGTCACACTGTCCCTATATGCTGAAGATGCGGAACTAGAAACAGGCAACCCCAGAGCCTCCACCAAAACTTGTTAGAACTAAGGAGTGAGTTCAGTAAAGTCACGGGACACAAACTGACCCTGCAGAGCAGAGTAGCCTTGCTGTATCCCGACAATGAGCACTCAGGAAGCAATGGAAGGACATGAAGGCCTTCTCAGGAGCATCAAGGAGAATAAATAATGAGACTGAGCCAAAGGAGCACAAGACTTGTGCACTGAGCCATACCAGCCTCTGGGAGGCCATCCTGGGCTTGTGGGGTGGGACCCTCATCTTGTGAAAATGTCCACAGTTCCTGAAGCCACCCTCAGTTTGAATGTCATTCCTATCAAAATCATGGTGGCAGACCTTAGAAATAGGGAAAAAAAAACCCATAACATCCATCCTCCTCAACAAATAACCCTGGACAGCAAATCAGTATTGGAGAAGCAGGACAGAGTGAGACGCAGCACTTTCCTATTTCCCCTGTTATGCCCCCACCCCTCCAGCGACGCTCAGTTCGTTTCCTATCATTAAGAGTCTGTGTTTCCTGCATCTGTTTTGATCTTATTTGTCTTTCCTTCCGTTCACAATAGTTCATCTGCTTTGCTTCTTTAATTCCACCTATGAATGACACCATACAGTCATTCTCTTTCCCTAGTGACTTACTTTACTTAACATATCTTTAGTTCTATCCACATCATTGCAAATGGAAAGATTTCCTTCTCTTTGATAGCTGAGTACCATTTCTCTCTCTATGACCATCATCTATCTCCCATCCTCTCTATCCATCATCTGCCTCAGGGCACTGAGGTCCTCCCACAGTGTGGCTACTATGGATCGAGCTGTGGTGGACATTGGGGTGCAGTTGTCCCACGTCTCACTGCATGTGTATCTTCCGAGTGAGCTCCAGGCCGTTCACCTGCTGGTCGCAGGGCGGCTCTATTTGTAACTTCCTGAGGGGCCTCCACACTGTTTCCAGGGTGGCTGCACCAACCCGCGGTTCCGCCCACAGTGGAAAAGTGTTGAGTGAGTTTTGCAGGACGTGGTAAAAGTCTGGTCCACATTTCATTTCGCGTCCTGTGGGCTCCAATTCCTTGTCCTTAAGTATTTCTGGGGAAGCCGGGTGTTGGCCTCCTTTTCAGTGAGATGTTTCCGAAGCTAACAGGCCCCAGCTGGAGCCTGAAATGAGGCAGGTGGGGACCATGGAGCACCTGCTGCCTCCTGCACAGCCTCCTGCAGCATCTGACTGTCCCGCAGGGGGCGCCCGAGCCCAGGCCCCTCCCATGGGGCATGCATGTGCAGTAGGCCTCCTCTCCCTGCACTAATTGCCTGTGCTGGGGAGGCCTGAGGGGGACGTGGGGACGCATCTATGCTGATGAGCTGCAGCCTCCACAGGACCTGCGGGAAGTCTTCAGGGGGAAATTGGGTCGCGTTCATGCTGACAGGAGCTCCGGTCTCCTCAGGAATCACGGTGAGGCTTTAGGAAGATGTGGGCCCGCATCCACCCTAACAGGAGCCCCTGGGCCGCCTCAGGAACTGCGGGGAGTCTTCAGGAAGATGTGGGCTCACATCCTCAATGACAGGAGCCCTGAGCCACCTCAGGACCCGCGGGAGGTTTCAGGAAATTGTGGGCCCGCATCCATGCTGACAGGAGCCCCAGAGCAGCCTCAGGGCCCGCGGGGAGGCTTCAGGAAGATGTGGTGTCAGGTCCACTCTGGCAGGAGCTCCCAGGCCCCTCAGGACATAAGTTGAGGCTTCTGGAAGCTGGGGGCCGCGTTCATGGTTACAGGAGCCCCGGCCTCCTCAGAATCCTCAGTGATGCTTTGGGAGGACTTGAGGCCACATGGACACAACAGGACGCTGACTTCCTCAAGACCCCCAGTGCAGACTTGGGGAAATATGGGGATGCGTCCATGGGGACAGAAGACCCCAGCCTTGTCAGGGCCTGTGGTGAGGCCTAAGAAAAATGTGGGTGCCGCATCCACACTGACAGGAGTCTCCAGCCCCCTCAGAACCCACTGTGAAGGTTTGGGAAGATTATGGGCCACATCCATGCTGACAGGAGCCCCGAGCCTCCTCAGGTCTTATGGTGAGGCTTGAGGAAAATGTGGGGCCACGTCAACCCTGACAACCCGTCCTCCTCAGGACCAGCACTTTGGCTTCAGGACATATGGAGGTTAGGATTTGGGGTTAGGGTTATAGTTAGTGTTAGGGTTGGACTTAGGTTTGCAGTTAGGGTTAGGGGTTAGGATGTGAGTTAGGGTTAGGGTTTAGGGTGAGGGGTTGGTTTATAGTTAGGTCTAGGTTTAGAATTAGGGCAAGGGTTAGGGTTAGGGTTAGGATAGGGGTTAGAAGTAGTGTTAGGGTTACTGTTTGGTTAGGTGTTAGGGTTAGGGACAGGTCAGGGTCAGGGTACGCTTTTGGAAGAGGGTAAGAGATACATTTAGGGAGTGGGTTAGGGGTTAGTTTTAGGGTACGGGTTAGGGTACAGTTTGGGGTGTGAGATAGGATTAGTATTAGAGGGTTAGGGTTAGGGTACAGGTTAAGGTCAGGAATAGGATTTGAGTACATTAAGTTAAGTTTAGGTTTAGAGGTTAGGGTTAGGGTTAGATTTAAGGTAGCGCTCAGGGTTAAGGGTTTAGAATAGGTTTAGGAGTTAGGTTGAGGTTTGGCAGGAAGGTTCAGTGAATGTGTTTCGGTCTTGGGGTTTGTGTTTGGTTTTCGATTAGTGATAGGTCTTGTTTAAGGTTTAGGTTAACATTGGGCTTAAGTGTAGGATTAGGGTTATATCTGTTTATGGTTAGAGTTTGGGTCTTGGCATGTGCCTGCACTGGGACTCTTAGTATCTCAGGCAGTTTAGTTTTATGTACTCTATTTAGGTTTAGGGTTCAAAGATAGCCTGACTCCACCAAATCAGTGGCTTCCCCAGAGAATCAAAATCCAGGCCTCTGTTGTGGTCAGAATAGACATTGGAGGCTTCTCCTGAGCTGAGCTAAGGAGGGGATTTGTGACTCTAAAGACTCTTTATTTGATTTTCAGTTGCCTTTCTGATTTTATCACTTGTGCGCACATTTTTCATCAATACTACCAATTATTATTTTAAAGTTTTACTTGAATTCCTCTTTGTAAACACAGTAAGATATAGTTTCAGGTTTACCACATAGTGATTCATCCCTTGGATACAACGCCTGGTCCTGGTCACAGGTGCCCTCCACTATCCCCATCGCCTGATTCCCCATCCCCCTCACCTTCCTCTGGTATTTATTAGTTTATTCTCTGGGGTTAATAGTGTGTTTTTTTATTTGCTCTCTCATCCCCCCTCCGCCCCTTTGTCAGTTTGTTTGGTTTCTTAAAATTCACATGTGAATGCAATTGTATGGTATTTGGTTTATGTCTTCCTCTGACTGAGTTCATTTAGCATAAGTCCTTTCCCCTTCTCCCACGTCATTGTAAATGGCTTCATTTCATCCCTTCTGATGACCGAGCGATGTTGCAGTGTGTATATTTATCACATCGTCTCTGCCCATTCATCTGTTGATGGACATTTGCGCTCTATACACAGTTTCACTGTTGTTGATAACGCTGCTACCAACACTGGGCTGCGTGTTCCTCTTCGAATCTACTAAACTACTTTTTGTATCCTCGGGTTAAATACCTAGCTGTGCAATTTTGGAATCATAGGGTAGCTCTATTTTTAACTTCTTCTTTTATATTTTTTTTATGATAGTCACAGAGAGAAAGGCAGAGACACAGGCAGAGGGAGAAGCAGGCTACATGCACCGGGAGCCCGATGTAGGATTCGATCCCAGGTCTCCAGGATCACGCCCTGGGCCAAAGGCAGGCACCAAACCACTGCGGCACCCAGGGATCCCCTATTTTTAACTTCTCGAGGACCCTCCAGACTGTTCCACAGTGGCTGCAACTTTACTTATGTATTCATGAGAGACAAAGAGAGGCAGAGATTTAGACATAGGGAAATTGAGGCTCCATGCGAGGAGCCTGATGTGGGACTTCATTCCCCAAGACCCCAGGATCATGATCTGAGCCAAAGCACATGCTCAACCACTGAGGCACCCAGGTGCCTTGCTGATTCAATTCCTTTGCTAGTTCTGGGTCTGTTCATATTTTCTATTTCTTCCTATTTCAATTTTGCTCATTTGCACATTTCTGGGGATTTGTCCATTTCTTCCTGGTCTCCCAGTATGTTAGCATATAATCTTTCACAGTATTCACTTATAATTGTCTAATTTTTCTGGTGTTGATTGTGATCTCTCTTCTCTGATTTGTGGTTTTATTTATTTAGGTATTTTCTCTTTTCTCGTTGATAAGGCTGGCTAGGGCTTGATCCATTTTCTTAATTATTTTGAAGAACCATGTCTTTGTTTCGTTATTCCATTCTCCCGCTTTGTTGTTTCTGTATTGTTTATTTCTCCTCTCATCTTTATTTTCCCCCTCTTCTATAAGCATTAGGCTTTGTTTGCTATTCCTTTTCCAGCTCCTTAAGGTGTAGGGTTAGGCTGTGTATTGGAGACTTCTTCTTTCTTGAGGTAGGCCTGTATTGCTATGTACTTCCCTCTCAGGACTGCCTTTGCTACATCCTAGAGGTTTGGAGAAACATGTTTTCATTTTCATTTGTTTTAAATTTCCTCTTTAATTTCCTGGTTCCTCTATTCATTCTCTAGTAGGATATTCATAATCTCCACGTATTTTTGGTCTGTCCAAATTTTTTCTTACTGTCGACTTCGAGTTTCATAGCGTCGTGGTCCAAAAATGTACAGGGTGTGATATCAACCTTCTTGTACCTGTTGTACCTGTTGAAGGCTGATTTGTGGGCCATGATATGATCTGTTCTGGAGAATGTCCCATGTACCACTGAAAGGAATGTGTATTCTGCTTTAGGATGAAATGTTCAAACTATATCTGTTGAGTCCCTGTGGTCCAGTGTGTCAAGGCTATTTTCCCCTTGTTGATTTTCTGTATAGACGATCGGTCCATTGCCATAAGTTTGTTTTAAAATCCCCTCTCATTGTATTATTATCAGTGACTTTCTGCATGTTTGTTGTTAATTGGTTTCTATATTAAGTACTCCCATGTTGGCAGCATAAATATTTAGTTGTTTGAACATATTTTTAAAAATAAATTTATTATTTATGGTGTTGAATTTACCAACAAACAGAATAACACCCAGTGCTCATCCCCGCAAGGGCCCCCCTCAGTGCCCTTCACCCATTCACCCAGAACCCCTGCCCTCCTCTCCGTAAAGCATCCCTAGTTCCTTTCTCAGAGTTAGGAGTATTTATGTTCTGTCTCCCTTTCTGATATTTCCCACACGTTTCTTCTCCATTCCCTTAAATTCCCTTTCACTATTATTTATATTCTCCAAGTGAATGAGAACATAAACTGTTTGTCCTTCTCCGATTGACTTACTTTACTCAGCATAATACCCTCCAGTTTCATCTACCTTGAAGCAAATGGTGGGTATTTGTCGTTTCTAATGCCTAAATAATATTCCATTTTATACATAAACCTCATCTTCTTTACACTTTCATCTTTCAATGGACACCAAGGCTCCTTCCACAGTTTGGCTATTTTGGACATTCTGTTATAAACATCAGGGTGCAGGAGCCCCAGCGTTTCCTTGCATCTGAGTCTTTGGGGTATTTTCCCAAAGGTGCAATTGCTGGGTCATCGGGCAATTCAATTTTTATCTCTTTGAGGAACCTCCACTCACAATATTAATTCTGCCAATCCATGAGCATGGAATATATTTTCCATCTCTTTGTGTCTTCCTCAATTTCTTTCAGAGGCGTTCTATAGTGTTTATGGTTGAGATCCTTTATCTCCTTGGTTAGGTTTATTCCTAGGTATCTTATGCTTTTGGGTGCATTTGTAAATGAGATTGCCTCCTCAATTTTTATTTCTTCAGCCTCATTGTTAGTGTATTGAAATGCCATTGATTTCTGGACATTGATTTTGTATCCTGCCATGCTACCAAATTGCTGTATGAGTTCTAGCAATCTTGGGGGAGAGGCTTTTGGGTTTTCTAGGTAGAGTATCATGTCATCGGTGAAGAGGGAGAGTTTGACTTCTTCTTTGCCAATTTGAATGCCTTTATTTCTTTTTGTTGTCTGATTGCTGAGGCTAGGACTTCCAGTACTATGTTGAATAGCAGTGGGGAGAGTGGACATCCCTGTCTTGTTCCTGATCTTAGGGGAAATGCTCCCAGTGCTTCCACATTGAGAATGATATATGCTGTGGGCTTTGTGTAGATGGCCTTTATGATGTCGAGGAATGTTCCCTCTATCCCTATGCTCTGAAGTGTTTTGATCAGCAGTGGATGCTCTATTTTGTCAAATGCTTTCTCTGAATCTAATGAGAGGATCATATGGTTCTTGGTTTTTCTCTTGCTGATACGATGAATCACAGTGATTTTTTGACAAGTGTTGAACCAGCCTTGTGTCCCGGGGATAAATCCTACTTGGTCATGGTGATTAATTTTCTTAATGTATTGTTGGATCCTATTGGCTAGTATCTTGTTGAGAATTTTTCCATCCGTGTTCATCAGGGATATTGGTCTGTAATTCTCCTTTTTGGTGGGGCCTTTGTCTGGTTTTGGAATTAAGGTGATGCTGGCCTCATAGAAAGAATTTGGAAGTACTCCATCTCTTTCTATCTTTCCAAACAGCTTTAGTAGGAGAGGTGTGGTTTCTTCCTTAAACGTTTGATAGAATTCCCCTGGGAAGCCATCTGGCCCTGGACTTTTGTGTTGTGGGAGGTTTTGGATGACTGCTTCAATTACCTCCCTGGTTATTGGCCTGTTTAGGTTTTCTATTTCTTCCTGTTCCAGTTGTTAGTTTGTGGCTTTCCAGGATTGCGTGCATTTCTTCTAGATTGCCTAATTTTTTGGCGTATAGCTGTTCATAATATGTTTTTAAAATCGTTTATATTTCCTTGGTTTGGTAGTGATCTCTCCTTTCTCATTCATGATTTTTTTTAATTTGAGTCTTCTCTATCTTCTTATTAATCTGGTTGGCTAATGGTTTATCTATCTTATTAATTTGTTCAAAGAACCATCTCCTGGTTCTGTTGATCTGTTCCACATTTCTTCTGGTCTCGATTTCCTTGAGTTCTGCTCGAATTCTAATTAAGTCTCTTCTTCTGTTGGGTGTAGGATATATCTGTTGTTTCTTTCTAGCTCCTTTATGTGTAAGGTTAGCTTTTGTATTGGAGTTCTTTCCAGTTTTTGAATGGATGCTTGTATTGCGATGTATTTCCCCCTTAGGAATGCTTTTGCTGCATCCCAAATATTTTGAACGGTTGTATGTTCATTCTCATTAGTTTCCATGTATCTTTTTATTCTTCCTTAATTTCCTGGTTGACCCTTTCATCTTTTAGCAGAATAGTCTTTCACCTCCACGTGTTTGAGGCCCTTCCAAACTTCTTGTTGTGATTTAGTTCTAATTTCAAGGCATTATGCTCTGAGAATCTGCAGGGGATGATCCCAGTCTTTTGGTATCAGTTCAGACCCGATTTGTGATCCAGTATGTGGTCTATTCTGGAGAAAGTTCCATGAGCAATTGAGAAGAATGTGTATTCAGTTGAGTTTGGATGTAAAGTTCTGTATATATCTGTGAAATCCATCTGGTCCAGTGTATCATTTAAAGATCTCATTTCTTTGGAGATGTTGTGCTTAGAATAACTATCAAGTATAAAATGGGCTAGATTGAAGTCACCAAGCATAAGATAAGTATTATCTAAGTATTTCTTCACGTTTGTTATTCATTGGTTTAAATATTTGGCAACTCCCACATTTGGGACATATATATTGAGGTTCGTTAAGTCCTCTTGTTGGATAGATCCTTTAAGTATGATGTGTCTCTCTTCATCTCTCATTTCAGTCTTCGGGGTAAATTTTAGTTTATCTGATATAAGGATGGCTACCCCTGCTTTCTTTTGAGGACCGTTTGAATGGTAAATGGTTCCCCAAACGTTTATTTTCAGGCTGTAGGTGTTCTTCTGTCTAAAATGAGTCTCTTGTAGACAGCAAATAGATGGGTCCTGCTTTTTTATCCAGTCTGAAACCCTGCGCCTTTTGATGCAGTCATTAAGCCCGTTCACGTTCAGAGTTACTATCGACAGATATGAGTTTAGTGTCATCATGATATCTCTTCCGTCCTTGTTTTTGCAGATTGTTCCACTGAACTTTTTCTTAAAGGGGAATTTTAAGAGTCCCGCTTAAAATTACTTGCAGAGCTGGTTTGGAGGTCACATATTCTTCCTGTCACATATTCCTGCCTGTCTTGGAAGCTCTTTATCTCTCCTTCCATTTTGAATGAGAGCCTTGCTGGATAAAGTATTCTTGGTTGCATGTTCTTCTCATGGAGGACCCTGAATATATACTGCCAGCCCTTTCTGGGCTGCCAGGTCGCTGTGGAGAGGTCTGCTGTTACCCTAATGCTCCTCCCCATAAAGGTCAGGGATTTCTTGTCTCTTGCTGCTTTAAGGATCTTCTCTTTATCTTTGGAATTTGCAAGCTTCACTATTAAATGTCGAGGTGTTGGACGCTTTTTATTGATTTCATGGGGGAATCTCTCTATTTCCTGGATCTGAATGCCTGTTTCGGTTCCCAGATTAGGAAAGTTTTCAGCTTGGATTTGTTCAAGTACATATTCTGGCCTTCTGTCCCTTTCGGTGCCCTCGGTACCCCGAATTACACATAGGTTTTTCTTCCTCAGGCTGTCGTTTATTTCCCTTAATCTGTCTTCCTGGTCTCTTAATTGTCTGTCTCTTTTTTCCTCAGTTTCCCTCTTTGCCATCAACTTGTC
The DNA here is from genome assembly GCF_048164855.1 of Canis lupus baileyi. NCBI lineage: Eukaryota > Metazoa > Chordata > Mammalia > Carnivora > Canidae > Canis > Canis lupus. The sequence goes on along the minus strand of NC_132869.1, from coordinate 2,806,901 downwards.
TTCTATGTCACTCACTTGTTCTTCCACCTCATTAACCCTCGTCGTTAGGACTTCTAGTTTGGTTTGCATCTCATTCAATTGATTTTTACTTTCTGTCTGATTGGATCTAAATTCTGCAGTCATGAAGTCTCGTGAGTCCTTTATGCTTTTTTCTAGAGCCACCAGTAGCTGTATAATAGTGCTTCTGAATTGGCTTTCTGATATTGAATTGTAATCCAGATTTTGTAACTCTGTGGGAGAGAGGATTGTTTCTGATTCTTTCTTTTTGTGGTGAGGTTTTCCTTCTAGTCATTTTGCTCAGTGCAGAGTGGCCAAAAACAAGTTGAATTTGGAAAAGGAGAAAAAGAGTAGAGAGAAAGAATGAAAGAAAAGAGAAAAAGAATAAAGAAAAAAGGAAGAAAATAGGAAAAAAGAGAATAAAAGAGAAAGAAAAAGAAAGAAAGGGGGAGGAAAAGGGTGGGGGAAGTAATCAGAATAAAAAAAAATTGGGGGGAGTATCTTCTGATTCTGTATACTTTAAGTCCCTTGACATCCCTTGGAACTTGTCCATCTAGCTGGTCTTCTGGGGGAGGAGCTTGTTGTGCTGATTTTCAGGTGTTAGCCCTTGGGGCAGCTCCTCTCCCCCTGCCTGGTGTAGCGCTCATTGGGGGTTGTTTACCCCGTGAAGCCCAAGGAGGAACAACCCCAGTGACAATGGCCAGGTCTAAAAACCAGTATTCAACCCCCACAGTAATTCCAGAGCAGTCCATCTGCAGGGCCTGGGGGCCCGGGGTGGGGCTGCTGATCTGCGGAGCTCTTGGCAGGAGCATCCTTACTGTTCTGGGTCCTCCGGGCCTCTGCCTGTCCCGGGCGAGGCCAAATCCTGGGCTGTGTCCCAGCGCCCTGTTCTCCGGAGCCTGTGCTGTTGGATTCTCGTTCCCAGCCATGCAGCCACCTCTCCATGTAGCTGCCGCCGAAGCCCCTCTGAGCTGCTCCAGGAGCTACTTCCTCTGGCCTAGGCCCCGCCACCTAGCTGCTCCCAGGGACCCGCAACCCCCTCCGCACAGAGCCACCACCCGAGCCCCTCAGAGCTGCTCCTGGGTCAATCCATGTGCCCTGTAGCCCTTAAGGAGCTAGGTGCACTCTCCTGGGAGTGTCCCATGGAGCCCGAGGGTATCTCTGCCCTCCTGGGGTACTGCTCTGAATCCTTGTGGGCGCCATTCCACCCTGGAAGATTGGTGCAGCTCCTCCTCTCTGATACAGAGCTCTCCTGACCGGGGGACACTCGCCCTGGCCTTAGCCCGGCTCCTCATGGGGCCTCTCCCCCTTGGATGCCTTTTGTTTCTTTAGTTCTTTTTCCCACCTTCCTACCTTGATAGAAGCGCGAACTTTTCTCACTGTAGCATTCTATCTGGTCTCTGTTTAAATCTCAGGTCGAATTCCTAGATTTTCAGGATGATTTGAAGTTTATCTAGGTAATTTGGTGGGGACACTTGACTTGGGGACCCTTCTCTTCCGCCATCTTGCCCCTTCTCCTGTATATTGCCTTTTAGCTTTGGTTGTTTCCTTCACTTTGCAGAAGCTTTTCAATTTGATGAAGTCCCAATATTATTTTTGCTTTTGTTTCCCTCACCTCAGAGGCATATCTAGAAAGAATATCCAATGGCCAATGTCAAAGATGTTGCTGCCTAACTTTTCTTCTTTGTATGGTTTCAGGTCTCACATTTAGGTCTTTCTTTCATTTTGAATTTATTTATTTTTATTTTTTTTAAATATTTTTTAAAATTTTTATTTATTTATGATAGTCACAGAGAGATAGAGAGAGAGGCAGAGACACAGGTAGAGGGAGAAGCAGGCTCCATGCACCGGGAACCCGATATGGGATTCGATCCCAGGTCTCCAGGATCGCGCCCTGGGCCAAAGACAGGCGCCAAACCGTTGCGCCACCCAGGGATCCCGAATTTATTTTTTATATATATGGTGTAAGAAAGTGGTCCAGTTTCATTCTTTTGCATGTGGCTGCCTAGTTTTCCAAACACCATTTGTTCTTATCCAGGGGTCAGGGTTAGGGTTCATTGAAGAGACTGTCTTTGTGCTTTGGATATTCCTTCCTGCCTTGTTGTCGATTAATGGATCATAGAGTTACAGGTTTGTATCTGGTTTCGGCCTCCATTCTGTTCTATTGATCTAAGCGTCTCCTGTTGGGAGATCCTTGATTGCTGATTCAATTTCTTTGCTGGTTATCTGTCTGTTCAAGTTTCTTATTTCTTCCTTTTTCATTTTGCAATGTTATATATTTCCAGGAATTGATCTATTTCTTCCAGGTCCTTGGTTGCTGGCATATAATTTTTCATAATGTCCTCTTATAATCATTTGTATTTCTCTAGTGTTGGTTGTTATATCTCTTTTCTCATTTGTGATATTATTTGGCTCCTTGTTCATCTTTTTATCTTTTTCTTTTTTAAAGATATTATTTATGTATTCATGAGAGACACAGAGAGGCAGAGCTATAGGCAGAGGGAAAATGAGGCTCATGTGGGGAGCCTGATGTGGGACTTGATTCCCCAGGACCCCGGGATCATGACCTGAGCCAAAGCCGATGCTCAACCAATGAGGCACCCAGGTGCATTGCTGATTCAATTCCTTTGCTAGTTATGGGTCTGTTCACATTTTCTATTTCTTCCTATTTCAGTTTTACTCATTTGCATATTTCTAGGCATTTGTCCATTTCCTCCAGGTCTCCCAGTATGTTAGTGTATAAGCTTTCATAGTATTCCCTTAAAATGGTCTTATTTTTCTGGTGTTGATTGTGATCTCTCTTCTCTCATTTGTGGTTTTATTTATTTAGGTATTTTCTCTTTTCTCATTGATAAGGGTGGGTAGGGCTTGATCCATTTTCTTAATTGTTTTGAAGAACTGACCCTTTGTTTTGTTATTCCATTCTACTGCTTTGTTGTTTCTGTATTGTTTATTTCTGCTCTCATCTCTATTTTTCCCCTCTTCTATAGCCTTTAGGCATTGTTTGCTATCCTTTTCCTGGTCCTGAAGTTGTAGGGTTTGGCTGTGTATTGGAGACTTCTCTTTTCTTGAGGTAGGCCTGTATTGCTATGTACTTCCTTCTTAGGACTACCTTTGCTATATCCCAGAGGTTTGGAGAAACTTGTTTTCATTTTCATTTGTTTTAAATTTCCTCTTTAATTTCCTGGTTGCTCCATTCATTCTCTAGTAGGATGTTCATAATCTCCACGTATTTTTGGTCTGTCCAAATTTTTTCTTACTATCGACTTCGAGTTTCATAACATCGTGGTCCAAAAATGTACAGGGTGTGATATCAACTTTCTTGTAACGGGGTCCCTGGGTGGCGCAGCGGTTTGGCGCCTGCCTTTGGCCCAGGGCGCGATCCTGGAGACCCGGGATCGAGTCCCACGTCGGGCTCCCGGTGCATGGAGCCTGCTTCTCCCTCTGCCTCTCTCTCTCTCTCTTTCTCTCTCTCTCACTGTGTGCCTAACATAAATAAATTTTAAAAAAATTAAAAAAAAGGAATGGGAAAAGAAGAATAAATTAAACTTCTCCTAAAAAAAAAAAAAAACTTTCTTGTACCTGTTGTACCTGTTGAAGCCTGATTTGTGGCCCATGATATGATTTGTTCTGGAGAATGTCCCATGTGCACTTGAAAGGAATGTGTATTCTGCTTTAGGTTAAAATGTTCAGACTATATCTGTTGAGTCCCTGTGGTCCAGTGTGTCAAGGCTATTTTTCCCTTGTTGATTTTCTGTATAGACGATCGGTCCATTGCCATAAGTAGGTGTTAAAATCCCCTGTCATTGTATTATTATCAGTGACTTTCTATACGTTTGTTGTTAATTGGTTTCTATATTTAGGTACTCCCATGTTGGCAGCATAAATATTTAGTTGTTTGAACTTTTAAAAAAAAATAAATTTATTATTTATGGTGTTCAATTTACCAACATACAGAAGAACACCAAGTGCTCATCCCTGCAAGGACCCCCTCAGTGCCCTTCAAACATTCAACCGTAACCCCATCCCTCCTCCCCTTAAAGCATCCCTAGTTCCTTTCTCAGAGTGAGGAGTATTTATGTTCTGTCTCCCTTTCTGATATTTCCCACATATTTCTTCTCCATTCCCTTATATTCCCTTTCACTATTATTTATATTAACCAATTGAATGAGAACATATGTTTGTCCTTCTCCAATTGACTTACTTCACTCAGCATAATACCCTCCAGTTCCATCCATGTTGAAGCAAATGGTGGGTATTTGTCATTTCTACTGGCTGAGTAATATTCCATTGTATACATAAACCACATCTTCTTTATCCATTCATCTTTCGATGGAAAACATGGCTCCATCCACAGTTTCGCTATTGTGGACATTCCTGCTAAATACTTCGGGGTGCAGGTGTCCCGGCGTTTCATTGCATCTGAATATTTTGGGTAAATCCCCAACACTGCAATTGCTGGGTCTTAGGGCAGGTCTATTTTTAACTCTTTGAGGAACCTCCACACAGATTTCCAGATTGGCTGCACCAGTTCACATTCCCAGAAACAGTGTAAGAGGGTTCCCTTTTCTCAGCAACCTCTCCAACATTTATGGTTTCCTGCCTTGTTCATTTTCCCCATGCTCACTGGTGTCAGGTGGTATCTCATTGTAGTTTTGATTTGTATTTCCCTGAGACAAGTAATGCAGAGCATTTTCTCATGTGCATGTTGGTCATGTCTATGTCTTCGTCTGTGAGATTTCTGTTCATGTCTTTTGCCCATTTCATAATTGGATTGTTTGTTCCTTTGGTGTTGAGTTTAAGAAGTTTTTTATAGATCTTGGAAACTAGCCCTTTATCTGATAAGTCTTTTGCAAATATCTTCTCCCATTCTGTAGGTTGTCTTTTCTTTTGTTGACTGTATCCTTTGCTGTGCAAAAGCTTCTTATCTTGATGAAGTCCCAATAGTTGATTTTTGCTTTTTTTCTTTTGCCTTCATGAATGTACCTTGCAAGAATTTACTGTGGCCGAGTTCCTAAAGGGTGTTGCCTGTGTTCTCCTCTTGGATTTTGATGGATTCTTCTCTCACATTTAGATCTTTCATCCATTTTGAGTTTATCTTTGTGTATGGTGAAAGAGAGTGCTCTAGTTTCATTCTTCTGCATGTGAATGTCCAATTTTCCCTCCACCATCTATTTCAGAGACTCTCTTTCTTCCAATGGAGAGTGTTTCCTCCTTTATCGAATATTAGTTGACCATAAGTTCAAGGTCCACTTCTGGGTTCTCTATTCTGTTCCATTGATCTATGTGTCTGTTTTTGTGCCGGTTCCACACAGTATTGATGACCACAACTTTTAATGCAACCTGAAATCTGCCATTCTGATGCCCCCAGATATGTTTTTCTTTTTTAAAATTCCCCTGGCTGTTTGGAGTCTTTCCTGATTCCACACAAATCTTAACATAGTTTGTTGTAACTCTCCGAAGAAAGTCCATAGTATTTTGATAGGGATTGCATTAAACGTGTACATTGTCCTGGGTAACATTGACATTTTCACAATATTAACTCTGCCAATCCATGAGCATGGAATATTTTTCCATCTCTTTGTGTCTTCCTCAATTTCTTTCAGTAGCGTTCTATAGTGTTTATGGTTGAGATCCTTTACCTCTTTGGTTAGGTTTATTCCTAGGTATCTTATGCTTTTGGGTGCAATTGTAATTGAGATTGACTCCTCAATTTCTCTTTCTTCAGTCTCTTTGTTAATGTATAGAAATGCCATTGATTTCTGGGCATTGATTTTGTATCCTAACATGCTACCAAATTGCTGTATGAGTTCTAGCTATCTTGGTGTGGAGGCTTTTGGGTTTTCTAGGTAGAGTATCATGTCATCGGTGAAGAGGGTGAGTTTGACTGCTTCTTGGCCAATATGAATGCCTTTAATGTCTTTTTGTTGTCTGATTGCTGAGGCTAGGATTTCCAGTACTATGTTGAATAGCAGTTGTTAGAGTGGACATCCTATCTTGTCCTGATCTTAGGGGAAAGGCTCCCAATGCTTCCCCATTGAGAATGACATTTGTTGTGGGCTTTTCCCGGATGGCTTTTAAGATGTCAAGGAATGTTCCCTCTACACCTACGCTCTGAAGTGTTTTGATCAGCAATGGATGCTCTATCTTGTCAAATGCTTTCTCTGCATCTAATGAGAGGATAATATGGTTCTTGGTTATTCTCTTGGTGATATGATGAATCACATTGATTATTTTCGAGTGTTGAACCAGCCTTGTGTCACGGGGATAAATCCTACTGGGTCATGGTGAATAATTATCTTAATGTACTGTTGGATCCCATTGGCTAGTATCTTGTTGAGAAGTTTTGCATCCCTGTTCATCAGGGATATTGGTCTGTAATTCTCCTTTTTGGTGGGGTCTTTGTCTGGTTTTGGAATTAAGGTGATGCTGGCCTCAAGGAACGAATTTGGAAGTACTCCATCTCTTTCTATCTTTCCAAACAGCTTTAGTAGGATAGGTATGTTTTCTTCTTTAAACGTTTGATAGAAATCCCCTGGGAGGCCTTCTGGCCTTGGACTTTTGTGTCTTGTGAGGTTTTTGATCACTGCTTCAATTTCCTCTCTGGTTATTGGCCTCTTCAGGTTTTCTATTTCTTCCTGTTCCAGTTTTTGTAGTTTGTGGCTTTCCAGGAATGCGTCCATATCTCTAGATTGCCTAATTTGTTGGCATATAGCTGTTCATAATATGTTTTTAAAATCGTTTGTATTTCCTTGATGTTGGTAGTGATCTCTCCTTTCTCATTCTTGATTTTATTAATTTGAATCTTCTCTCTCTTCTTTTTAATAAGGCTTACTAATGGCTTATGTATCTTATTAATTCTTTCAAAGAACCAACTCCTGGTTTTGTTGATCTGTTCCACAGTTCTTCTGGTCTCGATTTCCTTGAGTTCTGTTCGAATTTTAATTAACTCTCTTCTTCTGTTGGGTGTGGGATCTATCTGCTGTGTTTTCTCTAGCTCCTTTATGAGTAAGGTTAGCTTTTGTATTTGAGTTCTTTCCAGTTTTTGAATCGATGCTTGTATTGCGATGTATTTCCCTCTTAGGACTGCTTTTGCTGCATTCCAATGATTTTGAACGGTTGTTTCTTCATGCTCATTAGTTTCCATGAATCTTTTAAATTTTTCCTTAATTTCCTATAACCCTTTCATCTTTAGCAGGATGGTCCTTCACCTCCACGTGTTTGAGGTCCTTCCAAACTTCTTGTTATGATTTAGTTCTAATTTCAAGGCATTATGGTCTGAGAATATGCAGGGGACGATCCCAATCTTTTGGTATTGGTTCAGACTCGATTTGTGACCCAGTATGTGGTTTATTCTGGAGAAAGTTCCATGTGCACTTGAAATTGAAAAAATGTGTATTCAGTTGAGTTTGGATGTAAAGTTTTGTAGATTTCTGTGAATCCATTCGGTCCAGTGTATCATCTAAAGCTCTCATTTCTATGGAAAGGTTGTGCTTAGAAGACCTATTGAGTATAGAAGTATAGAAAAGGCTAGACTGAAGTCACCAAGTATAAGTATATTATTATCTATGTATTTCTTTACTTTGGTTATTAATTGATTTAAATGTTTGGGAGCTCCCACATTCAGGGCATATATGTAGAGGATTGTTATGTCCTCTTGTTGGATAGATCCTTTAAGTATGATGTAGTGTCCCTCTTCATCTCTCACTACAGTCTTCGGGGTAAATTTTAGTTTATCTGATATAAGGATGGCTACCCCTGCTTTCTTTTGAGGATCATTTGAATGGTAAATTGTTCTCCAACCTTTTATTTTCAGGCTGTAGGTGTCCTTCTGTGTAAAATGAGTCTCTTGTAGACAACAAATAGATGGGTCCTGCTTTTTTATCTAGTCTGAAACCCTACGCCTTTTGATGGGGTCATTAAGCATGTTTACATTCGAGTTACTAATCGACAGATATTAGTTTAGTGTCATCTTGATATCTATTCAGTCCTTGTTTTGTGGATTGTTCCACTGAACTTCTTCTTAAAGGGGAATTTTAAGAGTCCCCCTTAAAATTCCCTGCAGAGCTGCTTTGGAGGTCACATATTCTTTCAGTTCCTGCCTGTCTTGGAAGCTCTTTATCTCTCCTTCCATTTTGAATGAGAGCCTTGCTGGATAAAGTATTCTTGGTTGCATATTCTTCTCATTGAGGACCCTGAATATATCCTGCCAGCCCTTTCTGAACTGCCAGTTCTCTGTCGAGTGGTCTGCTGTTACCCTAATGCTCCTCCCCATAAAGGTCAGGGATTTCTTCTCTCTTGCTGCTTTAAGGATCTTCTCTTTATCTTTGGAATTTGCAAGCTTTACTATTAAATGTCGAGGTGTTGATGGGTTTTATTGATTTTAGGGGGGGGATCTCTCTATTTCCTGGATCTGAATGTCTGTTTCCCTTCCAAGATTAGGAATGTTTTCAGCTAGGATTTGTTCAAATACATATTCTGGCTCTCTGTCCCTTTCGGCACCCTCAAGAACCCCAATTACACGTAGGTTTTTCTTCCTCAGGCTGTCGTTTATTTCCCTTAATCTGTCTTCCTGGTCTTTTATTTTATTATTTTTTTTTAAATTTTTATTTTTTTATGATAGTCACAGAGAGAGAGAGAGAGGGGAGAGAGGCAGAGACACAGGCAGAGGGAGAAGCAGGCTCCATGCACCGGGAGCCTGATGTGGGATTCGATCCCGGGTCTCCAGGATCGTGCCCTGGGCCAAAGGCAGGCGCTAAACCACTGCGCCACCCAGGGATCCCTTCCTGGTCTTTTAATTGTCTGTCTCTTTTTTCCTCAGTTTCCCTCTTTGCCATCAACTTGTCTTCTATATCACTCATTCGTTCTTCCACCTCATTAACCCTCGTCATTAGGACTTCTAGTTTGGATTGCATCTCATTCAATTGATTTTTACTTTCTGCCTGATTGGATCTAAACTCTGCAGTCATGAAGTCTCTTGAGTCCTTTATGCTTTTTTCTAGAGCCACAAGTAGCTGTATAAGTGTTTCTTTTTTTTAATTTTTATTTATTTATGATAGTCACAGAGAGAGAGAGAGAGAGAGGCAGAGACACAGGCAGAAGGAGAAGCAGGCTCCATGCACCGGGAGCCTGATGTGGGACTCGATCCCGGGTCTCCAGGATCGCGCCCCGGGCCAAAGGCAGGCACCAAACCGCTGCGCCACCCAGGGATCCCTGTATAAGTGTTTCTGAATTGGCTTTCTGACATTGAATTGTAATCCGTATTTTTTAACTCTTAGGAGAGGGGACTGTTTCTTTCTTTTGAGGTGTGGTTTTCCTTCTAGTCATTTTGCTCAGTGCAGAGTGGCCAAAAACAAGTTGTATTGGGAAAAGGAGAAAAAGAGGGAGAAAGAAGGAAAGAAAAGAGAAAAAGAGAAAAGGAAGAAAAAAAAGAAAAAAGAGAAGAAAAAGAGAAAGAAAAAGAAAGAAAGGAATAAAGGGTGGGGGATGCAAACAAATCAAAAAGAAATCAAAGAAAAGAAAAGAAAAAAGAAAAGAAAAGAAAAAACCACGGGGAGTATCTTCTGATTCTGTATACTTTAAGTCCCTTGACTTCCCCTGGAACTTCTCCGTCTAGCTGGTCTTCTGGGGGAGGGGCCTGTTTTGCTGACTTTCAGGTGTTAGCTCTTGGGGGAGCTGCTCTGCCCTCTGCCTGGTGCAGGGGTCGTTTAACCTGTGAGGCCCCAGGAGGAACCATCCCAGTGACGCCAGCAGCTCTGGAGCCCTGGATTCAGCTCCCACAGTAACTATGGAGCTCTCCCTCTGCAGGGCCTGGAGGTGCCAAGGTGGGGACGCTGATCTGCTCAGCTCTGGGCAGAAGCGTCCTAGCTGTTGTGGGCCTTCCTAGGCTCTACCCGTCCCAGGGGGAGGCCGGATCCTGGGCTGTGTCCTGGTGCCCTGTGCTCCAGTGCCTGCGCTGTTGGATTCCCCCTCCCGGCCACACAGCTGCCTCCATGGTGCCGCTGCCCGAGCCCCTCTGAGCTGGTCCCAGAGCCCCACAGCCCTCTCCACAGGCATCCTCTTCCTCTGCCGGAATCCACTCCGAGCCCTGGCCTCACAGCCCCCTCCATGTGGAGCCACCACCCAAGCCCCTCAATGCTGCTCCGGGTCCAGCTGTGGGCCCTGCAGTCTTTTAGGGAGATCGACGTGGGATATGGTGCTGTCTCCTGGGCGCGCAGGTGTCTATTAGTGTTCCAGGGAGCCCGAGGGCATCCCCGCCATCTTGGCGTCCTGCTCCAACTCCCTGCGGGTGCCTTTCCACCCGGGAAGATTGGTGAAGCTCCTGCTTCTCTGGGTCAGAGCTTTCTTATCCTGGAAGCACTCGTCCAGGCCTTAGCCCAGAACCTCGTGGGGTCCCTCCCCCTTGGATGCCTTTTGTTTCTTTTTTTTTAATTTTTATTTATTTATGATAGTCACACAGAAAGAGAGAGAGAGAGAGAGAGAGAGGCAGAGACACAGGCAGAGGGAGAAGCAGGCTCCATGCTCCGGGAGCCCGACATGGGATTTGATCCCGGGTCTCCAGGATCACGCCCTGGGCTGAAGGCAGGCGCTAAACCACTGTGCCACCCAGGGATCCCCTTTTGTTTCTTTATTTCTTTCCCCCCTCTTCCTACCTTGATAGAAGTGCGAACTCTTCTCACTGTAGCATTCCAGCTGGTCTCTCTTTAAATCTCAGGCCGAATTCATAGATTTTCAGGATGTTGAAAATTATCTAGGTAATTTGGTGGGGACAGGTAATTTGGGGACCCTACTCTTCCGCCATCTTGCCCCTCCCTCCACTTTCCTATTTCAACCAATGTCACAGAGACACAGGATAAAGCAGTGTGGTTCTCAGGCTCTGGCTGGCTCCGTTGGTTAAGCATCCGACTCCTGACTTCACCCTTGGTCTTAATCTCGGGGTCATGAATTCGAGCCCTGTGCTGAACTGTGGACGAGGCATGGAGCCTACTTAAACAAACCAAACCCACAGGGGTGTGGTTCTGGCATAAGCTGAAGGAGCAGAATAGAGAGCCTGGAAGAAAATGCACTCCGATACCGTCAACTGATTTTTTAAACTTAATTCAATTTAAACCTAATTAATTAACAGTATAGTGTATTATACTTTCAGAGGGAGAATTCAGGGATTCACCAGTTGAAGATAACACCAGGGCTCATGACATCATGTGCCCTCCTTTATGCCCGTCTACCAGTTACCCTGTCCCTCCACTCCCCTCCCCTACAACGACACTCAGTTTGTTTCCTGTGATTGAGTCTCTTTTTCCTCCATCTCTGTTTTCATATTATTTGTTTTTCCTTCCCTTCACAGATGCTCATCTGCTTTGCTTCTTTAATTTGACCTATGAATGCAACCATACGGTAATTTTCTTTCCTGACTGACTTATTTCACTTAACATGATCCCTCTAGTTCTATCCACGTCATTGCAAATGGCAATGTTTTCTTCTCTTTGATAGCTGAGTACCGTTCCTATCATCTAACTATCATCTATGACCATCATCTATCTTCCATCCTCTTTATCGATCATCTGCCTGAGGGCACCGAGGCTCCTCCCACAGTGTAGCTACTGTGGACCCAGCTGCTGTGGACATTGGGGTGCAGGTGTCCCCGAGTCTCATGCATCTGTATCTTCGGGGTGAGCTAAGGCCGTGCACCTGCTGGTCACAGAGCGGCTCTATTTGTAACTTCCTGAGGAGTCTCCACACCGTTTCCAGGGTGGCTGTGCCAGCCTGCGGTCCCGCCCACAGAGTGTAGGGTTGAGTGAGTTTTGCAGGACGTTGTCAAAGTCTGGTCCACATTTCATTTTGCATCCTATGGGCTCCAATAATTGTCCTTAAGTATTTCTGGGGAAGCCAGGTATTGGGCTCCTTTTCAGTGAGACATTTCCATAGCTCATAGGCCTCAGCTGTAGCCTGGAAGGAGGCAGGTGTGGACCTGTGCACAGGGATGCTGCCTCCTACATGGCCTCCTGCAGTGCCTGAGCGTCCCGCAGGAGGCGCCCGAGCCCAGGCCCTGCCCAAGGGCTGCAAAGGCTCAGTAGGCCTCATCGACCTGCACTAACAGGAGCCCACCTGTGCTGGGGAGACCTGAGGAGGACGTGGGGACGCACCATGCTGATGAGCCCCGGTCTCCTCAGGAACCGCAGTGAGGCTTCAGGAAGATGTGGGCCCGCATCCACCCTGACAGGAACACCTGGGCCACTTCAGGACCTGCAGGGAGGCTTCAGGAAGCTGTGGTGCCGTGTCCACTCTGGCAGGAGCTCCTGGGCCGCTCAGGACATAAGTTGAGGCTTCTGGAAGGTGAGGGCCGTATCCACGGTGTCAGCAGCCTTGGCCTCCTCAGAACCTGCAGTGACGTTATGGGAGGACATGTGGCCAAGCCCACACAACAGGACGCTGACGTCCTCAGGACCCCCGGTGTAGACGTCGGGAAATATGGGGATGCTTCCATGCAGACAGGAGACCCCAGCCTTGTCAGGGCCTTTGGTGAGGCCTAAGAAAGATGTGGGTGCCGAATCCACACTGACAGGAGTCTCCGGCCTCCTAAGGACCTGCCCTTTGACTTCGGGATATATGGGGCTGTGTCTATGCTTACAGGAGCTCACAGCCCCCTCAGGACTCGCGGTGAGTTTTCTGGAGGCCATGGGGCCATGTCCAGGCTGACAGGAGCCCTCGGCCTCCTGAGGACTTGCTGTGAGGCTTCCAGAGGATGTGAGGCATAGTCCACAGTGACAGGAGACCCAGCGTCCTCAAGACCCGCTGACTATGACTCAGGAACACGTGGGGCCACGTCCACACTCACAGGATCCTGGCTTCCTCAGCACCCACTGGAGGACTCTAGAGGCACCGTTGGGGACCACGTCCACCTCAGAAGGGACTACTCAGAACCACAGGGTAAGTGAATGGGTAGAATGAATGGTAGGGTCAGGGGAGGGGAGGTAGTTGGTTGTTAGGTTAGATGTTAGGGTTTAGTGATTATGCTTATGGTTATGGATTAGAGGATAGCATGAGGGATAAGGTAAGGGTCAGTGTTTAGGAGTTGGATGGGGGTTAGGGATTAGGGAAAGGGTTTAGGGTTAGTGTTAGGGACAGGATTTAGAGTTCGGGTTAGGGTTTAGGCTTAGGGATTAGGGCAGGATGTTAGGAGTTGGGGTTAGGGTTATGGTTAGTGTTAGGGTTGTGATTAGGTTTGCAGTTAGGATTAGGTGTTAGGATGTGAGTTAGGGTTAGTTGTTAGGGTTAGGGGTTAGGGTTAAAGTTAGGGCTAGCTTTAGATTTAGGGTGAGCGGTAGGGTTAGGATAGGGGTTAGGATTAGGGTTAGTGTTTGGTTAGTGGTAATGGTCAGGTCAGGGTCAGGGTAGGGTCAGGGTACGGTTTTGGAAAAGGGTAAGAGATAGGGTTAGGCAGTGGGTTAGGGGTTAGTTTTAGGGTACGGGTTAGGGTACATTTTGGGGTATGAGATAGGGTTAGTATTAGAGGGTTAGGGTTAGGGTACAGGAAAAGGTTCGGAATAGGATTTGAGTATATTAATTTAAGGTTAGGGTTAGAGGTTAGGGTTAGATTTAAGGTAGCGGTCAGGGTTAAGGAAACCTAAGAATAGGTTAAGGAGTTAGGGTGAGGCTTGGCAGGTAGGTTCAGTGAATGTGTTTCTGTCCAGGGGTTTGTGTTTGGTTGTCGATTAGTCTTGTTTTATGTTTCAGTTAACATTAGGATTAAGTGTAGGGTTAGGGTTATGTCTGTGTATGGTTAGAATTTCAGTCTTGACCTGTGCCTGCACTGGGACTCCTAGTATCTTGGCAGTTTAGTTTTATGCACTCTATTTAGGTTTTGGGTTCAAAGGTACCTTGACTCCACCAAGTCAGTGGCCTCCCCAGAGAATCAAAATACAGGCTTCTGCTGGGGTGATAATAGACATGGCAGGCTTCTCCCGAGCTGAGCTAAGGAGGGGATTTGGGGCTCTAAATACTCTTTATTTGGATTTTCAGTTGCCTTTCTGATTTTATCTCTTGTGTGCACATGTATCCTCTATACTACCAATTATTATTTTAAAGTTTTATTGAATTCCTGTTTGTAAACACAGTATGATATAGTTTCAGGTTTACCACATACTGATTCAACCCTTGGATGCAATGCCTGGTATTGGTCACAGGTGCCCTCCACTATCCCCACAGCCTGATTCCCCATCCCCCCCACCTTCCTCTGGTATCTATTAGTTTATTCTCTGTGGTTAAGAGTGAGTTTCTTGGTTTGCTTCTCTCATCCCACCCCATCAATCCCCTTGCCAGTTTGTTTGGTTTCTTAAAATTCACTTGTGAATGCAATTGTATGGTATTTGATATCTGTCTTTCTCTGACTGACTGAGTTCATTTAGCATAAGTCCCTTCCACTTCTCCCATGTCATTGTAAATGGCTTCATTTCATCCTTTGTGATGACCGAGTGATGTCACAGTGTGTATATTTACCACATCATCTCTGCCCATTCATCTGTCGATGGACATCTGGGCTGTATCCACAGTTTGGCTCTTGTTGATAATGCTGCTACAAACACTAGGCTGCGTGTCCCTCTTTGAATCTAAGAGACTACTTTTATATCCTCGGGATAAATACCTAGCTGTGAAATTTTGGAATCATAGGGTACTTCTACTTTTAACTTCTTGAGGACCCTCCACACTGTTTTGCACAGTAGCTGCACCTGATCTCATGCTCACGAGGAGTATAAGGGGGCTCCCCCTTCTCCATAGCCTCACCAACACCTGTTGTTTCTTGTGTTGTTAATTTTAGCCATTTCGACGGCTGTCAGGTGACATCTTATTGTGGTTTTGGTTTGCATTTCCCTGATGATGGGTGACGCTGGGTGTCTGTCCATGTGTCTGGTGGCCATCTGGATGTCTTGACAGAGACAAAGTCCATTCATGTCTTCTGCCCATCTGCAGTTGGATAATTTGTGTTTAGGATGCTGACATTTATATTTGCATTATGTATTTTGGATACTAACTCTTTATTGGATGTGTTGTTTACGAATATCTCCTCTCATTTTATATGTTGCATTTTAGCGTTGCTTGTTTCCTTCACTTTGCAGAAGCTTTGCAATTTGATGAACTCCCAATAGGATTTTTGCTTTTGTTTCGCTTGCCTCAGATGCATATCTGGAAAGCAGATCCAATGGCCAATGTCAAAGATGTTGCTGCCTATCTTTTCTTCTTTGTATGATTTCAGGTCCCACATTTAGGTCTTTCATCCATTTTGAATTTATTTTTTATATATATGGTATAAGAAAGTGGTCCAGTTTCATTCTTCTGCGTGCGGCTGCCTGGTTTTCCCAACACCATTTGTACATATCCTGGCGTCAGGGTTAGGGTTTGTTGAAGAGATGGTCTTTGTGCTTTGGATATTCCTTCCTTCCTTGTTGTCGTTTAATGGACCATGTGTTACAGGTTTGTATCTTGTTTCGGCTTTCCATTCTATTCTATTGATATAAGCGTCTCCTGTTGGGAGATTCTTGATTCCTGATTCAATTTCTCTGCCTGTTATCTGTGTGTTCAAGTTTCTTATTTCTTCCTTTTTCATTTTTGCTTTGTTATATATTTCCAGGAATTGATCTATTTCTTCTAGGTTCGGGGTTGCTGGCATATGATTTTTCATAATGTTCTCTTATAAACATTTGTATTTCTAGTGTTGGTGGTTATTTCTCTTTTCTCATTTGTGATTTTATTTGGGTCCTTTCACATCTTTATATCTTTTTCTTTTTTAAAGATTTTATTTATGTATTCATGTGAGACGCAGAGAAGCAGAGTTATAGGCAGAGTGAAAATGGGGCTCCATGTGGGGAGCCTGATGTGGGACTTGATGCCCCAGGAGTCTGGGTTCATGACCTGAGCCAAAGCAGATGCTCAACCACTGAGGCACCCAGGTGCCTTGCTGATTCAATTCCTTTGCTAGTTATGGGTCTGTTCACATTTTCTATTTCTTCCTATTTCAGTTTTGCTCGTTTGCACATTTCTAGGGACTTGTCCATTTCTTCCTGGTCTCCCATATGTTAGTGTATAACCTTTCATAGAATTCCCTTATAATTGTCTTATTTTTCTGGTGTTGATTGTGATCTCTCTTCTCTCTTTTGTGATTTTATTTATTAGGTCTTTTCTCTTTTCTCGTTGATAAGGCTGGCTAGGGCTTTGTCTATTTTATTAATTATTTTGAAGAACCAGCTCTTAGTTTCGTTATTCCATTCTACTGATTTGTTGTTTCTGCATTGTTTATTTCTGCTCTCATCTTTATTTTTTCCCTTCTTCTGTAGGCTTCAGGCTATGTTTGCTATTCCTTTTCCAGCTCCTTTAGGTGTAGGGTTAGGTTGTGTATTGGAGACTTCTTGTTTCTTGAGGTAGGCCTCTATTGCTATGTACTTCCCTCTTACGGCTGCCTTTGCTACATCCCAGATGTTTTGAGAAACATGTTTTCATTTTCATTTGTTTTAAATTTCCTATTTAATTTCTTGGTTACTCCATTCATTCTGTAGTAGGATGTTCATAATCTCCACATATTTTTGGTCTGTCCAATTTTTTTTCTTACTGTTGACTTCAAGTTTCATAGTGTCTGGTCCAAAACTGTACAGGGTGTGATATCAACCTTCTTGTAACTGTAGTACCTGTTGAGGGCTGATTTGTTGGCCATGATATGATCTGTTCTGTAGAATGTCCCATGTGCTGTTGAAAGGAATGTGTAGGGATCCCTGGGTGGCGCAGCGGTTTAGCACCTGCCTTTGGCTCAAGGCGCCAACCTGGAGACCTGGGATCGAATCCCATGTCGACCTCCCAGTGAATGGAGCCTGCTTTTCCCTCTGCCAATGTCTCTGCCTCTCTCTCTCTCTCTCTCTGTGTGACTATCGTAAATAATAAAAAAAAAATGAAGGAAGGTATTCTGCTTTAGGATGAAATGTTCAGACTATATCTGTTGAGTCCCTGTGGTCCAGTGTGTCAAGGCTATTGTTCTCCTGTTGATTTTCTGTATACACGATTGGTCCATTGCCATAAGTGGGTGTTAAAATCCCTTGTCATTGTATTATTATCAGTGAGTTCCTGTACGTTTGTTGTTAATTGGTTTCTATATTTAGGTACTCCCATGTTGGCAATTTAAATATTTAGTTGTTTGATCTTGATAAAGAGTCTTTTTAATTATGAAATAATGCCCTTCTTCATTTCTTCTTACAGTATTTGTTCTTTCTTTTTTGAAATTTAAATATTTTATTTATTTATTCATGAGAGATACACAAAGAAGCAGAGGCAGAAACATAGGCAGAGGTAAAGGCAGGCTCCACAAATGGAGGCCGATGTGGGCCCAGGATCACCCCCTGAGCCGAAGGCAGATGCTCAACCACTGAGCCACCTGGCGTCCCCTTGGGTTTGGTTTCAAATCTCGTTTGTCTGATATAAGTATGGGTCCTCCAGCTTTCTTTTGATATCCATTAGCATGATAGATGATTTTCCATCCCCTGACTTTCAATCTCCTGGTGTCTATAAGTCTAATGTGAGCATCTTGTAGGCAGCATACAGATGGATCTTGTTTTTTTAATAACGATTAAAATGAGAGAGTGAGGGAGAGAGAGAGAAAGAGAGAGAGAGAGAGGCAGAAAATTAGGCAGTGAGAGAAGTAGGCTCCCCACCAGGAGCAGAATATGGGACTTGATCCCAGACTCCAGGATCACACCCTGAGTCAAAGGCAGAGGCTCAACCCCTGAGCCACCCAGGCATACCGGATCCTGTTTTTTAAGCCACTCTGATACCCTATACCTTTGATTGGAGCATTTAGTCTATCAGCATTCAGAGTGATTATTCAAAGATATGAACTTTGTGCCTTTGTGTTTCCGGAAGAGATGGTGTTTCCAGTGACTTTCTCTGGTCCTTTCTAGTCTATGTTTCTTTTGGTCTCTTTTTTTCCCCCACTAGAAGAGTCCCTCTTAAAATTCCTTACTGGACTGATTAAGTGGTCATGAACTCCTTTATATGTTGCCTGTCTAGGAAAATCTTTATCTCTCCTTCTCTCCTTAATGACACCCATGCTGAAAGAAGAATTCATACAAATTGGACTCCAATAAAAAGAAATTTAAAAACCTAAAATAAATTCTTTCTAATATGATTGAGGAAAATGGCATGTAGGAGGAAAACCAGAAGCACAAAGAGAGAAGGAGAGATTTCACCCTCTGTAGCCTTCACAGGGAACTGATGTCCTTTCCTAGCAGGGGCCCCCCGTCCGTAGGATGCTTCCTTCCCCTCTGTGCCCTTGTTGGAACCCAGAAGGCACATCTCCGTGCCTTCAGCACGTCTGCAGTCGTGGTTTATAGCGTCTTCCATGTATCCTATTGGGGATCACAGCGTGGTGTATGTAACCATCCGGCTGCTGTTTGACAACATTGGGGGATTCTGACTTTTGTTGGTTTTGGGGTGTGTGTGTCTATCACATGCAGCTATCACATGCAGCTATCGTATTCTCTGGCTGGGTAACCCAAAACCCGGAAATGGTTGGCACAACATCATTTCTGGTGCTGGCGCTGGGTGGCTAGCTGGGCTCTCCTGTCCACCCCGGGGCTCGCTCATGCAGTGTCTTTCCGCTGGAGAGTCAGCTGAGCTGGAAGGTCCGGCTCGGCCATATTCCCATGTCTGGCAGTGGGTCCTGCCGAGCGCCGGCTGCTTCTCTTCTCCCCAATGCCTCTCCAGCAGGGAGCCAGACATTCGGGCCACCCTTGGGGGGAGCTCCTGAGGAACCGGCTGCCCATGGCGGGGAGCCATGAAGCTGCCTGTGTGTGGGAGTCAGAGTGGGGATGGGGCTGGGGTTCCTTGTTCCCCTGTGCTGACTGGCCTTCAGGCCGAGCCTATGCTCACCCACCCCCCATGCTCACTCGGGCAAGGAGGGTGCGCTCCACACGTTGGTGTGAGAGATCCAGCACCAAAAGGTGTTCATGCTGAGTCCACCTGGTGAGGGTGGTCCAGGTGGATGAGCTGCAAGTGTGGGACCCAGGAATTTTAACAAAAATCCCCTAACCCTGGACAAGCAGAGCAGGAGTGATTCAACTTTGTGCTACATAGGCCACCTCCCCTATGACCCCCAAATGACCTGCTTATGGCTTAAGGTGCTGCCCCTCCCTAGTCATTCCGCTGGGCACACCCTAATCGGAAATCTGCTCATAACAATGTAACCGTGCTTTGTGCCCGCCAAAACCCCGCAGCGATTCTGACCAAAGTAATAGACCAGCTCAAGTGGATACTATAGAGTAAGGTGTAATTCAATCGGCCACCTACATGTGGACCGACATGACTGTGCAAATTTCTGCATATCCCATGGTCCACTGGCCCCTATAAAGCTGCCTCGCCTCTTAGTCTCAGGGTCCAAGTCCCTGCTGCAATGTGTCTGGTGCACTTGGACCCAAGCTCCAGCTTATAAAGAGACCCTCAGGAGTTTCATCAGTGTCGGCTCCTTGGTGGTTTCTTGGATTCGCAATCTTGGGCACAACACAAGGGCCTGCTGTCCTGAAATCACTTCCATGGCCACGCTGACCACCCCGCAGGCCCTCTGTGCCCCAGGCACCCAGGCACGGGGATGCGGGGAGGGAGAAAGTGCCCCGGAATCTGGCCAGCCTCGGACCCCTGGACAGAGGGAGCAGTGACCTCTCAGGTCACTTTGCACAGACCCTGGTGACCTGAGGCTCCCTGGCTGTCACACTCTCCCACCCATTCTGGCCCACGGGGCATAGGCTGAGTCCCAGTAAAGTCTGTGAGGCCTGACCCTGGAGTCCGGCCACCCCTGGATGGCACGTGGGGACGTCAGCTGTGTGTGCCTAGCGGCACCCCTGCATGTACTGGTTGGGGCCTCAGTGGTGCCCCCTCCTCCTCACTGTGGGTCTCTCCACGCCCCATGCACAGAGTTCTGGGAGACACAGAAACGGGCTGGTTGTGCATTTTTGCACCACAACACTTTATTGACTCTCTACAGCAAACAGGCTCAGAGCAGAGGGTTCGTGCCTTCCCCTGGGGAAGGAGACCCTTCTGTCTTAGGGGAGAGCAAGAATCACACGGAGTGTGGGGGAGCGAGTGCTGGAGTCCCCCACCTGGGAGCATGTGTGGACTCTGGTTGGAGGTGTGTGTCCTGAGGTTTCAGCCTGAGTGACGGTTCTGAGGACAGCAGAGCTGGAACTGCAGCTCATGGGCTCCTGTGCTGCATCCCTGCAGGGCAGCTGGACCCCGGCCTCGGGACCCCTGGGGCCCCAGCACCTGTAGGAGCCTGCCTCCTGGTGTGGGTGTGGGTGGGGCCCACCGACCTACCCCTCCTCTCCCCACCCTGGGGTGTACCGGGATCCCCCGGTCTGCCCTAGGTCAGCGACGTGGATCTGTGGGTGCACGCCCAGTGCCCAGGAGGCCACATCCAACTGTGAGAAGCCTCGCTCATACCGGGGCCAGAATCCAGGGCTGGCCAGAGCCATGGGGGGCTGGATCCCATTAGTCTTTGTGTTGGGCCTGGTGGGGGCTCAAATCAACCCAACCCCCCAGAGCCTGGTGCCCAGTCAGCCCAGGTTCCTCTAGGTTAGGGGCTGGTGTCCTGTGCAGGGTGTGTCACGCTCCAAGAGGAACAGTGGGCGTGGCAGAGCACAGTGGGTCCTCTGCACCACTCACCTGCACACACCCTGTTGGGGGCTCCCTGTCTTCCCTCCTCCCTGCCACCCCTGGGTACTCTATGGGACACCTCGGGTTCTGATGGGAGCAGGGTATCCATAGAACCCTGGGGAGGCTGAGCATGTCCCACAGGGGGCAGCTGCATCGGACCTTGCTCAGGGACGATGGTGTGGGGGTGGATGGTGTTGGGGCATGGGTATGATGGTGGTAGAGTGTGGGGGATGGTGTAGGGGGGATTGTGTTGGGGTATAGTGTGGGTGGGGATTGTGTGAGGCTGTGTGTGTGTGAGGGGGATGGTGTAGGGGTTACGCCATGGGGGATGATGATGTTAGGGGATGGTGTGGGTCTGGGAAATGGGATGGGGTGGGGGGGTGGCAGACACACGGCAAACCCTTTATCTAAGATCCACAAGGGAAATCCACAGAAAAAGGTGACCCCTGTCTGGGGTTTGCTGTGACACTTGCCCCTGGGGCCCCGTGTGGTCAGTGCAGGGCCCTGGCTGGACCGGGGACAATATCTCAGGTCATCATACTATGTATGTTTACAAATTGCAAATTGTCTCAAATTAAATGCATAGAATTTAGAAATATATAAAGCACCGAGAGGGAGTGTCACCCTGACCCATCCGACCCTCATCAGATCGATGTGTGTCCTCCTCCAGTCACAGCCATACACCCTGCCCCCTGTCCCCTTAATGACCCCCACGGCCCGCACCCCCAATCCCTGCTTTTCAGGGGGCCGTCCCTCACCCCTTTGGTTTTCAGCTCACATGGCATCCCCTGGAGGCTCCATCCTAGTGGCCTCCTCATCCCCGAGACTCCGGGGGAGGGGTCACGGGGGTCATCCCCAGCACCTTACCATGCAGCCGTGTGTTGTTGGCTTCTGTTCTTCCCCCGGCCTCAGAAGCCCCGTGTTCCCTACCCAGAAACCCCTGGTCTTCCCCCGGAGCCCGATCCCCCCTGGCCCCTCAGCCTGTAGTAGTATCAAAACCTGATGTGACTGCTGAACGTCCTGTTGACGTCCAAGTCTACCCTGTAGTAGTATCAAAACATGATGTGACTGCTGAACGTCCTGTTGACGTCCAAGTCTACCTCCGTGATGTCCTAGGAGGAGACCAGGGCCTCCTCTTTCATTTACTGTGGGAAAACCAAGGAGGAGATGCAGGCATCAGGGACACAGACCCCGACATGTCACAAGCTGCCGTGCTGAGCAGGGAGCCCTGGGGCAACCATGCGAGTGTGTCCTGCAGAACCTCCTTCCTTCTTCTGGGAGGCTGGGGATGGCAGGAGTGCCCACCATGCCCATGGGACCTGTGTGAGGGCCTGTGCACAGCTGTTGTGGGCGGGGAGGTGACTGAGGGTCAGCCTGGGTGGGATGGCATAGGGGTTCAGCCCAGGTGGGAGGGGACATGGGGGTGTTGTGCCCAAGATTGCGAATCCGAGAAACCACTACAGAGCTGACACTGATGCAAACACACAAGGGTTGATTTCCAAACTCGAGCTTGCGTCCAAGTACACCCGACACAGCGGAGCAGGGACTTGGACCACGAGGTGGTGTTTTGCTTTTAAGGGCTTGTCTCGGGGACCTCCAGAATGGCTGGAGTAATTCCTCAAGTTCTGTTTACATTTTGATATGGGGCCTTCAAGGGCATTGACCTCTGTTCTCATTCTAATAGACGCCTCCAGCCCTTGGCGTGGGCTAAGTTCTTATCCTAATGTGGGGCTTTCTAGGACATTAAGCTGTAAACTTTTGTTTTTTTCCTGTAACTGTAGGCATGTAAATTTCAGCTCTTCTTCACAGGGGCCTGGGATGGCTTGACATGTTCGAACGCTGAACTTAAAGTGGAAAGGCCTTCATTTTCTCGGCCTACTTGAGTCCCGTCCCATCCTATCTTGCTCCTTCCCCCTTCCCCAGAGCTCCTGAGAGAGCAATTGCAAATGACCACAGCGTGGCAGCCTGTGTTGGGGGACAGGACCAGGGATTTGGGATCAGGAAGAGCTGGGGTGCGGTCATCCCGGCTGTGCAGCGGGATTCGATGCTGCAGACTCTTATTCCCTAAGGCTATCTTGACAACTGACTTTGTACATAAAAAAGCTGTCCTCTATCTTTAAAGTTGAAGAGCCAGTCAAAGCCTTTTTTCTCTGCCTATCTGATTGCTCAGATTCCAATCTGAGATGTATTTCCTGTTAATAAGGATAATTTACTATCTTATATATATATAAATTACTATGCTTAAAATATTCTGACACAAGTAATTCAGAGGGATGAGGGTTTCTCATCTCTTTCTTCACAGCTCAGTCACTCCTCAGGAAATGCATCTTTATGGATTTGGAAAGAACTGAGAGACATTATTACCAATGGTCTTATTATTATGTGAAGGATTCTTCCCTGAGATTCTTCCCCTGTTTCAACTGACACTGAAACACTGTGAACTCTTTGGAAGACAAATGTCAAGGAAATAAATGTTATGCATTACTAATTTTAAATGCCCTTGCAATATGGTGTCTATTATGCTAGAAGTATTTTTATCTGATTTTTGCTATTTGTTATCCGTTCCTGCTTTTCAGGTTGAGGAGGCATTATACGTGTTCATAAGTGTTTTTCTTTCCTTCTGATATAAACTTCTTACTTTGTTCCCATCGAAGGAAGTCTTTAAGAATAAGGCAAAAGTTAATTAAACTATTCTTAAAATGTCTTTACACTTGGAGCCTGATTCATTTAAGTCAATTTTCAAAATAAATCTTATTTATTAGGAAAACAAGAAAGATTTATAGGGAAATTGAGAAGATAGTACAGAGCATTCGCATGCACTTGCACTCAATTTCTCCAATTATTGATATCTTATATTAGTATGGTACAATTATTAGCTAATGAATCAATATTAAAATAGTCGCATTAACCAAAGACCATACTTTATTCAGATTTCCTTAGTTTTTGCTAAGTTACCATCCCTCATATCACATTCCATTTGTCCTCCTGTTTTCTTACTCTCCTCTGGATTGTGACATTCTTGCAGCCTTTCCTAGTTGTTGTTGCCCTGGAACACTTTGAGAAGTAGAGTATTTTGTAAAATTTCCTTCATTTGGGACATGTCTGTTGTTTATCTCATGATTGAAGTGTTTTTGCGGATTATATACAGAGATATACTGCCATTTTCATTATATCATATAAAGGATAGATACTATCAACATGATTTATCAGACTTGGTATCGATCTGATCATCTTGCTGAGGTAGTGTTTGTCATGTTTTCCCGTTGTTAAGTGATGAATCATCATCATCTTCTTCTTCTTCTTCTTCTTCTACTTCTTCTTCTTCTTCTTCTTCTTCTTCTTCTTCTGCTTCTTCTTCTTCTTCTTCATTATTATCATTATTATTATTATATTATCATTGTTATTTTAAGTTTTTCATAATACATTTGTAGAAGGAAGTTACTATGTGTATTCCACACCTAAGAGTGGGAAGCTATGCTCATCAACTTGAAGGTGGAATGTCTGCACAAATTGTTTGAAATTCTTCTACATGGGAGATTTCTCTTCTTGTGTGTTTTTTTTCTTTTTCAAAGATGTTATTTATTTATTTGAGAGAGAGAGGAGAAAAAAACCATGAGTGACAGGGGCAGAGGGAGAGGGAGAAGCAGGTTCCCTGCTGAACCGCGAGCCTTCCTTGGGACCTGGATCATGATCTGACTTAAGGCAGAAGCTTAACTGACTGAGCCACCCAGGTGCCACTATTTCTTTCTTTCCCTCTTTCTTTCTTTTTTTAAAATAATATATTTACTTTTTATTGGTGTTCAATTTGACAACATATAGAATAACTCTCAGTGCTCATCCTGTCAAGTGCCCCCCCTCAGTGCCCATCACCCATTCACACGGACCCCTGCCCTCCTCCCCTTCCATCACCCCTAGTTCGTTTCCCAGAGTAGGAGTCTTTATGTTCTGTCTCCCTTTCTGATATTTCCCACACATTTCTTCTCCCTTCCCCTATATTCCCGTTCACTATTATTTATATTCCCCAAGTGAATGAGAACATACAATGTTTGTCCTTCTCCAGTTGACTTACTTCGCTCAGCATAATACCTTCCAGTTACATCCACTTTGAAGCAAATGGTGGGTATCTGTCGTTTCTATTCGATGAGTAAGGCCCACCTTTTCTCTCCCTTGATCTTCTGAGTCTCCTATGATATGAATGTTATTGTTTTAATAAGTGGCTGAGTTCCCTAAATCTGCCTCTGTGGTCCATAACTTTCCTTGTTTTTAAGGCTTCCACTTGGGACTGCATCTCATTTATAGCATTTTTAACGTTTGCCTGATTAAATTTTAGTTCTTCTATTTCTACTGTAAGGGATTCTCTAGTTTTCTTCTGTGCTCTTTTTCCAGCCCAGATGCTATCTTTATAATCATTGTTTAAACTGTAGTTAGACATCATATATTTGTATTGATGGACTTCCTGGCTGTGAGTACTACCTCATGTTATTTTATGGAGCTGAATTTCTCGATCTCATTACTTTTTCCAGAAAAGAAAGAAGGAAGAAAAAGAAAAACCAAAAAAAACAATAACAACTGCCCTCCCCCCAAAAAACCACTAGATTATTTTGGCCTCCTTATTAAAAGATTCTAAATACCAAAATAACAAACAAAATTAAAGTTCCATGAGAGTAAAAATAAGAAATATATAAGGTACATACATAAAAAATAAAATAAGGCAATTAATAAAATAGAATCAAAGAAAATAAATAATAAAGCACAAAGTACAAAGGAAGCTAGACCCTACTTTCCAGGCGGCGCTGAGGATCTGCATCCTCTGTGGTCCGACAACTTGGTGGCAGCGAGTGTTCTGTGTGGGGTCTGGGGATGGCCCATGGCGCTGATTGTCAGGTGCACATCTGCCTGGGAGATGCACCTGCGGGGTCAGGGGCGGGGTGGTCTTCAGCGCCTCTGGCCTCCAGCGGGTGGCGCTGTGCTGCTCCCTGAGACTCCGCACTGTTTGGTGTGATGCAGGTGGGGACGCTGGGTCCTCTGGTTCTGGGGCTAAGCATCCCACCCCCCAGTCTGCAGGCCCTCCACAGAAGAGCCCCCAAGCGCATCTCTCAGAACCCTGTTTTCACTTTGCACGCGTCCGAACTGCTTTTGGTTTTGTTTTCTTATCTCAGACTGTTGTGACCAAGATTGCGAATCCAAGAAAGCACAGAGAAGCCCACAACGATGCAAACACATGAGGGTTTATTTACAAACTCGAGCTTCTGTCCAAGTATGTCTGACACAGAGGAGCAGGGACTTTGACCCCGAGGTGGGTTTTTGCTTAGTTTTAAGGGCTGGTCTCGGGAACCTCCAGAAGGGCTAGAGCAATTCCTCAAGTTCTCTTTACATTTTGATATGGGGCCTTCAAGGGCATTGAGCTCTGTTCTCATTCTAATAGGGGCTTCCTGCCCTTGGCCTGGGCTCAGTTTTGATTCTATTGTGGGGCTTTCTAGGACATTAGGCTGTAAACAGCAAAGGTTCCATACCTGGAAGGGGGACGTCACACTGTCCCTATATGCTGAAGATGCGGTACTGGAAAAATGAAACCTTGGAGCCTCCACCAAAACCTGTTAGAACTAAGGAGTGAGTTCAGTAAAGTCACGGGACACAAACTGACCCTACAGAGCAGAGTAGCCTTGCTGTGTCCCGACAATGAGCACTCAGGAAGGAAATGAAGGACGTGACTTCATTCTTCTCAGGAGCATCAAGGAGAATAAATAATGAGACTGAACCAAAGGAGCACAAGACTTGTGCACTGAGCCATACCAGGCTCTGGGAGGCCTTCCTGGGCTCGTGGGGTGGGAGCCTCATCTTGTGAAAATGTCCACATTTCCTGAAGCCACCCTCAGTTTCAATGTCATTCCTATCAAAATCATGGTGGCAGATGTTAGAAATAGGAAAAGAAAAACCCATAACATCCATCCGCCCCCATAAATGACCCCAGACAGCAAATCAGTACTGGAGGAGCAGAAGAGAGCGGGACGCAGCACTTCCCTATTTCAAACAATGTCACAGAGACACAGGATAAAGCATTGTGGTTCTTGGGCCCCCAACTGGCTCCGTTGGTTAAGCATCTAACTCCTGACCTCACCTCCGGTCCTGATCTCAGGAGTCCTGAGTTCTAGCTCTGGGCTGGGCCATGGACGAGGCGTGGAGCCTACTTAAGCAAACCAGTCCCACAGGGGGTGGTCCCGGCATAAGCTGAAGGAGCAAAACAGAGAGTCCAGAAGGAAATGTGCTCTGATACAACTGATTTTTTAAACTTAGTTTAATTTAAACCAAATTAATTATGGATAGTGTATTATACTTTCAGAGGAAGAATTCAGGGATTCACCAGTTGGAGATAACAGCAGTGCTCATGACATCACGTGCCCTCCTTCATGCCGGTCCCCTGTTAATCCCCCCGCCTCCAACGACCATCAGTTTGTTTCCTATCATTAAGAGTCTGTATTTCCTGCATCGGTTTTCATCTTATTTGTTGTTCCTTCCCTTCACAGTTGTTATCTGCTTTGCTTCTTTAATTCCACCTATGAATGACACCACACGGTCATTCTCTTTCCTGACTGACTTATTTCATTTAACATGATCCCTCTAGTTCTATCCACATCATTGCAAATGGCAAGATTTCATTCTCTTTGATAGCTGAGTGCCATTCCTCTGTCTGTGACCATCATTTCTCTCCCATCCTTGTTATCCATCATCTGTCACAGGGCACCAAGGCTCCTGCCACAGTGTGGCTACTGTGGACCCGGCTGCTGTGGACATTGGGGTGCAGGTGTCCTGGTCTCACTGCATCTGTACCTTTGAAGTGAGTTCAGGCTGTTCACCTGCTGGTCGCAGGGCGGCTCTATTTGTAACTTCCTGAGGAGCCTTCACACTGTTTCCAGGGTGTCTGCACCAGCACGCAGTCTCGCCCACAGTGGAAGAGGGTTGAGTGAGTTTTGCGGGGCATGGTAAAAGTCTGGTCCACATTTCATTTCGCGTCCTGTGGGCTCCAATTCCTTGTCCTTAAGTATTTCTGAGGAAGCCGGGTGTAGGGCTCCGTTTCAGTGAGACGTTTCCGAAGCTAACAGGCCACAGCGAGCCTGGAAGAAGGCCGTTGCGTCCCCTGTAGAGCCCGCTGCCTCCTACACAGCCTCCTGCAGCGCCTGAGCGTCCCGCAGGGGGCGCCTGAGCCCAGGCCCAACCCAGGGGGCATGAATGTGCAGTAGGCCTCCTTTGCCTGCACTATCGGGAGCCAGCCTGTGCTGGGGAGGCCTGAGGAGGATGTGGGGACGTGTGCACATGGATGAGCCACAGCTTCAGGAAATTGTGGGCTCGCATCCATGCTGAAAGGAGACCCTGGGCCTCCTCAGGACCCACGGGGAGGCTTCAGGAAGATGTGGGCCTGTATCCACGCTGACAGGAGCCCCTGGGCCACCTCAGGACATAAGTTGAGGCTTCTGGAAGATGGGGGCCGCTTTCACTGTGACAGGAGCCCCGGCCTCCTCAGAACCCTCGGTGACACTTCGGGAGGACGTTGTGTCACTTCGACACAACAGGATGCTGACTCCTTAGTACCCCCGGTGTTGACTTGAGGAAATATGAGATGCGTCCATGCAGACAGAAGACCCCAGCCTTGTCAGGCCTGTGGTGATGCCTAAGAAAATTGGTGCCGCATCCACACTGACAGGAGTCTCCAGCCTCCTCAGGACCCACTGTGAAGGTTTGGGAAGATTTGGGGCCACATCTATGCTGACAGGAGCCCCCAGCATCCTCAGGTCTTATGGTGAGGTTTGAAGAAAATGTGGGGCCACCTCAACACTTACAGGACCCCCGTCCTCCTCAGGCCTTGCACTTTGGCTTTGGGAAATATAGGGCTGCATCTATGCTGATAGAAGCCCACAGCTCCTCAGGACGCATGGTGAGTTTTCTGGGGGATGTGGGGCCATGTCCAGGCTGACAGGAGCCCCCAGCCATCTGAAGACCTGCTGTGAGGCTTCCAGATGATGTGAGGCATAGTCCACAGTGAGAGGAGACCCAGCGTCCTCAGGACCCGCTGACTATGACTCAGGAAGACGTGGGGCCACGTCCGCACTCACAGGAGCCCTCCTTCCTCAGGATCCCCTGGAGGACTCTGGAGGTGCTGTTGGGGGCCACGTCCACATCAGAAGGGACTCCTCATCACCACAGGGTAAGTGAATGGGTAGAATGAATGGTAGGGCCAGGGGAGGGGAGGCAGTTGGTGGTTAGGCTTAGGTTAGATGTTAGGTGTTTGTGATTAAGCTTATGGTTACGGATTACAGGTTAGGGTGAGGGATAAGGGTAAGGGTCAGTGGTTAGGAGTTAGGATGGGGGTTAAGGATTAGGGAACGGGGTTAGGGTTAGCAACAGGATTTAGAGTTAGGTTTAGGGTTTGGGCTTTAGGGATTAGGACAGGAGGTTTAGAGGTGGGGTTAGGGTTATGCTTACAGTTAGGGTTGGGCTTAGGTTTGCATTTAGGGTTAGGGGTTAGGGTGTGAGTTAGGGTTAGGGGTAAGTGTTAGGGGTTAGGGTAAAAGTTAGGGCTAGGTTTAGGGATAGGGCGAGGGTTAGGTTTAGGATAGGGGTTAGGGCTAGGGTTAGGGTTAGTGTTTAGTTAGGGATTAGGGTCAGGTCAGGGTCAGGTTACGGTTTTGGAAAAGGGTAAGAGACAGGTTTAGGGAGTGGTTTAGGAGTTAGTTTTAGGGTACAGGTTAGAGTGCTGTTTGGGGTATGAGATAGGATTAGTATTAGAGGGTTAGGGTTAGGGTACAGGTTAAGGTTAGGAATAGGATTTGAGTACATTAAGTTAAGGTTAGTGTTAGAGTTTAGGGTTAGATTTAAGATAGAGGTCAGGGATAAGGGTTTAGAATAGGTTTAGGAGTTAGGGTGAGGGTTGGCAGGAAGGTTCAGTGAATGTGTTTTGGTCTTGGGGATTGTGTTTGGTTGTCGATTAGTGATGGGTCTTGTTTAAGGTTTAGATTAACATTAGGATTAAGTGTAGGGTTAGGGTTATGTCTGTGTATGGTTAGAGTTTGGGTCTTGGCATGTGCCTGCGCTGGGACTCCTACTATCTTGGGCAGTTTAGCTTTATATACTCTATTTAAGTTTTGGGTTCAAAGATAGCCTGACTCCACCAAGTCAGTGACCTCCCCAGAGAATCAAAATCCAGGCTTCTGCTGAGGTGAGAATAGACATGGCAGGCTTCTCCGGAGCTGAGCTAAGGAGGGGATTTGTGGCTCTAAAGACTGTTTCTTTGGATTATTTTTTTAAATTTTTATTTATTCATGATAGGCACACAGTGAGAGAGAGAAAGGCAGAGACACAGGCAGAGGGAGAAGCAGGCTCCATGCACCGGGAGCCCGACATGGGATTCGATCCCGGATCTCCAGGATCGCACCCTGGGCCAAAGGCAGGCGCCAAACCGCTGCGCCACCCAGGGATCCCTTTATCTCTAGTGCGCACATGTTTTATCAATACTACCAATTATTATTTTAATGTTTTACTTCAATTCCTGTTTGTAAACACAGTATGATATATTTTCAGGTTTGCCACTTAGTGATTCAACCCTTGGATACAACACCTGGTACTGGTCACAGGTGCCCTCCACTGTCCCTATCCCCTGATTCCCCATCCCCCCACCTTCCTCTGATATTTATTAGTTTATTCTCTGTGGTTAAGAGTGGGTATCTTGGTTTGCTTCTCTCAGCTCCCTGAGCCCCTTTACCAGTTTGTTTGGTTTCTTAAAATTCACATGTGAATGCAATTGTATGGTATTTGGTATCTATCTTTCTCTGACTGAGTTCATTTAGCATAAATCCTTTCCACTCCTTCCACGTCATTGTAAATGGCTTCATTTCATCCCTTCTGATGACCGAGTGATGTCACAGTGTGTATATTTACCACATTATCTCTGCCCATTCATCTGCCGATGGACATAGGCCTGTATCCACAGTTTGGCTGTTGTTGATAACGCTGCTACAAACACTGGGCTGCGTGTCCCTCCTCGAATCTTCTAAAGTACTTTTGTATCCTAGGGGTAAATACCCAACTCTGGTATTTTGGAATCGTATGTTAGCTCTATTTTTAACTACTTTTTTTAAAAAAAATTTTATGAATGTCACAGAGAGAGGCAGAGACACAGGTAGAGGGAGAAGCAGGCTCCCCACCAGGAACAGAATATGGGACTTGATCCCAGACTCCAGGATCACACCCTGAGTCAAAGGCAGAGGCTCAACCCCTGAGCCACCCAGGCATCCCGGATCCTGTTTTTTTAAGCCACTCTGATACTCTATATCTTTTGATTGGAGCATTTAGTCTATCAGCATTCAGAGTGATTATTCAAAGATATGAACTTTGTGCCTTTGTGTTTCTGGAAGAGTTGGTGTTTCTGGTGATGTTCTCTGGGCCTTTCTAGTCTTTGTTTCTTTTGGTCTCTTTTTTCCCCCCACTAGAAGAGTCCCTCTTAAAATTCCTTACTGGACTGGTTAAGTGGTCATGAACTCCTTTATATGTTGCCTGTCTGGGACAATCTTTCTCTCTCCTTCTCTCCTGAATGACACCCTTGCTGAAGAAAGAATTCATACAAATTGGACTCCAATAAAAATAAATTTAAAAACATAAAATAAATTCTAATATGATTGAGATAAATGGCATGTAGGAGGAAAACCAGAAGCAGAAAGAGAAGAGGAGAGATTTTACCCTCTGTAGCCTTCACAGGGACCTGGTGTCCTTTCCTAGGAGGTGCCCCCTGTCCATAGGATGTTCCTTCCCCTATGTGCTCCTTGTTAGAACCCAGCAGACACATCTCCGTGCCTCCAGCATGTCTGCAGTCATGGTTTATAGCGTCTTCCATGTATCCTATTGGGGATCACAGCGTCTTGTATGTAACCATCTGGCTGCTGTTTGACAACACTGGGGGGATTACGACTTTTGTTGGTTTTGGGGTGTGTGTGTCTCTATGACATGCAGCTATCATGTGCAGCTATTGGATCCTATGGCTGGGTAACCCCAAATCCCGAAATGGTTGGCAAAACCTCATTTCTGGTGCTGGCGCTGGGTGGCTAGCTGGGCTCTCCTGTCCACCCCAGGGCTCGCTCATGCAGTGACTTTGCGCTGGAGGGTCAGCTGAGCTGGAAGATCTGGCTCGGCCACATTCCCATGTCCGGCAGTGGGTCCTGCCAAGCGCTGGCTGCTTCTCTTCTCCCCAACGCTTCTCCAGCAGGGATCCAGACATTTGGGCCACTCTTGCGGGGAGCTCCTGAGGATCCAGCTGTCCATGGCGGGGAGCCATGGGGCTGCCTGTATGTGGGAGTCAGGGTGCGGATGGGGCTGGGATTGTTGGTCCCCTGTCCTGACTGGTCTTCAGGCCAAGCCCCATGCTCACCCACCCCCTACTCACTCGGGCAAGGAGGGTGCCCTCCACACGTTGGTGTGAGAGATCCAGCACCACAAGTTGTGCACACTGAGTCCACCTGGTGAGGGTGGCCCAGGTGCATGAACTGTAAGTGTGGGACCCAGGAAATTTAACAAAAATCCCCTACCCTTGGACAAACAGAGCAGGACTCATTCCATTTTGTGCTACACCCACCACCTCCCCTATGACCCCCAAATGACCTACTTATAGCTTAAGACGCTGCCCCACCCTAGCCAGGCCGCTGGGCACACCCTAATTGGAAATCGGCTCATAACAATGTAACCCTGCTTTGTGCCCGCCAAAATCGTGCACCAATTCTGACCAAAGTAATAGACCAGCTCAAGTGGATACTATAGGGTAAGGTGTAATTCAGTCGGCCAACTACATGTGGACCGACACGACTGTGCAACTTTCTGCGTATCCTATGGTCCACTGGCCCCTATAAAGCTGCCTCGCCTCTTAGTCTCGGGGTCCAAGTCCCTGCTCCAATGTGTCTGGTGCACTTGGACCCAAGCTCCAGCTTATAAAGAGACCCTCAGGAGTTTCATCAGTGTCGGCTCCTTGGTGGTTTCTTGGATTCGCAATCTTGGGCACAACACAAGGGCCTGCTGTCCTGATATCACTTCCACGGCCACGCTGACCGCCCCGCAGGCCCTCTGTGCCCAAGGCACCCAGGCACGGGGATGCGGGGAGCAGAGGAAGTGCCCCGGAATCCTGCCAGGCCCGGATCCCCGGACAGAGGGAGCAGTGACCTCTCAGGTCACTTTGCACAGACCCTGGTGACCTGAGGCTCCCTGACTATCACTCTGTCCCGCCCATTCTGGCCCACAGGGCACAGGCTGAGTCCCAGTAAAGTCTGTGAGGCCTGACCCTGGCGTCCGGCCACCCCTGGATGGCACGTGGGGACATCAGCTGTGTGTGCCTAGCGGCGCCCCTGCATGGGCTGGTTGGGGCCTCGGTGGTGCCCCCTCCTCCTCTCTGGGGGTCTCTCCAAGCCCCGTGCACAGTGTTCTGGGAGACACAGAAACGGGCTGGCTGTGCATTTTCGCACCACAACACTTTATTGAATTTGTACCGGAAATGGGCTCAGAGCAGAGGGTGTGTGCCTTCCCCTGGGGAAGGAGACCTTTTTGTCTTTAGGGGAGGGCAAGAATCACACAGGGTGTGGGGGCGAGTGCTGGAGTCCCCCACCTGGGAGCATGTGTGGAGTCTGGGTGGGGGCGTGTGTCCTGAGGTTTCAGCTTGAGTGACGGTTCTGAGGACAGCAGAGCTGACCTGGAACTGCAGCTCATGGGCTCCTGTGCTGGGTCCCTGCAGGGCAGCTGGACCCCGGCCTCGGGACCCCTGGGGCCCCAACACCTGTAGGAGCCTGCCTCTTGGTGTGGGTGTGTGTGGGGCCCACTGGCCTACCCCTGCTCTCCCCACACTGGGGTGTCCCGGGATTCCCCGGTCTGCCCTAGGTCAGTGACCTGGATCTGTGGGGCATGCCCAGTGCCCAGGAGGCCACATTCAACTGTGAGAAGGCTCGCTCAGCCCGGGGCCAGAATCCAGGGCTGGCCAGGGCCATGGGGGGCTGGATTCCATTAGTCTTTGTGTTGGGCCTGTTGGGGGCTCAAATCAACCCAGCTCCCCAGAGCCTGGTGCCCAATCAGCCCTGGTCCCTCTAGGTTAGGGGCTGGTGTCCTGTGCAGGGTGTGCCGTGCTCCAGGAGAGACAGTGGGCGGAGGCAGGGCACAGTGGGTCCTCTGCACCATTCACCTGCACACACCGTGTCGGGGGCTCCCTGTCTTCCCTCCTCCCTGCAACCCCTGGGTACTCTATGGGACACCCAGGCTTCTGATGGGAGCAGGGTATCCAGAGAACCCCGTGGAGGCTGAGCATGTCCCACAGGGGGCAGCTGCACCGGGTCCTTGTTCAGGGCTGATGGTGTGACGGTAGATGGTGTGGGGGCATGGGTATGATGATGGTGGAGTTGGGGGCTGGTGTAGGGGGGATAGTGTTGAGGTATAGTGTGGGTGGGGATTCTGTGGGGCTTTGTGTGTGTGAGGGAATGGTATAGGGGCAAGGCCATGGGGGATGATGATGTAGGGGGATGATGTGTTTCTGGGAAATGGGGGGATGCGGTGGGGGGCTGGCAGACACACGGCAAACCCTTTCTCTAAGATGCATGGGGAGACGTCTACAGATAAAGGCAACCCCAGTCTGGGCTTTGCTGTGACACCTGCTCCTGGATCCCCGTGTGGTCAGTGCAGGGCCCTGGCTGGACTGGGGGCAATATCTCAGGTCATCATACTATGTATGTTTACAAATTGCAAATTGTCTCAAATGCATAGAATTTAGAAATATATAAAGCACCGAGAGGGGGTGTCACCCTGACCCATCCGACCCTCATCGGATCGATGTGTGTCCTCCTCCAGTCACAGCCATACACCCAGCCCCCAGGTCCCCTTACTGCCCCCCATGGCCCGCAACCCCGCCCCCTGCTTTTCAGAGGGCCATCCCTCACACCTTTGGGGTTCAGCTCACATGGCAACCCCTGGAGGCCCCATCCTAGTGGCCTCCTCATCCCTGAGACCCCGGGGGAGGGGGCACGGGGTTCATCCCCAGCACCTTACCATGCAGCTGTGTGTTGCTGGCTGCTGTTCTTCTCCCGGCCTCGGAAGCCCTGTGTTCCCAACCCAGAAGCCCCTGGTCCTTCCCCGGAGCCCGATCCCCCCTGGCCCCTCAGCCTCACCCTATCCTGTAGTAGTACCAAAACATGATGTGACTGCTGAATGTCCTGTTGACGTCCAGGTCTACCTGCGTGATGTCCTAGGAGGAGACCAGGGCCTCCTCCTTCATTTCCTGTGGGAAAACCGGGGAGGAGGAGCAGGCATCAGTGATACAGACCCTGACCTGTCAC
The DNA here is from genome assembly GCF_048164855.1 of Canis lupus baileyi. Classification (NCBI taxonomy): domain Eukaryota; kingdom Metazoa; phylum Chordata; class Mammalia; order Carnivora; family Canidae; genus Canis; species Canis lupus. The sequence goes on along the minus strand of NC_132869.1, from coordinate 2,771,877 downwards.
GAGCTGCTGTGCTGGGCAGGGAGCCCTGGGGCAACCATGGGAGTGTGTCCTGCAGACCTCCTTCCTTCCTCTGGGAGGCTGGGAATGGTGGGAGTGCCCACTGTGCCCGTGGGACTGTGTGAGGGCCTGTGCCCAGCTGTTGTGGGCGGGGAGATGACTGAGGGTCAGCCTGGGTGGGAGGGCATAGGGGTTCAGCCCAGGTGGGAGGGGACATAGGGTGTTGTGCCCAAGATTGCGAATCTGAGAAACCACTACGGAGTTGACACCAATGCAAACACATGAGGGTTGATTTCCAAACTGGAGCTTGCGTTCAAGTACCCCCGAACCCAACACAGCGGAGCAGGGACCTGGACCCCGAGTTGGGTTTTAGCTTAGTTTTAAGGGCTTGTCTCATGGCCCTCCAGAAGGGCTGGAACAATTCCTCAAGTTCTGTTTACATTTTGATATGGGGCCTTCATTGGCATTGAGCTCTGTTCTCATTCTAATAGGCGCTTCCAGCCCTTGGCATGGGCTCAGTTCTTATTCTATTGTGGGGCTTTCCAGGGCAATAAGCTGTAAACTTTTGTTTTTTTCCTGTAACTGAAGTAATGTAAATTTCAGCTCTTCTTCACAGGGTCCTGGGATGGCTTGACGTGTTCGAACGCTGAACTTAAAGTGGAAAGGCCTTCATTTTCTCGGCCTCCTTGCATCCATTCCCATCCTATCTAGCTCCTTCCCCCTTCCCCAGAGCTCCTGAGAGAGCAATTGCAAATGACCTCAGCCTGGCAGCATGTGTTGGGGGACAGGCCCAGGGATTTGGAATCAGGAAGACCTGGCTCCTGGGCGTCCCAGCTGTGTAGTGGGATTCGATGCTGCAGACTCTTACTCCCTGAGGCTATCTTGACAACCGACTTTGTACAAAGAAAAGCTGTCCTTTCTCTTTATAAGATGAAGAGCGAGTCAAAGTGTTTTTTTCTCTGCACTTCTGATTGCTCAGATTCCAATCTGAGATGTATTTCCTGTTAATAAGGATAATTTACTATCCGTAGTACTATGGTTAAAATATTCTGACACAAGTAAATCAGAGGGATGAGGGAATGTCTTCTCTTTCTTCACAGCTCAGTCACTCATCATCTTTATAGATTTGGAAAGAACTGAGAGACATTATTACCAATGGTCCTATTATTATGTGAAGGATTCTTCCCTGAGATTCTTCCCCTTTTTCAACTGACACTGAAACACTGTGAACTCTTTGGAAGACAAATGTCAGGGAAATAAATGTTATGCATTGCTAATTTTAAATGCACTAGCAATATGGTGTCTATTATACTAGAATTATTTTTTTTTTTTATTTTTTTTACTAGAATTATTTTTATCTGATTTTTGCTATTTATTATCCGTTCCTGCTTTTCAGGTTGAGGAGGCATTATACGTGTTCCTAAGTGTTTTTCTTTCCTTCTGATATAAAATTCTTACTTTGTTCCCATCGAAGGAACTCTTTAAGAATAAGGCAAAAGTTAATTCAACTATTCTTAAAATGTCTTCACACTTGGAGCCTGATTCATTTAAGTCAATTTTAAAAATAAATCTTATTTATTAGGAAAAAAACAAAGATTTATAGGGAAATTGAGAAGATAGTACAGAGCATTTGCATGCACTTGCACTCAATTTCTCCAATTATTGATATCTTATATTAGTACGGTACAAATATTAGCTAATGAATCAAGAGTAAAAAATTCACATTAACCAAAGACCATACTTTATTCAGATTTCCTTAGTTTTTGCTAAGTTACCATCCCTCATATCACATTCCATTTGTCCTCCTGTTTTCTTAGGCTTCTCTGGATTGTGACAGTCTTTCAGGCTTTCCTTGTTGTTCTTGAACTGGAACACTTTGAGAAGTAGAGTATTTTGTAAAATTTCCCTCTTTTGGGATATGTCTTTCGTTTATCTCATGACTGAACTGTTTTTGTGGATTATATACAGAGATATACTGCCATTTTCATTATATCATATAAAGGATCGATACTATCAACATGATTTATCAGTCTTGGTATCGATCTGATCATCTTGCTGAGGTAGTGTTTCTCAGCTTTCTCTGTAGTAAACTGATTCTTTATTATTATTTTTGTTAATTATTATTATTATTATTATTATTATATTATCAATATTATTTTAAGTTTTTCATATTATATTTTCTAGGAGGAAGTTACTATGTGTATTCCGGAAATAAGAGTGGGAAACTATGCTCATGAACTTGACGGTGAAATGTATGCACAAATTGTTTGAAATTCTTCTACATGGGAGATTTTTCTTCCTTCTGGGTTTTTTGTTTGTTTCTTTTTCAAAGATGTTTTCTATTTATTAGAGAGAGAGTGGAGAGAAAAACCATGAGCGAGAGGGGCAGAGGGAGAGGGAGAAGCTGGTTCCCTGCTAAACAGGGAGCCTGCCTTGGGACCTGGATCATGATCTGAACCTAAGGCAGAAGCTTAACTGACTGAGCCACCCAGGTGCCACTCTTTCTTTTTTTCTTTCTTTCTTTTTTTTTTCTTTCTTTTTTAATAATAAATTTATTTTTTTATTGGTGTTCAGTTTGCCATCATACAGAAGAACACCAAGTGCTGATCACCCATTCACCGCCACCGCCTGCCCTCCTCCCCTTCCATTAACCCTAGTTCATTTCCCTGAGTTAGGAGTCTATGTTCTGTCTCCCTGTCTGATATTTCTCACACATTTCTACTCCCTTCCCTTATATTTCCTTTCACTATTACGTATATTCCCCAAATGAATGAGAACATACAATATTTGTCCTTCTCCGATTGACTTACTTCATTTAGCATAATACCTTCCAGTTCCATCCACGTTGAAGCAAATGGTGGGTATTTGTCTTTTCTGATGGCTGAGCAAGGCCCACCTTTTCTCTCTCTTCATCTTCTGAGTCTCCTATGGTATGAATGTTATTGTTTTAATAAGTGGCTGACTTCCCTACGTCTGCCTCTGTGGTCCATAACCTTTCTTGTTTTTAAGGCTTCCACTTGGGACTGCATCTCAGTTATAGCATTTTTAACATTGGCCTGACTAGATTTTAGTTCCTTTATTTCTACAGTAAGGGATTTTCTAGTTTTCTTCTGTGTTCTTTTTCCAGTCCAGCTGGTACTTTATAATCATTGTTTTAAACTGTAGTTAGACATCATATATTTGTATTGATGGACTTCCTGGCTGTGAGTACTACCTCATGTTATTTTATGGAGGTGAATTTCTCCATCTCATTACTTTTTCCAGAAAAGAAAATGGGAAGAAAAAGTAAACCAAGAAAAACAATAACAACTGCCCTCTAAAAAAAACACCAAATTATTTTGGCCTGCTTGTTAAAAGATTCTAAATCCCAAAATATGAAACACAATTAAAGTAACATGAAAGTAAAAATAAGAAATATATAAGGTACATACATAAAAATTAAATAAGGCAATTAATAAAAAAGAATCAAAGAAAATAAATGAAAATAAAGCACAAAGTACAAAGGAAGCTAGACCCTACTTTCCAGGCAGAGCTGAAGCTCTGCAGCATCAGTGGTCCAACAACTTTGTGGCAGTGAGTGGTCTGTGCCAGGTCTGGGGATGGGCTGTGGTGCTGATTATCAGGTGCACATCTGCCTGGTAGATGGAACTGAGGGGTGAGAGGCGGGTTGGGCGTCAGCGCCTCTGGAGTCTAGCAGGAGGCGCTCTGCTGCTCCCTGAGACCTGACCCTGATGGGCGGGATGCGGGAGGGGTCTCTGGATCCTCTGGCTCTGGGGCTGAGCATACTGGCCCCCAGTCTGCAGGGGCCTCCACAGAAGCGCCCCCAAACCCCCGGGTCTCCACTGCTAATCTCAGAACCCTGTGTTCACTCTACCTGCGTCCGAGCATCTTTTGTTTTTGTTTTTTTTATCTCAGACTGTTGTGCCCAAGATTGCGAATCCGAGAAACCACCGAGAAGCCGACACTGATGAAAACACACGAGGGTTTACTTACAAGCTCGAGCTTGTGTCCAATTATACCCGACAGAGCGCAGCAGGGACTTGGACCCCGAGGTAGGTTTTAGCTTAGTTTTAAGGGCTTGTCTCTGGGACCTCCAGAAGGGCTGGAGCAATTCCTCAATTTCTGTTTACATTTTGATATGGGGCCTTCAAGGGATTGAGCTCTCTTCCCTTTCTAATAGGGACTTCCTGCCCTTGGCCTGGGCTCAGTTTTGATTCTATTGTGGGGCTTTCTGGGTCATTAAGCTGTAAACTTTTGTTTTTTTCCTGTAACTGAAGTAATGTAAAATTCAGCTCTTCTTCACAGGAGCCTGGGATGGCTGGGCGTGTGCTAACACTGAATTTAAATTGGAATGGCCTTAATTTTCTAGGCCTCCATGTGTCCTGTCCCATCCTATCTAGCTCCTTTCCCCTTCCCCAGAGCTCCTAAGAGAGCCATTGCAAATGATCTCAGCATGGCTTCCTGTGTTGGGGGATAGGCCCAGGGATTTGGGATCAGGAAGACCTGGAGCACGAGCGTCCTAGCTGTGCAGCGGGGTTCCATGCTGCAGACTCTTATTCCCTAAGGCTATCTTGACAACTGTCTTTCTACATAGAAAACCTCTCCTTTGTCTTTAAAAGATGAGGAGCGAGTTAAAGCATTTTTTCTCAGCGCATCTCATTGCTGAGATTCCAATCTGAGACATATTTCCTGTTAATAAGGATAATTTACTACTATCCGTAGTACTATGGTTAAAATATTCTGACACAAGTAATTCAGAGGGATGAGGGTTTCTCATCTCTTTCTTCACAGCTCAGTCACTCCTCAGGAAATGCATCTTTATGGATTTGGAACGAACTGAGAGACATTATTGCCAATGGTCCTATTATTATGTGAAGGATTCTTCCCTGAGATTCTTCCCCTGTTTCAACTGACACTGAAACACTGTGAACTCTTTGGAAGACAAATGTCAAGGAAATAAATGTTATGCATTGCTAAATTTAAATGCACTTGCAATATGGTGTCTATTATACTAGAATTATTTTTATCTGATTTTTGTTATTTATTATCCGTTCCTGCTTTTCAGGTTGAGGAGGCATTATACGTGTTCATAAGTGTTTTTCTTTCCTTCTGATCTAAAATTCTTATTTTGTTTCCATCAAAGGAACTCTTTAAGAATAAGGCAAAAGATAATTCAACTATTCTTAAAATGTCTTCACACTTGGAGCCTGATTCATTTAAGTCAATTTTCAAAATAAATCTTATTTATTAGGAAAAAAACAAAGATTTATAGGGAAATTGAGAAGATAGTACAGAGCATTCACATGCACTTGCACTCAATTTCTCCAATTATAGATATCTTATATTAGTACGGTACAAAGATTAGCTAATGAATCAATATTAAAATAGTCGCATTAACCAATGACCATATTATGTTCAGATTTCCTTAGTTTTTGCTAAGTTACCAACCCTCCTATCACATTCCGTTTGTCCTCCTGTTTTCTTAGGCTCCTCTGGATTGTGACAGTCTTTCAGCCTTTCCTTGTTGTTGTTGAACTGGAACACTTTGAGAAGTAGAGTATTTTGAAAAATTTCCTTCAGTTGGGACATGTCTGTTGTTTATCTCATGATTGAACTGTTTTTGTGGATTATATACAGAGATATACTTCCATTTTCATTATATCATATAAAGGATAGATACTATCAACATGATTTATCAGTCTTGGTATCAATCTGATCATCTTGCTGAGGTAATGTTTGTCAGCTTTCTCCGTAGTAAACTGATTCATTATTGTTATTATTTTATTATTATGATTATATTATCATTATTATTTTAGGTTTTTCTAAATATATTTTGTAGAGGAAAGTTACTTTGTGTATTGCACATAAGAGTGGGAAGCTATGCTCATGAACTTGTGGGTGGAATGTCTGTACAAATTGTTTGAAATTCTTCTACATGGGAGATTTCTCTTCCTTCTGGGTTTGTTTGTTTCTTTTTCAAAGATGTTATTTATTTATAGGAGAGAGAGAGGAGAAAAACATGAGCAATAGGGGCAGAGGGAGAGGGAGAAGCAGGTGCCCTGCTGAACAGGGAGCCTGCCTTGGGACCTGGATCATGATTTGTGCCTAAGTCAGAAGCGTAACTGAGCCACCCAGGTGCCACTCTTTCTTTTTTTCTTTTTTTTTAAATAATAAATTTATTTTTTATTGGTGTTCAGTTTGCCAAATCAGAATAACACCCAGTGCTCATCCCATTTAGTGCCCCCCTCAGTTCCCGTCACCCATTTACCCTCAACCCTCCCTGCTCCCCTTCAGTCACCCCTAGTTCAATTCCAAGTTAGGAGTCTTTATGTTCTGCCTCCCTTTCTGATATTTCCAACATATTTCTACTCCCTTCTCTTATATTCCCTTTCACTATTACCTATATTCCCCAAATGAATGAGAACATACAATGTTTGTCCTTCTACGATTGTCCTACTTTACTCAGCATAATACCTTCCAGTTCCATCCACCTTGAAGCAAATGGTGGATATTTGTCATTTCTGATGGCTGAGTAAGGCCCACCATTTCTCTCTCTTTATCTTATGAGTCTCCTATGATATGAATGTTATTGTTTTAATACGTGGCTAACTTCCCTACGTCTGCCTCTGTCATCCATAACCTTTCTTGTTTTTAAGGCTTCCAGTTGGGATTGCATCTCAGTTATAGAATTTTTAACGTTGGCCTGACTAGATTTTAGTTCTTTTATTTCTACAGTAAGGGATTCTCTAGTTTGCTTCTGTGCTCTTTTTCAAGCCCAGCTGCTAACTTTATAATTATTGTTTTAAACTGTAGTTAGATACTATATATGTTTATTGATGAACTTCCTGGCTGTGAGTACTACCTCATGTTATTTTATGATGGAGAATTTCTCCATCTCATTATTTTTTCCAGAAAAGAAAGAAGGAAGAAAAAGAAAAACCAAGAAAAATAATAACAACTGCCCTCCAAAAAAAAAACACCAATTTATTTTGGCCTGCTTGTTAAAAGATTCTAAATCCCAAAATATGAAACACAATTAAACTACCATAAATGTAAAAATAAGAAATATATAAGGTACATACATAAAATTAAAAGAAGGCAATTAATAAAAAAGAATCAAAGAAAATAATTGAAATTAGAGCAGAAACTACAAAGGAATAGACCCTACTTTCCAGGGAGAGCTGAAGCTCTGAGGCCTCTGTGGTCTAACAACTTGGTGGCAGCGAATGATCTGTGTGGGGTCTGGGGATGGGCCTTGGCGCTGATTGTCAGGTGCACATCTGCCTGGGAGTTTCACCTGCGGGGGTCAGAGGCGGGGTGGGCTTCAGTGCCTCTGGGCTCCAGAGGGCGGCACTGTGCTGCTCCCTGAGTCCTGGCTCTGATGGGCGGGATGCCAGTGGGGCAGCTGGGTCCTCTGGCTCTGGGGCTGAGCATCCCGCCCCGCAGTCTGCTGGGGCCTCCACAGAAGAGCCCCAAAGCCCCCGGGTCTATGCCGCTTCTCTCAGAACCCTGTGTTCACTCTACCTGCATCTGAGCTTCTTTTGTTTGTTTTTTTTTATCTCAGACTGTTGTACCCAAGTTTGCGAATCTGAGAAACCACCGAGAAGCCAACACCAATGCAAACACATGAGGGTTTATGTACAAGCTCGAACTTGTGTCCAAGTATACCCGACAGAGCGGAGCAGGGACTTGGACCCCGAGGTGGGTATTAGCTTATTTTTAAGGGCTGGTCTCGGGGAATTCCCAAAGGGCTGGAGTAATTCCTCAAGTTCTGTTTACATTTTGATATGGGGCCATCAAGGGCATTGAGATCTGTTCTAATAGGGGCTTCCTGCCCTTGGCCTGGGCTCAGTTTTTATTCTATTGTGGGGCTTGTTGTGTCCTGTCAATGAGCATTCAGGAAGGAAATGATGGATGTGACTCCCTTCTCAGGAGCATCACAGAGAATAAATAATGAGACTGAACCAAAGGAGCACAAGACTTGTGCACTGAGCCATACCAGGCTCTGGGAGGCCGTCCTGGGCTCGTGGGTTGGAACCCTCATCTTGTAAAAATGTCCGCAGTTCCTGAAGCACCCTCAATTACAATGTTATTCCTGTCAAATCATGGTGGCAGATCCTATAAATAGGGAAAAAAAACCCATAACATCCATCTGCCCCGAAATATGACACCGGACAGCAAATCAGTATTGGATAAGCAGTACAGATCCGGATGCAGCAGTTTCCTATTTCAAACGATGTCACAGAGACACAGGATAAAGCAGTGTTGTCCTCAGGACCCCGCCTGGCTCTGTCGGTTAAGCATTGGACTCCTGACCTCACCTCCGGTCCTGATCTCCTGGTTGTGAGTTCTAGCCCTGGGCTGGTCCATGGACGAGGCCTGACGCCTACTTAAACAAACCAGACCCACAAGGGTTGGTCCCAGCATAAGCTGGAGGAGCAGAACAGAGAGTCCAGAAGTAAACATGCTCTGATACAACTGATTTTTTTAACTTAATTTAATTTAAACCCAATTAATTAATGTATAGAGTATTATACTTTCAGAGGAAGAATTCAGGGATTCACCAGTTGGAGATAACCACAGTGCTCGTGACATCACGTGCCCTCCTTCATGCCGGTCCCCTGTTAACCCCCCACCCTGCTTCCAATGACCATCAGTTTGTTTCCTATCATTAAGAGTCTATATTTCCTGCATCTGTTTTCATCTTATTTGTTTTTCCTTCCCTTCACAGTTGTTATCTGTTTTGGTTCTTTAATTCCACTTATGAGTGAACACCACACGGTCATTCTCTTTCCCGTCTGACTTATTTCACTTAACCTGATTCCTCTAGTTCTATCCACATCATTGCAAATGGCAAGATTTCCTTCTCTTTGATAGTTGAGTACCATTCCTCTCTCTATGCCCATCATCTATCTCCCATCCTTTTTATCCATCATCTGCCAGAGGGCACGAGGCTCCTCCCACAGTGTGGCTCCTATGGACCCGCATGCTGTGGACATCGGGACATGCAGGTGTCCTGATTTTCACTGCATCTGTATCTTCGGAGTGAGCTCAGGCCATTCACCTGCTGTCGCAGGGAGGCTCTATTTGTAACTCCTGAGGAGCCTCCACACTGTTTCCAGGGCGGCTGCACCAACCAGCCCGCAGTCCCGCCGACAGTGGAAGAGGGTTGAGTGAGTTTTGCGGGATGTGGTAAAAGTCTGGTCCACATTTCATTTCGCATTCTGTGGGCTCCACTTCCGTGTCCTTAAGTATTTCTGGGGAAGCCGGGTGTTGGGCTCTATTTAAGTGAGACGTTTCTGAAACTAACAGGCCACAGCTGGAGCCTGGAAGGAGGCAGGTGTGGCCCCTGGAGTGCCCGCTGCCTCCTGCAGCGCCTGAGCATCCCACAGGGGGCGCCGGAGCCCAGGCCCCACCCAGGGGGCATGAATGTGCAGTACGCCTCCGCTGCCTGCACTGACAGTAGCCAGCCTGTGCTGGGGAGGCCTGAGGAGGACGTGGGGACAAGTCCATGCTGATGAGCCGCAGCTTCAGGAAATTGTGGGCTCACATCCACACTGAAAGGAGCCCCTGGGCCACCTCAGGACCCAGGGGTTGTCTTCAGGAAGATGTGGGCCCGCATCCACACTGACAGGAGCCCCTGGGCCACCTCAGGACATAAATTGAGGCTTCTGGAAGCTGGGGGCCGCATTCACGGTGACAGGAGCCCCTGCCTCCTCAGAACCCTCGGTGATGCTTTGGGAGGATGTTGGGTGACATCGACACAATAGGATGCTGATTTCCTTAGGACCCCTGGTGTTGACTTAGGGAAATATGGGATGCGTCCATGCAGACAGAAGACCCCCGCTTGTCAGGGCCTTTGGTGAGGCCTAAGAAAAATGTGGGTGCCTCATCCACACTGACAGGATTCTCCAGCCTCCTCAGGACCCACTGTGAAGGTTTGGGAAGATTTGGGGCCACATGTATGCTGACAGGAGCCCCAGCCTCCTCAGGTCTTATGGTGAGGCTTGAGGAAAATGTGGGTCACCTCAACACTGACAGGACCCCCGTCATCCTCAGGACCTGCACTAAAGCTTCAGGAAATATGGGGCTGCGCCTATGCTGACAGGAGCCCACAGCCTCCTCAGGATCCGCGGTGACTTTTCAGGGGACGTGGGGCCATGTCCAGGCTGACTGGAGCCCCCGGCCACCTGAGGACCTTCTGTGAGTCTTCCAGAGGATGTGAGGCATAGTCCACAGTGACAGGAGACCCGCCGTCCTCAGGACCCGCTATCACTCAGGAACACGTGGGGCCATGTCCACACTCACAGGAGCCCTGCTTCCTCAGGACCCCCTGGAGGACTTTGGAGGCGCTGTTGGGGGCCTCGTCCACATCAGAAGGGACTACTCAGAACCACAGGGTATGTGAATGGGTAGAATGAATGATAGGATCAGGGGAGGGGAGTCAGTTAGTGGTTAGGCTTAGGTTAGATGTTAGGTATTTGTGATTAAGCTTAAGGTTACGGATTAGAGGTTAGGGTGAGAGATAAGGGTAAGTGTCAGTGGTTAGGAGTTAGGATGGGGGTTAGGGATTAGGGAACGAGGTTAGGGTTAGTGACAGTATTTAGAGTTAGGGTTAGGGCTTAGGCTTTAGGGATAGGGCAGGAGGTTTGGAGGTGGGGTTAGGGTTATGGTTGCAGTTAGGGTTGGGCTTAGGTTTGCAGTTAGGGTGAAGTGTTAGGGTGTGAGTTAGGGTTAGGGGTAAGGGTTAGGGGTTAGGGTAAAATTTAGGGCTAGGTTTAGGGTTAGGGCGAGGGTTAGGTTTAGGATAGGGGTTAGGGCTAGGGTTATGATTAGTGTTTAGTTAGGGTTTAGGGTCAGGTCAGGGTCAGGGTCAGGGTATGGTTTTGGAAAAGGGTAAGAGATAGGTATAGAGAGTGGTTTAGGAATTAGTTTTAGGGTACAGGTTAGAATACAATTTGGGGTATGAGATAGGATTAGTATTAGAGGGTTAGGGTTAGGGTACAGGTTAAGGTTAGGAATAGGATTTGAGTACATTAAGGTTAGGGTTAGAGGTTAGGGTCAGATTTAAGGTAGGGGTCAGGGTTAAGGGTTTAGAATAGGTTTAGGAGTTAGGGTGAGGGTTGGCAGGAAGGTTCAGTGAATGTGTTTTGGTCTTGGGGTTTGTGTTTGGTTTTTGATTAGTGATGGGTCTTGTTTAAGGGTTAGGTTAACATTAGGCTTAAGTGTAGGGTTACGGTTATGTCTGTATATGGTTAGAGTTTCTGTCTTGGCATGTGCCTGCACTGGGACTCCTAATATCTTGGGCAGTTTAGTTTTATGCACTCTATTTAGGTTTTGGTTTCAAAGATAGCCTGACTCCACCAAGTCAGTGGCCTCCCCAGAGAATCAAAATCCAGGCTTCTGCTGGGATCAGAATAGACATGGCAGGCTTCTCCCGAGCTGAGCTAAGGAGGGGATTTGTGGCTCTAAAGACTCTTTATTTGGATTTACAGTTGCCCTTCTGATTTTGTCTCTTGTGCGCACATGTTTCCTCTATACTACCAATTATTATTTTAAAGTTTTATTGAATTCCTGTTTGTGAACACAGTATGATATAGTTTCAGGTTTACCACATAGTGGTTAGACCCTTGGATACAACACCTGGTACTTGTCACAGGTGCCCTCCACTGTCCCTATCCCCTGACTCACCATCCCCCCCACCTTCCCCTGGTCTTTATTAGTTTATTCTCTGTGGTTAAGAGTGTGTATCTTGGTTTGCTACTCTCAAAAAATTCACATGTGAATGCAACTGTATGGTATTTGGTATCTGTCTTTCTCTGACTGACTGAGTTCATTTAGCATAAATCCTTTCCACTCCTTCCACGTCATTGTATATGGCTATATTTCATCCCTTCTGATGACCCAGTGATGTCGCAGTGTGTATATTTACCACATCTTTCTGCCCATTCATCTGTCGATGGACATCTGGGCTGTATCCACAGTTTGGCTGTTGTTGATAATGCTGCTACAAACACTGGGCTGCGTGTCCCTCCTGGATTCTACTAAAGTACTTCTGTATCCTCAGGGTAAATATCTAGCTCTGCAATTTTGGAATCATAGGGTAGCTCTATTTTTAACTTCTTTTTTTTAAAATTTTTTTTATGATAGTCACAGAGAGAGAGGCAGAGACACAGACAGAGGGAGAAGCAGGCTCCATGCACCGGGAGCCCAAAGTAGGATTCGATCCCAGGTCTCCAGGATCGCGCCCTGGGCCAAAGACAGGCACCAAACCACTGCACCACCCAGGGATCCCCTTTTTTTATTTATTTTTTTATTTTTTTTCCCTTTTTTTTTAATTTCTCGAGGACCCTTCACACTGTTTTCCACAGTGACTACATCTGTTCGCATGCCCACCAGGAGTGTAAGGGGGCTACACTTTCTCCAAAGCCTCACCAACACCTGTTGTTTCTTGTGTTGTTAATTTTAGCCATTATGACGGCTCTCAGGTGACATATCATTTTGGTTTTGGTTTGCATTTCCCTGATGATGGGTGACGCTTTCTGTCTTTCCATGTTTCTGGTGCCATCTGGCTGTCTTGTCAGAGACAAAGTCCATTCTTTTTCTGCCCATCTCCAGTTGCATAATTTGTTTTTAGGATCTTGAGATATATTTCCTTTATGTGTTTTGCATACTAACTCTTTATTGGATGTGTTGTTTACCAATATCTCCTTTCATTTTGTATGTTGCCTTTTAGCTTTGGTTGTTTCCTTCACTTTGTGGAAGCTTTTCATTTTGATGAAGTCCCAATAGCATTTTTGCTTTTGTTCCCTCACCTCAGTGGCATATCTAGAAAGAAAATTCATTGTCCAATGTCAAAGACTTTGCTGCCTATCTCTTCTTTGATTGGTTTCAGGTCTCACATTTAGGTCTTTCATCCATTTTGAATTTATTTTTTATATATATGGTGTAAGAAAGTGGTCCAGTTTGATTCTTCTGCATGTGGCTGCCTGGTTTTCCCAACACCATTTGTTCTTATCCTGGGGTCAGGGTTAGGGTTTGTTGAAGAGACTTGTCTTTGTGCCATTGGATATTCCTTCCTGCCTTGTTGTCCATTAATGGATCATAGAGTTACAGGTTTGTATCTCGTTTCGGCTTTCCATTCAATTCTATAGATCTAAGCGTCTCCTGTTGGGAGATTCTTCATTGCCGATTCATTTCGTTGCTGGTTATCTGTGTGTTCAAGTTTCTTATTTCTTCCTTTATCATTTTTGCTATGTTATATATTTCCAGGAATTGATCTATTTCTTCCAGGTTCTTGGTTGCTGGCATATAATTTTTCATAATGTTCTCATATAATCTTTTGTATTTCACTAGTGTTGGTTGTTAAATCTCTTTTTTCATTTGTGATTTTACTTGGGTCCTTTCATATCTTTGTATCTGTTCTCTTTTTTAAAGATTTTATTTATGGGGATCCCTGGGTGGCGCAGTGGTTTAGCGCCTGCCTTTGGCCCAGGGCGCGATCCTGGAGACCCGGGATCGAATCCCACATCAGGCTCCTGGTGCATGGAGCCTGCTTCTCCCTCTGCCTGTGTCTCTGCCTATCTCTCTCTCTCTCTCTGTAACTATCATAAATAAATAAAAATTAAAAAAAAGTTAAAAAAAAAGATTTTATTTATGTATTCATGCAAGACACAGAGAGGCAGAGGTATAGGCAGAGGGAAATGAGGCTCCATACGGGGAGCCTGATGTGGGACTTGATCCCCCAGGACCCCGGAATCATGACCTGAGCCAAATCAGATGCTCAACCACTGAGGCACCCAGATGCCTTGCTGATTCAATTCTTTTGCTAGTTATGGGTCTGTTTATATTTTCTATTTCTTCATATTTCAGTTTTGCTCGTTTGCACATTTCTAGGGATTTGTCCATTTCTTCCAGGTCTTACAGTTTGTTAGCGTATAATCTTTCATAGTATTCCCTTATAATTGTCTTATTTTTCTGGTGTTGATTTGATCTCTCTTCTCTCATTTGTGATTTTATTTATTTAGGTCTTTTCTCTTTTCTCGTTGATAAGGCTGGCTAAGGCTTGATCCATTTTATTATTTATTTTGAAGAACCAGCTCTTAGTTCTGTTATTCCATTCTACTGTTTTGTTGTTTCTGTATTGTTTATTTCTGCTGTCATCTTAAATTTTTCCCTTATTCTGTAGCCTTTAGGCTTTGTTTGCTATTCCTTTTTCAGCTCCTTCAGGCGTAGGGTTAGGTTTTGTATTGGAGACTTCTTGTTTCTTGAGGTAGGCCTGTATTGCTATGTATTTCCCTCTTAGGACTGCCTTTGCTACATCCCAGAGGTTTGGAGAAACATGTTTTCATTTTCATTTGTTTTAAATTTCCTCTTTAATTTTCTGGTTGCTCCATTCATTCTCTAGTAGGATGATCATAAACTCCAAGTTCTTTTGGTCTGTCCAATTTTTTTCTTACTGTCGACTTCCAGTTTCATAGCGCCTTGGTCCGAAAATGTACATGGTGTGATATCAACCTTCTTGTACTGGTTGTACCTGTTGAGGGCTAATTTGTGGGCCCTGATATGATCTGTTCTGGAGAATGTCCCATATGTAATTGAACGGAATGTGTATTCTGCTTTTGGATCTAATATTCTAACTATATATGTTGAGTCCCTGTGGTCCAGTGTGTCAAGGCTATTTTTCCCTTGTTGATTTTCTGCATAGACGATCGGTCCACTGCCATAAGTGGGTGTTGAAATCCTCTGTCAGGATATTATTATCAGTGAGTTCCTGTACGTTTGTTGTTAATTGGTTTCTATATTTAGGTACTCCCATGTTGGCAGCATAAATATTTAGTTGTTTGATCTTGATAGTCTTTTTAATTATGAAATAATGTTCTTCTTCATCTCTTCTTACAGTATTTGTTCTTTCTTTTTGAGATTTAAATATTTTATTTATTTATTCATGAGAGATACACAGAGAAGCAGAGGCAGAAACATAGGCACATGGAGAGACAGGCTCCCCAAAGGAATGCTGATGTGGGACTCGATCCTGGGATCCCAGGAACACAGCCTGTGCCGAAGGCAGATGCTCAAACACTGAGCCACCAGGTGTCCCCCAGGGTTTGGTTTCAAATCTAGTTTTTCTAATATAAGTATTGGTCCTCCAGCTTTCTTTTCATAACCATTAGCATGATAGATGATTTTCCATCCCCTGACTTTCAATCTGCTGGTGTCTATAGGTCTAAGGTGAGCATCTTGTAGGCAGCATACAGATGGATCTTGTTTTTTTAATAACGATTTTATTTTTGAGAGCATGAGAGAGAGAGAGAGAGAGAGAGAGAGAGAGAGAGGCAGAAAATTAGGCCAAGAGTGAAACAGGCTCCCCACCAGGAGCCCAATATGGGACTCGATCCCAGACTCTAGGATCACACCCTGAGTCAAAGGCAGAGGCTCAAACCCAGAGCCACCCAGGCATCCTGGATCCTGTTTTTTAAGGCACTCTGATACCCTATATCTTTTGATTGGAGCATTTAGCATCAGCATTCAGAGTGCTTATTCAAAGATATGAATTTTGTGCCTTTGTGTTACCGGTAGAGTTGGTGTTTCTGGTGACATACTCTGGTCCTTTCTAGTCTTTGTTGCTTTTGGTCTCTTTTTTCCCCCACTAGAATAGTTCCTCTGAAAATTCCTTACTGGACTGGTTTAGTGGTCATGAACTCCTTTATACTTAGCCTGTCTGGGAAAATCTTTCTCTCTATCCTGAATGACACCCTTGCTGAAGAAAGAATTCATACAAATTGGACTCCAATAAAAAGAAATTTAAAAACTTAAAATAAATTTTTGCTATTATGATTTAGGAAAATGGCATTTAGGGGAACAGCAGAAGCTGAAAGAGAGGAGGAAAATTTCACCATCCGTGGCCTTCACAGGGACCTGGTGTCCTTTCCTATGAGGGCCCCCCCTCCGGGGGATGCTTCCTGCCCCTCTGCGCTCCTTTTTGGAA
The DNA here is from genome assembly GCF_048164855.1 of Canis lupus baileyi. Lineage (NCBI taxonomy): Eukaryota > Metazoa > Chordata > Mammalia > Carnivora > Canidae > Canis > Canis lupus. The sequence continues at coordinate 2,755,892 of NC_132869.1, read as the reverse complement.
CACAAGAGGCACATCTCCGTGCCTCCAGCACCTCTGCAGTCATGGTTTATAGCATCTTCCAGGTATCCTATTGGGGACCACAGTGTTGTGTATGTAACCATCCAGCTGCTGTTTGACAACATTGGGGGGATTCTGACTTTTGTTGGTTTTGGGGTGTTTGTGTGTCTATCACATGAAGCTATCACGTGCAGTTATCGGATCCTCTGGCTGGGTCACCCAAACGCCGAAATGGTTGGTACAACACATCATTTCTGGTGCTGATGCTGGGTGGCTAGCTGGGCTCTCCTGTCTGACCCGGGGCTCGCTCCTGTCATGAATTTCAGCTGGAGGGTCAGCTGAGTTGGAAGGTCTGGCTCGGCCACATTCCCATGTCCCACAGTGGGTCTCCCCAAGCGCCGCCTGCTTCTCTTCTCCCCGATGCCTCTCCAGCAGGGAGCCGGACCTCGGGGCTGCCCTGGGGGGATCTCCAGAGGCACCGGGTGCCCATTACGGGGAGCCTTGGGGAGCCTGTGTGTGGGAGTAGGGGTGGTGATGGGGCTGGGGTTCCTCAGTGCCCTGTGCTGCCTGGCCTTCAGGCCGAGCACCATGTTCACCCAGTCCCTACTCACTAGGGTGAGGAGGTTGCCCTCTACACACTGGTGTGAGATATCCAGCACCACAAGGTGTGCACAGTGAGTCCATTTGGTGAGGGTGGCCCAGGTGCGTGATCTGCAAGTGTGGGACCCAGGAAATATAACAAAAATCCCCTACCCCTGGACAAGCAGAGCAGGACTGATTCCATTTTGTGCTACACCCGCCACCTCCCCTATGACCTCCACATGACCTGCTTATGTCTTAAGGCGCTGCCCCAACCCAGTCAAGCCGCTGGGCACACCCTAATCAGAAATAGGCTCATAACAAAGTAACTCTGCTTTGTGCCCGCCAAAACTGCACGCCGATTCTGACCAAAGTAATAGGCCAGGTAAAGTGGATCCTATAGGGTAAGGTGTCATTCAATCGGCCACCTGCTCGTGGACCGACACGACTGTGCAACTTTCTGTGTATCCCATGGGCCACTGGCCCGTATAAAGCTGCTACGCCTCTTAGCCTCAGGGTCCAAATCCCTGCTCCGCTGTGTCGGGTGCACTTGGACTCAAGCTCCAGCTTGTAAAGAAATCCTCGGAAGTTTGCATCGATGTCGGCTCATCGGTGGTTTCTTGGATTTGCAATCCTGGGCACAACACAAGGTCCTACTGTCCTGACATCCCTTCCAGGGTCACGCTGATGGCCCCACAGGCTCTCTGTTCCCCAGGCACACAGGCACAGAGATGCGGGGAGAGGAGGAAGTACCCCAGAAACCAGCCAGCCCCTGCCCCCTTGACAGACGGAGCACAGACATCCCAGGTCCCTTTACAGAGACCCTGGTGACCTGAGGCTCCCTGGCCATCACTCTGTCCCAGGCCCAACTGGCCTGGGGGCACAGGCTGATTCCCAGTATAGTTTGTGGGGTCCTGACCCTGTCATCTGGCCGCCCCTGGAAGGCACGTGGGGACGTCAGCTTCTGTGCCTTGCAGTGCCCATGCAGGGGCTGTTTGGGGACTGGGTGGTGCCCCCTCCTCCTCTCTGTGGGTCTGTCCACGCCCCGTGCACAGAGTTCTGGGAGACACAGAAACGGGCTGGCTGTGCATTTTCGCACCACAACACTTTATTGACATTCTACAGCAAACGGGCTTAGAGTGGAGGGTGTGCGCCTTCCCCTGTGGAGGGAATGTCTGTCCTTTAGGGGAGGGCAAGTATCACATGGGTGGGGTGTGAGTGCTGGAGTCCCCCACCTGGGAGCACGTGTGGACCTCGGGTGGGGGCATATGTTCTGAGGTTTCAGCCTGAGAGACGGTTCTGAGGACAGCAGAGCTGACCTTGACCTGCAGCTCATGGGTTCCTAGCTGGGTCCCCGCAGGGCAGCTGGACCCCAGCCACTTGGCCCCTGGGGCCCCAGCATCTGGAGGAGCCTGCCTCCTGGTGTGGGTTCGGGTGGGGCCCATCGGCCCACCTCTGCTCTCTCCAACCTTGGGTGTCCCGGGATCCCCAGGGCTGCCCTAGGTCAGTGACCTGGATCTGTGGGGCATGCCCAGGGTCCAGGAGGCCACATCCAGCTGTGAGAGGGCTCGCTCAGCGTGGGGCCAGAATCCAGCGCTGTACAGGGCAATGGGGGGCTGGATCCCATTAGTCATTTTGTTGGGACTGGGGCGGGGGCTCAAATCACACCCACCCTCACAGAGCCCGGGGCCAGGCCAGTCCAGATCCCCCTGGTTAGGGGCTGGTGTTCTGTGCAGTGTAAGCCGCCCTCTATGAGGGACAGTGGGCGGAGACAGGGCACAGTGCATACTCTGCACCACTCACCTGCACACACCCTTTCAGGGACTCCCTGTCTTCCCTCCTCCCTGCAACCCCTGGGTACTCTATGGGACACCCGGGCTTCTGATGGGAGCAGGGTATCCAGAGAACCCCGGGGAGACTGAGTATGTCCCACAGGGGGCACCTGCACTGCATCCTTGCTGGGAGCCGTTGGTGTGGGGGTGGATGGTGTGGGGGCAGGGGTATGATGGTGGTGGATTATGGGGGATGGTGTAGGGGGGATGGTGTTGGGGTATAGTGTGGGTGGGGATTGTGTGGGGCTGTGTGGGTTTGAGGGGGATGGTGTAGGTGGGATGCCATGGGTAATGATGATGTAGGCAGATGGAGTGGGAGTGGGGAATGAGGGGGATGTCGTGGTGGGCCTGCGGACAGAGGGCATCCCTTTCCTCTAAGATGCACAAGGAGACGTCTACACTTAAAGGATACTCCAGTCTGGGGTTTGCTGTGACACCTGCCCCTGGGGCGTGGTGTGGTCAGTGCAGGACCCTGGCTGGAACGGGGGCATTATCTGGGGTTCATCATACTATGTGTGTTTTCAAATTGCAAATTGTCTCAAATTAAATGCATAGAATTTAGAAACATGTAAAGCACCAAGAGTGGGTGTTACTCTGACCCGTCTGACCCTCATGGGATCGAAGTGTGTCCTGCTCCTGCTGCGGCCATTCCGCCTGGCACCCAGGTCCGGTTCCTGTCCCCCACGCCATCAACCCATCCCCTGCTTCTCAGGGGGTCGTCCCTCTTCCCTTTGGGGTTCAGCTACCATTGCAAGCCCTGGAGACCCCATCCTAGTGGCCTCCTCATCCCTGAGGCCCCAGGGGTGGGGGCACAGAGGTAATCCTCAACACCCTACCATGGAGCGGTGTGTTGTTGGCTGCTGTTCTGCCCCCCGACTCGGAAGCCCCATTTTCCCTACCCAGAATCCCCCGGTCCTCTCCTGGGTCTTGATCCCCCCTGGCCCCTCAATCTCACCCTACCCCGTAGTAGTCTCAAAATATGATGTGACTGCTGAACGTCCTGTTGACGTCCAGGTCCACCTGCGTGATGTCCCTGGAGGAGACCAGTGCCTACTCCTTCATTTCCTGTGGGAAAACCGGGGAGGAGGAGCTGGCGTCAGGGACACAGACCCCGACCTGTCAACAGGTGCTCTCCTGGGCAGGGAGCCCTGGGGCAACCATGGGAGTGTGTCCTGCCGAAACCTCCTTCCTTCCCCTGGGAGTTTGGGGACGGCGGGAGTGCCCACCATGCCTGTGGAACTGTGTGAGGGCCTGTGCCCAGTTGTAGTGGGCAGGGAAGTGACAGAGGGTCAGCCTGGGTGGGAGGGGACAGGAGGACAGTCCAGGTGGGGAGGGGTCATGTGGGTGTTGTGCCCAAGATGTCGAATCTGAGAAACCACTAAGGAGCCGACACTGATACAAATACCCAAGGGTTGTTTTAGAAACTCGAGCATGTGTTCAAGTATAGGCCACACAGTGGAACAGGAATTTGGACCCCGAGGAGGGTTTTTTTTTTTTCCCGAGGAGGGTTTTAGCTTAGTTTTAAGGGCTGGTCTTGGGGATGTCCAGAAGAGCTGGAAGAATTCCTCAAGTTCTGTTTACATTTTGATATGGGGCCTTCAAGGGCATTGAGCTCTCCTCTCATTCTAATTGGGGTGTCCAGCCCTTTGCTTAGGCTCAGTTTTTAGTCTATTGTGGGGCTTTCTAAGAAATGAAGGTGTAAACTTGTTTTTTCCAGTAACTGAAATAATGCAAATTTCAGCTTTCTTCACAGGGGCCTGGGATTGCTGGACGTGTGCTGATAATGAACTTAAAGTAGAATGGACGTAATGTTCCCGGCCTCCAAGCATCCCGTCCCATCCTATCTAGCTCATGCCCCCCTCCCTGGAGCTCCTAAGAGAGAAATTGCAAATGACCTCAGCATGGCAGCCTGTTTTGTGGGACAGACCCAGAGATTTGAGATCAGGAAGACCTGGGGCACAGGCGTCCTGGCAGTGCAGCAAGATTCCATTCCTTTGTCTTTAAAAGTGCAGGAGCAAAAAAAATAAATAAATAAAAATAAAAAAAATAAAAGTGCAGAAGCAAGATAAAGCATTTTTCTCTGCCCATCTGATTGCTCAGATTCCACTCTGAGACATTTCCTGTTAATAAGGATAATTTACTATCCATAATACTATGGTTAAAATATTCTGACACAAGTAATTCAAAGGGATGAGGGTTTCTCATCTTTTTCTTCACCGCTCAGTCACTCATCAGGAAATGCATTTTTATGGATTTGGAAATAATTGAGAGACATTAGTACCAATGTTCCTATTATTATGTGAAGGATTCTTCCCTGAGATTCTTCCCCTGTTTCAACTGACACTGAAAAACTGTGAACTCTTTGGAAGTCAAATGTCAAGGAAATAAATGTTATACATTGCTAATTTTAAATGCACTTGCAATATGGTGTCTATTATACTAGAAGTATTTTTATCTGATTTTTGCTATTTATTATCCTTTACTGCTTTTCAGGTTGAGGAGGCATTATACGTGTTCAATTTTCAAATTAAATCTTATTTTTTGGAAAGAAAAAAAAGATTTATAGGGAAATTGAGAAGATAGTACAGAGAATTCTCATGCACTTGCACTCAATTTCCCCAATAATCGATATCTTATATCAGTACGGTACAAATATTAGGTAATGAATCAATATTAAAATTTTCGCAATAACCAGAGACCATACTTTATTCAGATTTCCTTAGTTTTTGCTAAATCACCATCCCTCATACCACACTGCATTTGTCCTCATGTTTTCTTAGGCTCCTCTGGATTGTGACAGTCTCTCAGCCTTTCCTTGTGTTTGTTGTACTGGAACACGTTGAGAAGTAGAGTATTTTGTAAAATTTCCCTCAGTTGGGACATATCTGTTGTTTATCTCATGATTGAATTTTTTGTGGATTATATACAGAGATATAATGCCATTTTTATTATATCATATAAAGGATACATACTATCAACATGATTTATCAGTCCTGGTATTGATCTGATCATCTTGCTGAGGTAGTGTTTGTCAGGTTTCTCCGTAGTAAAGTGATTCTTTATTATTATTATTATTATTATTATTATTATCATTATTATTTTAAGTTTTTCATAATATATTTTGTAGAAGAAGTTGCTATGTGTATTGCACACCTAAGAGTGGGAAGCTATGCTCAGGAACTTGAGGGTGGAATGTCTGCACAAATTGTTTGAAAATCTTCTACATGGGAGATTTCTTTTCCCTCTGGGTTTGTTTGTTTCTTTTTCAAAGATGCTATTTATTTATTTCAGAGAGAGAGAGGAGTGAAAAACATGTGCTAGAGGGGCAGAGGGCGAGGGAGAAGCAGGTTCCCTGCTGAAGAGGGAGCCTTCCTTGGGACCTGGATCATGATCTGACCCTAAGGCAGAAGCTTAACTAACTGAGCCACACAGGTGCCACTCTTTCTTTCTTCTTTCTTTCTTTCTTTCTTTCTTTCTTTCTTTCTTTCTTTCTTTCTTTCTTTCTTTCTTTCTTATTTCTTTCTTTATTCTTCTTTCTTTCTTCTTTCCTTAAAAATAAATTTACTTTTTATTGGTGTTCAATTTGCCAACATACAGAATAACACCCAGTAGTGCTCATCGCGTCAAGTGCCCCCCTCAGTGCCCATCACACATTCAGACCCACCCCCGCCCTCCTCCCCTTACATCACCCTTAGTTCGTTTCCCAGAGTTAGGAGTCTTTATATTCTGTCTCCCTTTCTGATATTTCCCACACATTTCTTCTCCCTTCCCCTATATTCCCTTTCACTATTATCTATATTCCCCAAGTGAATGAGAACATACAATATTTGTCTTTCTCTGATTCACTTACTTCACTCAGCATAATACCTTCCAGTTCCATCCATGTTGAAGGAAAAGGTGGTTATTTGTCGTTTCTAATGGCTGAGCAAGCCCACCTTTCCTCTGTCTTCATCTTGGGAGTCTCCCATGATATCAATGTTATTGTTTTAATAAGTGGCTGAGTTCCGAAATCTGCCTCTATGGTCCATAACCTTCCTTGTTTTTAAGGCTTCCACTTGGTACTGCATCTCAGTTATAGCATTTTTAACGTTGCCTGACTAGATTTTAATTCATTTATTTCTACAGTAAGGGATTCTCTAGTTTTCTTCTGTGCTCTTTTTCCAGCCCAGATGCTATCTTTATAATCATTGTTTTAAACTGTAGTTAGACATCATATATTTGTATTGATGGACTTCCTGGTTGTGAGTATTACCTCATATTATTTTATGGAGGTGAATTTCTACATCTCATTATTTTTTCCAGAAAAGAAAGACGGAAGAAAAAGAAAAACCAAGAAAAACAATAACAACTGCCCTCCCCAAAAAAACTACCAGATTATTTTTGCCTGGTTGTTAAAAGATTCTAAATACCAAAATAAGAAACACAATTAAAGTACCATGAAACTAAAAATGAGAAATATATAAGGTACATACATAAAAATTAAAATAAGGCAATTTATAAAATAGAATCAAAGAAAATAAATGAAAATAAAGCACAAAGTACAAAGGAAGTTAGACCCTACTTCCCAAGCAGAGCTGAAGCTCTGCAACCTCTGTGGTCCGACACCTTGGTGGCAGCGAGTGGTCTGTGCAGGGTCTGGGGATTGGTCACGGCGCTGATTGTCAGGTGCACATCTGCCTGGGAAATGCATCAGTGGGGTCAGAGGCGGGGTGGGCCTCAGCGCGTCTGGCCTCCAGTGGGCGGCGCTGTGCTGCTCCCTCAGACCTGGCCCAGATGGGCGGGATGCGTGTGGGGTCTCTGGGTCCTCTGGCTCTGGGGCTGAGCATACTGCCCCCCAGTTTGCAGGGGCCTCCACAGAAGATCCCTGAAGTCCCCGGGTCTCCGCCGCTTCTCTCAGAATCCTGTGTTCACTCTACAGGCGTCCGAGCTTCTTTTGGTTTTCTTTTTTTATCTCAGACTGTTGTGCCCAAGATTGCGAATCTGAGAAACCTCCGAGAAGCCAACAGTGATGCAAACACACGAGGGTTTATTTACCACCTCGAGCTTGTGTCCAAGTGTACCCAACAAGCGGAGCATGGACTTGGACCCTGAGGTGGGTTTTAGCTTAGTTTTAAGGGCTGGTCTCGGGAACCTCCAGGAGGGCTGGAGCAATTCCTCAAGTTCTGTTTACATTTTGATATGGGGCCTTCAAGGGCATTGATCTCTGTTCTCATTCTAATAGGGGCTTCCTGCCCTTGGCCTGGGCTCAGTTTTGATTCAATTGTGGGGCTTTCTAGGACATTAAGCTGTAAACAGCAAAGGTTCCACACCTGGAAGGGGGACGTCACACTGTCCCTATATGCTGAAGATGCAGAACTAGAAAGAGGCAATCCCAGAGCCTCCACCTGTTAGAATTAAGGGGTGAGTTCAGCAAAGTCAGAGCCTCCACCTGTTAGAACTAAGGAGTGAGTTCAGTAAAGTCACGGACACAAACTGACCCTACAGAGCAGAGTAGTCTTGCTATGTCCTGACAATGAGCACTCAGGAAGGAAAGGAAGGATGTGAAGGCCTTCTCAGGAGCATCAAGGAGAATAAATAATGAGACTGAACCAAAGGAGCACAAGACTTGTGCACTGAGCCATACCATGCTCTGGGAGGCCGTCCTGGGCTCGTGGGGTGGGAGCCTCATCTTGTGAAAATGTCCGCAGTTCCTGAAGCCACCCTCGGTTTCAATGTCTTTCCTATCAAAATCATGGTGGCAGACCTTAGAAATAGGAAAAAAACCCATAACATCCATCCTCCTCAACAAATAACCCCGGACAGCAAACCAGTATTGGAGAAGCAGGACAGAGTGAGACGCAGCACTTTCCTATTTCCCCTGTTATGCCCCCACACCTCCAGCGACCCTCAGTTCGTTTCATATCATTAAGAGTCTGTATTTCCTGCATCTGTTTTGATCTTATTTGTTTCTCCTTCCCTTCACTGATGTTCATCTGCTTTGCTTCTTTAATTCTACTATGAATGACACCACACGGTCATTCTCTTTCCCGAGTGACTTACTTCACTTAACATTTTCCCTTTAGTTCTATCCACATCATTGCAAATGGCAAAATTTCCTTCTTTTTAATAGCTGAGTACCATTCCTCTCTCTATGGCCATCATCTATCTCCCATCCTCTTTATCCATCATCTGCCACAGGGCACCGAGTCTCCTCCCACAGTGTGGCTACTGTGGACCAAGCTGCAGTGGACATTGGGGTGCAGGTGTCCCAAGTCTCACTGCATCTGTATCTTCGGAGTGAGCTCCAGGCCGTTCACCTGCTCATCACAGGGCGGCTTTATTTGTAACTTCCTGAGGGGCCTCCACACTGTTTCCAGGGCGGCTGCATGAACCCATGGTCCCACCCACAGTGGAAGAGGGTTGAGTGAGTTTTGCAGGACGTGGTAAAAGTCTGGTCCACATTTCATTTCACAACCTGTGGGCTCCAATTCCTTGTCCTTAAGTATTTCTGGGGAAGCTGGGTGTTGGGCTCCTTTTCAGTGAGATGTTTCTGAAACTAACAGGCCCCAGCTGGAGCCTGAAAGGAGGCAGGTGGGGCCCATGTAGCACACGCTGCCTCCTGCACAGCCTCCTGCACAGCCTCCTGCACAGCCTCCTGCACAGCCTCCTGCACAGCCTCCTGCAGCGCCTGAGTGTCCCACAAGGTGCGCCCAAGCCAGGCCCCTCCTATGGGGCAGGCATGTGCAGTAGGCCTCCTCTGCCTGCACTAACAGGAGCCAGCCTGTGCTGGGGAGACCTGAGGGGGACATGGGGACGCATCTACACTGATGAGCTGCAGCCTCCACAGGACCCGCAGGAAGTCTTCAGGGGGAAATTGGGTCGTGTTCATGCTGATAGGAGCCCCAGTCTCCTCAGGACCCGCGGTGAGGCTTTAGGAAGATGTGGGCCCACGTCCACACTGACAGGAGCCCTGAGCCACCTCAGGACCCGCGGGGAGGTTTCAGAAAATTGTGGGCCCGCATCCACAGTGACAGGAGCCCCTCAGCAGCCTCAAGACCCACGGGGAGGCTTCAGGAAGATATGGGCCCGCATCTACGCTGACAGGAGCCCCTGAGCCACCTCAGGACCTGCGGGGAGGCTTCAGGAAGATGTGGTGCGACATCCACTCTGGCAGGAGCTCCCAGGCCCCTCAGGACATAAGTTGAGGCTTCTGGAAGCTGGGGGCTGCATTCATGGTTACAGGAGCCCTGGCCTCCTCAGAACCCTTGGTGACACTTCAGGAGGACTTGGGGCCACATGGACACAACAGGACGGTGACTTCCTCAGGACCCCCGGTGTAGACATGGGGAAATATGGGGATGCGTCCATGGGGACAGAAGACCCCAGCTTTGTCAGGGCCTGTGGTGAGGCCTAAGAAAAATGTGGGTGCCGCATCCACAATGACAGGATTCTCCAGCCTTCTCAGAACCCACTGTGAAGGTTTGGGAAGATTATGTGCCACATCCCTGCTGACAGGAGCCCCGAGCCTCCTCAGGTCTTATGGTGAGGCTTGAGGAAAATGTGGGGCCACGTCAACCCTGACAGGAACCCCGTCCTCCTCAGGACAAGCACTTTGGCTTCAGGACATATGGGGCTGCGTCTATGCTGACAGGAGCCCACAGCCCCCTCAGGACCGCGGTGAGTTTTCTAGGGGACGTGGGGCCATGTCCAGACTGACAGGAGCCCCCGGCTTCCTGAGGACCTGCTGTGAGGCTTCCAGATGATGTGAGACATAGTCCACAATGCCAGGAGACCCAGCGTCCTCAGGACCTGCTGACTATGACTCAGGAACACGTTGGGCCATGTCCACACTCACAGGAGCCCGGCTCGCTTGGACCCCCTGAGGACTCTGGAGGAGCCATTGGGGGCCATGTCTACATCAGAAGGGACTCCTCAGAACCACAGGGTAAGTGAAAGGATAGAATGAATGGTAGGGTTAGGGGAGGGGAGGCAGTTGGTGGTTAGCCTTAGGTTATATGTTAGGTGTTAGTGATTATGCTTATGGTTACAGATTAGAAGTTAGGTGAGGCATAAGGGTAATGGTCAGTAGTTAACAGTTAGGATGGGGGTTAGGGTAAGGGACAGGATTTACTGTTAGGGTTAGGGTTTAGGCTCTAGGGTTTAGGGCAGGAGGTTAGGATTTGGGGTTAGGGTGATGGTTAGAGTTAGGGTTGGGCTTAGGTTGGCAGTTAGGGTTAGGGGTTAGGGTGTGAGTTAGGGTTAGGATTATAGTTAGGGCTAGGTTTAGAATTAGGGCGAGGGTTAGGGTTGGGATAGGGGTTAGGACAAGGGTTAGGGTTATTGCTTGGTTAGGGTTAGGGACAGGTCAGGGTCAGGGTCAGGGTACGGTTTTGGAACAGGGTAAGAGATACGTTTTGGGAGTGGGCTAGGGGTTAGTTTTAGGGTATGGGTTAGGGTACAGTTTGGGGTCTGAGATAGGATTAGTATTAGAGGGTTAGGGTTAGGGTACAGGTTAAGGTCAGGAATAGGATTTGAGTACATTAAGTTTAGGTTTAGAGGTTAGGGTTAGGGTTAGATTTAAGGTAGGGGTCAGGGTTAAGGGTTTAGAATAGGGTTAGGAGTTAGGTTGAGGTTTGGCAGGAAGGTTCAGTGAATGTGTTTTGGTCTTGTGGTTTGTGTTTGGTTTTCGATTAGTGATGGGTCTTCTTTAAGGGTTAGGCCAACATTAGGATTAAGTGTAGGGTTAGGGTTATGTCTGTGAATGGTTAGAGTTTGGGTCTTGGCATGTGCCTGCACTGGGACTCCTAGCATCTTGGGCCATTTAGTTTATGCACTCTATTGGCTAGTATCTTGTTGAGAATTTTTGCATCCATGTTCATCAGAGATATTGGTCTGTATTCTCCTTTTTGGTGGGGTCTTTGTCTGGTTTTGGAATTAAGGTGATGCTGGCCTCATGGAACGAATTTGGAAGTACTCATCTCTTTCTATCTTTCCAAACAGCTTTAGTAGGAGAGGTATGGTTTCTTCTTTAAACGTTTGATAGAATTCCCCTGGGAAGCCATCTGGCCCTGGTCTTTTGTGTCTTGGGGGGTTTTGGATGACTGCTTCAATTTCCTCCCTGGTTATTGGATTGTTCAGGTTTTCTATTTCTTCCTGTTCCAGTTTTGGTAGTGTGTGGCTTTCCAGGAATGCGTCCTTTTCTTCTAGATTGCCTAATGTATTGGCGTATAGCTGTTCATAATATGTTTTTAAAATCGTTTGTATTTCCTTGGTGTTGGTAGTAATCTCTCCTTTCTCATTCATGATTTTATTAATTTGAGTCTTCTCTCTCTTCTTTTTATTTTTTTTTATTTTTTATTTTTTTTTCTCTCTCTTCTTTTTAATAAGGCTGGCTAATGGTTTATCTATCTTATTAATTCTTTCAAAGAACCAACTCCTGGTTCTGTTGATCTGTTCCACAGTTCTTCTGGTCTCGATTTCGTTGAGTTCTGCTCGAATCTTTATTAACTCCCTTCTTCTCCTCGGTGTAGCATCTATTTGCTGTTTTTTCTCTAGCTCCTTTATGTGTAAGGTTAGCTTTTGTATTTGAGTTCTTTCCAGTTTTTGAATGGATGCTTGTATTGCGATGTATTTCCCCCTTAGGACTGCTTTTGCTGCATCCCAAACATTTTGAATGGTTGTATCTTCATTCTCATTAATTTCCAGGAATCTTTTTAATTCTTCCTTAATTTCCTGGTTGACCCTTTCATCTTTTAGCAGGATGGTCCTTAACCTCCACGTGTTTGAGGTCCTTCCAAACTTTTTATTCTGATTTAGTTCTAATTTCAAGGCATTATGGTCTGCGAATATGCTGGGGTGAGAATAGACATGGCACGCTTCTCCTGAGCTGAGCTAAGGAGGGGTATTGTGGCTCTAAAGACTTTATTTGGATTTTTCAGTTGCCTTTCTGATTTTATCTCTAGTGCATACATGTTTCATCAATACTACCTATTATTATTTTAGTTTTACTTGAATTCCTGTTTGTATACACAGAATGATATAGTTTCAGGTTTACCACATAGTGATTCAACCCTTGGATACAATGCCTGGTACTGGCCACAGTGCCCTCCACTATCCCTATCCCCCGATTCCCCATCCCCATCACCTTCCTCTGGTATTTATTAGTTTATTCTCTGTGGTTAAGAGTGTGTTTTTTTGTTTGCTTCTCTCATCCCCCCTCTGCCCTTTTGCCAGTTTGTCTGGTTTCTTAAAATTTACATGTAAATGCAATTGTATGGTATTTGGTATCTTTCTCTGCCTGACTGAGTTCATTAAGCATAAGTCCTTTCCACTTCTCCCAAGTCATTGTAAATGGCTTCATTTCATCGCTTCTGATGACCCAGTGATGTCGCAGTGGATATATTTACCACATCGTCTCTGCCCATTCATCAGTCGATGGACATCTGGGCTGTATCCACAGTTTGGCTGTTGTTGATAACGCTGCTACAAACAATGGGCTGTGTGTCCCACTTGGAATCTACTAAATGACTTTTGTATCCTCGGGGTAAATACATAGCTCTGCAATTTTGGAATCGTAGGGTAGCTCTATTTTTAACTTTTTAAAAAATTTTTTATGATAGTCACACACAGAGAGGCACAGACACAGGCAGAGGGAGAAGCAGGCTCCATGCACTGTGAGTCCGACATGGAATTCGATCCCGGGTCTCCAGGATCGCGACATGGGCCAAAGGCAGGTGCCAAACCCCTGTACCACCCAGGGATCCCCTATTTTTAACTTCTCGAGGACCCCCACAGTGTTTTCCACAGTGGCTGCACCTGTTCGCATGCCCACCAGGAGTGTAAGGGGGCTTCCTCTTCTCTATAGCCTCAACAACACCTGTTGTTTCTTCTGTTGTTAATTTTAGCCATTCTGATGGCTGTCAGGTGACATCTTATTGTGGTTTTCATTTCCATTTCCCTGATGATGGGTGACGCTGAGTGTCTTTCGATGTCTGGTGGCCATCTGGATGTCTTGTCAGAGACAAAGTCCATTTCTTCTGCCCATCTGCAGTTGGATAATTTGTGTTTAGGATGCTGAGATATATGTTTGCTTTACGTATTTTGCATACTAACTGTTTATTGGATGTGTTGTTTACAAATATCTCCTTTCATTTTGTATGTTGCCTTTTAGCGTTGGTTGTTTCTTTCACTTTCCAGAAGCTTTTGAATTTGACGAAGTCCCAATAGTATTTTTGCTTTTGTTTCCCTCACCTCAGAGGCATATCTAGAAAGAAGATCCAATGGCCAATGTCAAAGACATTGTTGCCTATCTTTTCTTCTTTGTATGGTTTCAGGTCTCACAGTTAGGTCTTTCATGCATTTTGAATTTATTTTTTATATATATGGTGTAAGAAAGTGGTCCAGTTTCATTCTTCTGCATGTCGCTGCCTGATTTTCCCAACACCATTTGTTCTTATCCTGGGGTCAGGGTTAGGGTTTGTTGAAGAGACTGTCTTTGTGCCATTGGATGTTCCTTGCTGCCTTGTTGTTGAGTAATGGATCATAGAGTTACAGGTTTGTATCTTGTTTCGGCATTCCATTCTATTCTATTGATCTAAGCATCTCCTGTTGGGAGATTCTTGATTCCTGATTCAATTTCTTTGCTGGTTATCTGTCTGTTCAAGTTTCTTATTTCTTCTTTTTCATTTTTGCTATGTTATATATTTCCAGGAATTGATCTATTTCTTCTAGGTTCTAGGTTGCTGGCATATAATATTTCATCATGTTCTCTTATAAACATTTGTATTTCTCTAGTGTTGGTTGTTAGTTCTCTTATCTCATTTGTGATTTTATTTGGATCATTTCTCATCTTTTATCTTTTTTCTTTTTTAAAGATTTTATTTATGTATTCATGTGAGACACAGAGAGGCAGGGGTATAGGCAGGGGGAAAATGAGGTTCCATGCAGGGAGCCTGATATGGGACATGATTCCCCAGGACCCCAGGATCATGACGTGAGCCAAAGCAGATGCTCAACCACTGAGGCACCCAGGTGCCTTTCTGATTGAATTCCTTTGCTTGTAATGGGTCTACTCACATTTTCTATTTCTTCCTGTTTCAGTTTTGCTCGTTTGCACATTTCTAGGGATCTCTCCAATTCTTCCTGGTCTCCCAGTTTGTTTGCGTATAATCTTTCATAGTATTCCCTTACAATCGTCTTATTTTCTGGTGTTGATTGTGATCAGTCTTCTCTCTTTTGTGATTTTATTTATTTAGTTCTTTTCTGTTTTCTTGTTGATAAGGCTAGCTAGGGCTTGATCCACTTTCTTAGTTATTTTGAAGACCAGTTCTTAGTTTCATTATTCCATTCTACTGTTTTGTTGTTTCTGTATTGTTTATTTCTGCTGTCGTCTTTATTTTTCCCTTCTTCTGTAGGCTTTAGGCTTTGTTTCCTATTCCTTTTCCAGATCCTTTAAGTGTAGTGTTGGGTTGTGTATTGGAGTCTCTTGTTTCTTGAGGTAGGCCTGTATTGCTATCTACTTCCCTCTAAGGACTGTCTTTGCTACATCCTAGAGGTTTGAAGAAACATGTTTTCATTTTCATTTGTTTTAAATTTCCTCTTTAATTTCCTGGTTGCTCCATTCATTCTCTAGTAGGATGATCATAATCTCCATGAATTTTTGTATTGTCCAAATTTTTTCTTACTGTCGACTTCGAGTTTCATAGCCTCATGGTCCGAAAATGTAATGGTGTGATACCATCCTTCTTGTACCTGTTGTACCTGTTGAGGGCTGATTTGTGGTCCATGATATAATCTATTCTGGAGATTTTCCCATGTGCACTTGAAAGGAATGTGTATTCTGCTTTCGGAATAAATGTTCAGACAATATCTGTTGAGTCCCTGTGGTCCAGTGTGTCAAGGCTATTGTTCCCCTGTTGATTATCTGCATAGACGATTAGTCCATTGCCATAAGTGGGTGTTAAAATCCCCTGTCAGTGTATTATTATCAGTGTGTTCCTATACGTTTGTTGTTAATTGGTTTCTATATTTCGATACTCCCATGTTGGCAGCATAAATGTTTAGTTGTTTGATCTTTTTTAAAAATATGCTGAGTGAAGTAAGTCAGTCGGAGAAGGACAAACATTATATGTTCTCATTCATGTGGGGAATATAAATAATAGTGAAAGGGAATATAAGGGAAGGGAGAAGAAATGTGTGGGGAATATCAGAAAGGGAGACAGAACGTAAAGACTGCTAACTCTGGGAAACGAACTAGGGGTGGTAGAAGGGGAGGAGGGCGGTGGTTGGGAGTGAATGGGTGACGGGCACTGGGTGTTATTCTGTATGTTAGTAAATTGATCACCAATAAAAAATAAATTAAAAAAATAAAAAATAAATGAATTTATTTTTTATTTGTGTTCAATTGACCAACATACAGAATAACACGCAGTGCTCATCCTGTCAAGTGCCCCCTCAGTGCCCGTCACCCATTCACCCCCACCCCCCTCCTCCTCCCCTTCCAGCAACCCTAGTTCTTTTTCCAGAGTTAGGTGTCTTTATGATCTCTCTCCTTTTCTGATATTTCCCAAACGTTTCTTCTCCATTCCCTTATATTCTCTTTCAGTATTATTTATATTCTCCAAAGGAATGAGAACATACACTGTCCTTCTCTGATTGACTTACTTCACTCAGCATAATACTCTCCAGTTCCATTCACGTTGAAGCAAATGTTGTGTAGTTGTCATTTCTAATGTCTCAGTAATATTCCATTGTATACATAAGTCACATCTTCTTTATCCATTCCTTTTTTGATGGACACCGAGGCTCCTGCCACAGTTGGCTATTGTGGACATTCTGCTATAAACATCGGCGTGCAGGTGTCCCGGCGTTTCATTGCATCTGAATCTTTGGGGTGAATCCCTAACAGTGCAATTGCTGAGTCGTCCGGCAGGTCTATTTTTAACTCTTTGAGGAACCTCCACACAGTTTTCCAGAGTGACTGCACCAGTTCACATTCCCACCAGTAGTGTAAGAGTCTTCCCTTTTCTCCGCATCCTCTCCAACATTTGTGGTTTCCTGACTTGTTAATTTTCCCCATTCTCACTGGTGTGAGATGGTATCTCATTGTGGTTTTGATTTGTATATCCCTAAGGGCAAGTGATGCAGACCATGTTTTCATGTGCATGTTGGCCATGTCAATGTCCTCCTCTGTGAGATTTCTCTTCATGTCTTTTGCCCATTTCATGATTGGATTGTTTGTCTCTTTGGTGTTGATTTTTTTTTTTTTTTTTAAAAACATGCATTTGTACTTTATATTTATTTTTTTTATTCATGATAGGCACACAGTGAGAGAGAGAGAGGCATAGACACAGGCAGAGGGAGAAGCAGGCTCCATGCACTGGGAGCCCGACGTGGGATTCGATCCCGGATCTCCAGGATCGCGCCCTGGGCCAAAGGCAGGCGCCAAACCGCTGCGCCACCCAGGGATCCCTTCTTTGGTGTTGATTTTAAGAAGTTCTTTATAGATCTTGGAAACTAGCCCTTTATCTAAAACATCTTTTGCATCTAACTTCTCCCATGCTGTAGGTTGTCTTTTAGTTTTTTTGACTGTATCCTTTGCTGTGCAAAATCTTCTTATCTTGATGTAGTCACAATAGTTCATTTTTGCTTTTGTTTCTTTTGCCTTCATGGATGTACCTTGCAAGAAGTTGCTGTGGCCAAGTTTAAAACGGGTGTTGCCTGTGTTCTCCTCTATGATTTTAATGGACTCTTGTCTCACATTTAGATCTTTCATCCATTTTGAGTTTATCTTTGTTTATGGTGAAAGAGAGTGGTCTAGTTTCATTCTTCTGAAGGTGGATGTCCAAATTTCCCAGCACCATCTATTGAAGAGACTGTCTTTCTTCCAATGGATAGTCTTTCCTCCCTTATTGAATATTTCTTGACCATAAAGTTCAAGGTCCACTTCTGGATTCTCTATTCTGTTCCATTGATCTTTGTGTGTTTTTGTGCCAGTACCACACTGTCTTGATGACCACAGCTTTGTAGTACAACCTGAAATCTGACTTGTGATGCCCCCAGATATGGTTTTCTTTTTAAAAATTCCCCTGGCTTGGGATCCCTGGGTGGCGCAGCAGTTTGCCGCCTGCCTTTGGCCCAGGGTGCCATCCTGGAGACCCGGGTTCGAGTCCCACAAAGGGCTCCCTGTGCATGGAGCCTGCTTCTCTCTCTGCCTGTGTCTTTGCCTCTCTCTCTCTCTTTGTGACTATCATAAATAAATAAAAATTAAAAATAAAATAAAATAAAATTCCCCTGGCTTCTCGGGGTCTTTTCTGATTCCACACAAATCTTAAAATAATTTGTTCTAAACTCTGAAGAAAGTCCATGGTACTTTGAAAGGGATTGCATTAAACGTGTACATTGCCTAGGTAACATTGACATTTTCACAATATTAATTCTGCCAATCCATGAGCATGTAATATTTTTCCATCTCTTTGTGTCTTCCTCAATTTCTTTCAGAAGTTTTCTATAGTTTTTAGTATAGATCATTTATCTCCTTGGTTAGGTTTATTCCTAGGTATCTTATGCTTTTGGGTGCAATTGTAAATGAGATTGACTCCTTAATTTCTCTTTCTTCAGTCTCATTGTTAGTGTATAGAAATGCCATTGATTTCTGGGCAGTGATTTTGTATCCTGCAACGCTACCAAATTGCTGTATGAGTTCTAGCAATCTTCACGGGGAGGGTTTTGGGTTTTCTAGGTAGAGTATCATGTCATTGGCGAAGAGGGAGAGTTTGACTTCTTCTTTGTCAATTTGAATGCCTTTAATGTCTTTTGGTTGTCTGATTGCTGAGGCTAGGACTTCCAATACTACGTTGAATAGCAGTGGTGAGAGTGGACATCCCTGTCTTGTTCCTGATCTTAGGGGAAAGGCTCCCAGTGCTGCCCCATTGAGAATGATATTTGCTGTGGGCTTTTCCTAGATGGCTTTTAAGATGTCGAGGATTGTTCCCTCTATCCCTACCCTCTGAAGTGTTTTGATCAGGAATGGATGCTCTATTTTGTCAAATGCTTTCTCTGCATCTAATGAGAGGATCATATGGTTCTTGGTTTTTCTCTTGCTGATATGATGAATCACATTGATTGTTTTACGAGTGTTGAACCAGCCTTGTGTCCCGGGGATAAATCCTACTTGGTCATGGTGAATAATATTCTTAATGTATTGTTGTATCCTATTGGCTTTATCTTGTTGAGAATTTTTGCATCCATGTTCATCAGGGATATTGTTCTGTATTCTCCTTTTTGGTGGGGTCTTTGGTTTTGGAATTAAGGTGATGCTGGCTTCATAGAACGAACTTGGAAGTACTCCATCTCTTTCTATCTTTCCAAACACCTTTAGTAGGATAGGTATGGTTTCTTCTTTAAACGCTTGATAGATTTCCCCTGGGAAGCCATCTGGCCCTGGTCTTTTGTGACTTGGGAGTTTTTTGATGACTGCTTCAATTTCCTCCCTGGGTATTGGCCTGTTTAGGTTTTCTATTTCTTCTTGTTCCAGTTTTGGTAGTTTGTGGCTTTCCAGGAATGCCTCCATTTCTTCTAGATTGCCTAATTTATTTCCATATAGCTGTTCATAATATGTTTTTAAAATCGTTTGTATTTCCTTGGTGTGGGTAATGATCTTTCCTTTCTCATTCATGATTTTTTTTCACTCATGATTTTATTAATTTGAGTTTTCTCTCTCTTCTTTTTAATAAGACAGGCTAATGGTTTATGTATGTTATTAATTCTTCCAAAGAACCAACTCCTGGTTTTGTTTCTCTGTTCCACATTTCTTGTGGTCTCAATTTCCTTGAGGTCTGCTCAAATTTTAATTAAATCTTATTCTCTTGAGCGTAGGATCTAGTTGCTGTTTTTTTCTCTAGCTCCTTTATGAGTAAGGTTAGCTTTTGTATTTGAGTTCTTTCCAGTTTTTGAATGGATGCTTGTATTGTGATGTATTTCCCCCTTAGGACTGCTTTTGCTGCATGCAAAAGATTTTGAACGTTTGTATCTTCATTCCAATTAGTTTCCATGAATCCTTTTAATTCTTCCTCAATTTCCTGGTTGACCCTTTCATTTTTTAGCACAATGGTCCTTAACCTCCATGTGTTTGAAGTCCTTCCAAACTTCTTGTTGTGATTTAGTTGTACTTTCAAGGCATTATGGTCTGAGAATATGCAGGGGACGATCTGAATCTTTTGGTATCGGTTCAGACCCGATTTGTGACCCAGTATGTGGTCTATTCTGGAGAAAGTTCCATGTGCACTTGAGAAGAATGTTTATTCAGTTCAGTTCAGTTTAGATATAAAGTTCTGTAGATATCTGTGAAATCTATCTGCTCCAGTGTATCATTTAAAGCTCTCGTTTCTTTGGAGATGTTGTGCTTAGAAGACCTATCGAGGGTAGAAAGACCTAGATATATGTCACCAGTATTTCTTCACTTTCGGTATTAATTGGTTTAAATATTTGGTAGCTCCGATATTCGGTGAGTATATATTGAGGATTGTTAAGTCCTCTTGTTGGATAGATCCTTTAAGTATGATTTAGTGTCCGTCTTCATCTCTCACTATAGTCTTTGGGGTAAATTTTAGTTTATCTGATATAAGGATGGCTACCCCTGCTTTCTTTTGAGGACCATTTGAATGGTAAATGGTTCTCCAACCCATTATTTTCAGATTGTAGGTGTCCTTCTATCTAATATGAGTCTCTTGTAGCCAGGAAATAGTTGGGTCCTGCTTTTTTATCCAGTCTGAAACCCTGCGCCTTTGAGGGGGTTATTAAGCCCATTCACGTTCAGAGTTACTATCAACAGATATGAGTTTAGTTTCATAATGATACCTATTCAATCCTTGTTTTTGTGGATTGTTCCACTGAACTTCTTTTTAAAGGGGAATTTTAAGAGTCCCCCTTAAAATTTCTTGCAGAGCTTGTTTGGAGTTCACAGATTCTTTCAGTTCCTGCCTGTCTTGGAAGCTCTTTATCTCTCCTTCCATTTTGAATTAGAACCTTGCTGGATAAAGTATTCTTGGTTGCATATTCTTCTCATGGAGGACCCTGAATATATCCGGCCAGTCCTTTCTGGCCTGCCAGGTAGCTGTGGAGACGTCTGCTGTTACCCTAATGCTCTTCCCCATAAAGGTCAGGATTTTCTTGTCTCTTGCTGCTTTAAGGATCTTCTCTTTATCTTTGGAATTTGCAAGCTTCACTATTAAATGTCGAGGTGTTGGACGTTTTTTATTGATTTTAGAGGGGGGGGAATCTCTCTATTTCCTGGATCTGAATGCCTGTTTCCCTTCCCAGATTAGGAACGTTTTCAGCTAGGATTTGTTCAAATACATATTCTGGCCCTCTATCCCTTTTGGCGCAGTCGGGAAACGCATTTACACATAGGTTTTTCTTCCTCAGACTGTCGTTTATTTCCTTTAATCGGTCTTCCTGGTCTTTTAATTGTCTGTCTCTTTTGTCCTCAGTTTCCCTCTTTGCCATCAACTTGTCTTCTATGTCACTCACTCGTTCTTCCACCTCGTTAACCCTCATCTTTAGGACTTCTAGTTTGGATTGCATCTCATTCAATTGACTTTTAAATTTCGGCCTGATTGGATCTAAATTCTGCAGTCATGAAGTCTCTTGAGTCCTTTAGGCTTTTTTCTAGAGCCACCAGTAGCTGTATAATAGTGCTTCTGAATTTGTTTTCTGACATTGAATTGTAATCCTGATTTGTAACTCTGTTGGAGAGAGGACTGTTTCTTTCTTTTGGGGTGAGCTTTTCTTTGTAGTCATTTTCCTCAGTGCAGAGTGGCCAGAAACAAGTGTATTGGGAATAAGAGAAAAAGAGAGGATAGAGAAAAAGAAAGAGAAGAGAAAAAGAAAAAAGGAAAAAGGACTATAAAAGCAAAAAGAATAAAAGGAGAAAGAAAAAGAAAGAAAGGGGGAGAAAAAGGGTGGGGGAAGCTATCAGAAATAAATAAAACATGGGGGAGTATCTTCTGATTCTGTATACTTTAAGTCCCTTGACTTCCCCTGGAACTTGTCCGTCTAGCTGGTCTTCTGGGGGAGGGGCATATTGTGCTGATTTTCAGGTGTTAGCCCTTGGGGGAGCTCCTCTCCCCCTGCCAGGGGAAGCGCTCAATGGGGGTAGTTTACCCCATGAAGCCCAAGGACAAACAACCCCAGTGGCAGTGGCCAGGTCTGAAAACCGGTATTCAGCCCCCACAGTAACTCCAGAACAGTCCATCTGCAGGGCCTGGAGGCTCCGGGGTGAGGCGGCTGATCTGCTGAGCTCTTGGCCGGAGCGTCATTGCTGTCCTGGGCCTTCCGTTCCTCTGCCTGTCCTGGGGGAGGCCGAATCCTGGGCTGTGTCATGGCGCCCTGTGCTCCGGGGCCTGTGCTGTTGGATTCTCGCTCCCAGCCATGCAGCCACCTCTCCACGGAGCCGCCGCCCTAGCCCCTCTGAGCTGCTGTAGGAGCTGCGCAGCCCCCTCCACATGGAGTCTCTTCCTCTGCCCTAGGTTCCGCCACCTAGCTGCTCCCAGGGACCCGCAGCCCCCTCCACACAGAGCCGCCACCTGAGCCCCTCAGAGCTGCTCCTGGGTCAATGCATGTGCCCTGCAGCCCTTAGGGAGCTCGGTTAACTCTCTTGGGAGTGCAGGTGTCTGTTATTTTCCCATGGACCCCAAGGGTATCCCCACTCTCCTGGGGTCCTGCTCTGAATCCCTGCGGGCGCCATTCCACCTTGGAAGATTGGTGCAGCTCCTGCATCTCTGGGACAGAGCTCTCCTGACCAGGGGGCACTCGCCCTGGCCTTAGCCCGGCTCCTCGGGGGCCTCTCCCCCTTAGATGCCTTTTGTTTCTTTATTCCTTTTTTGGTCTTCCTACCTTGATAGAAGCGCGAACTTTTCTCTCTGTAGCATTCCAGCTGATATATGTTTAAATCTCAGGTCGAATTCCTAGATTTTCAGGATGATTTGAAGGTTATCTAGGTAATTTGGTGGGGACAGGTGACTTGGGGACCCTTCTCTTCCACCATCTTGCCCTTCTTCCTGTATGTTGCCTTTTAGGTTTGGTTGTTTCCTTCACTTTGTGGAAGCTTTTCAATTTGATGAAGTCCCAATAGTATTTTTGCTTTTGTTTCCCTCACCTCAGAGGCATATCTAGAAAGAAGATCCAATGGCCTATGTCATAGATCTTTCTGCCTATCTTTTCTTCTTTGTATGGTTTCAGGTCTCACATTTAGATCTTTCATCCATTTTGAATTTATTTTTTATATATATGGTGTAAGAAAGTGGTCCAGTTTCATTCCTCTGCATGTGGCTGCCTGGTTTTCCCAACACCATTTGTTCTTATCCTGGGGTCAGGTTTAGGGTTTCTTGAAGAGACTGTCTTTGTGCCATTGGATATTCCTTCCTGCCTTGTTGTCCATTAATGGATCATAGATACATGTTTGTATCTTGTTTTGGCTTTCCATTCTGTTCTATTGATCTAAGCATCTCCTGTTGGGAGATCCCTGATTGCTGATTCAATTTCTTTGCTGGTTATCGGTCTTTTCAAGTTTCTTATTTATTCATTTTTCATTTTTGCTATCTTATATATTTCTAGGAATTGATCTATTTCTTCCAGGTTCTAGGTTGCTGGCATATAATTTTTCATCATATTCTCTTATTATCGTTTGTATTTCTCTAGTGTTGGTTGTTATTTCTCTTTTCTCATTTGTGATTTTATTTCAGTCCTTTCTCATCTTTTTATCTTTTCTCTTTTATAAATATTTTATTTATGTATTCATGAGAGACACAGAGAGTCAGAGGTATAGGCAGAGGGAAAATGAGGCTCCATGCGGGGAGCCTGATGTGGGACTTGATTCCCCAGGACCCCGGGATCATGACCTGTCCCAAAGCAGATGCTCAACCACTGAGGCACCCAGGTGCCTTGCTGATTCAATTCCTCTGCTAGTTATGGGTCTGTTCACATTTTCTATTTTTTCCTATTTAAGTTTTGCTCTTTTGCACATTTCTAAGGATTTGTCCATTTATTCCAGGTCTCCCAGTTTGTTAACATATATTCTGTCATTGTATTCCCTTATAATTGTCTTATTTTTCTGGTGTTGATTGTGATCACTCTTGTCTCATTTGTGATTTTATTTATTTAGGTCTTTTCTCTTTTCTCATTTGTAAGGCTGGATAAGGCTTGATTCCATTTATTAATTATTTTGAAGAACCATCTCTTTGTTTTGTTATTCCATTCTACTGTTTTTTTAATTTCTGTATTGTTTATTTCTGCTCTCATCTTTATTTTTCCCTCTTCTGTAGGCTTTAGGCTTTGTTTGCTATTCCTTTTCCAGCTCCTTTAGGTGTAGGGTTAGGTTGTGTATTAGAGACTTCTTGTTTCTTGAGGTAGGCCTGTATTGCTATGTACTTCCCTCTTTGGACTGCCCTTTCTACATCCCAGTGGTTTGGAGAAACATGTTTTTATTTTCATTTGTTTTAAATTTCCTCTTTAATTTCCTGGTTGCTCCATTCATTCTCTAGTAGGATGTTCATAATCTCCACGTATTTTTGGATTGTCCAAATTTTTTCTTACTGTCAACTTCGAGTTTCATAGAGTCATGGTCCAAAAAGGTACATGGTGTGATATCAACCTTCTTGTACCTGTTGTACCTGTTGAGGGCTGATTTGTGGCCCATGATATGATCTGTTCTGGAGAATGTCCCATGTGCACTTGAAAGGAATGTGTATTCTGCTTTAGGAAGAAATGTTCAGACTATATCTGTTGAGTCCCTGTGGTCCAGTGTGTCAAGGCTATTTTTCTCATGTTGATTTTCTGCATAGACAATCAGTCCATTTCCATAAGTGGGTGTTTAAATCCCCTGTCAGTGTATTATTATCAGTGTGTTCCAGTATGCTTGTTAAGTTGTTTCCATATTTAGGTACTGCCATGTTGGCAGCATAAATATTTAGTTGTTTGATCCTGATAGTCTTTTTAATTATGAAATAATGTCCTTCTTCATCTCTTCTTACAGTATTTGTTCTTTCTTTTTTGAGATTTATTTTATTTATTTATTTTTGAGAGATACAAAGAGAAGCAGAGGCAGAAACATAGGCAGAGGGAGAGACAGGCTCCCCAAAGGGATGTCGATATGGGACTCGATCCTGGGATCCCAGGATCACACCCTGAGCTGAAGGCAGATGCTCAACCACTGAGCCACAAGGTGTCCCCCAGGGTTTGGTTTCAAATCTAGTTAGTCTGATATAAGTATGGGTTCTCCAGGTTTCTTTTCATAACCATTAGCGTGATAGATGATTTTCCATCCCCTGACTTTCAATCTCCCGGTTTCTATAGGTCTAACGTGAGCATCTAGTAGGCAGCATACTGATGGATCTTGTTCTTTTAATAACGATTTTATATTTGAGAGCATGAGAGAGAGAGAGAGAGAGAGAGAGAGGCAGAAAATTAGGCAGAGAGAGAAGCATGCTCCTCACTACTAGCACACTATGGGACTCAATCCCAGACTCCAGGATCACACCCGGAGTCAAAGGCAGAGGCTCAACACCTGAGCCACCCAGGCATCCCAGATCCTGTTTTTAAGCCACTCTGATACCCTCTATCTTTTGATTGGAGTATTTAGTCTATCAGCATTCAGAGTGATTATTGAAAGATATGAACTTACTGCCTTTGTGTTACTGGTAGAGTTGGTGTTTTCAGTGACTTTCTCTGGTCCTTTCTAGTCTTTGTTGCTTTTGGTCTCTTTTTTTCCCCCACTAGAAGAGTCCCTCTTAAAATTCCTTACTGGATTGGTTAAGTGGTCATGAACTCCTTTATATTTTGCCTGTCTGGGAAATCTTTATATCTCCTTCTATCCTGAATGACACCCTTGCTGAAGAAAGAATTTATAAAATTTAGACTCTTATAAAAAGAAATTTAAAAACATAAAATAAATTTTTGGTGTTATGATTGAAGAAAATGGCATTTAGGAGGAAAACCAGAAGCTGAAAGATAGGAGGACAGATTTCACCCTCCGTAGCCTTCACAGGGACCTGGTGTCCTTTCTTAGGAGGGCCCCCCTCCATAGGATGCTTCCTGCTCCTCTGCGCTCCTTGTTGGAACCCAGCAGGCACATCTCCGTACCTCTGACACCTCTATAGTTGTGGTTTATAACATCTTCCATGTATCCTTTTGGGGACCACAGCGTCGTGTATGGAATCATCGGCTGCTGTTTGACAACACTGGGGGGATTCTGATTTTTGTTGGTTTTGGGGTGTGTGTGTGTCTATCACATGCAGCTATCACGTGCAGCTATCGGATCCTCTGGCTGGGTCACCCAAACGCCAAAATGGTGGGCACAACATCATTTCTGGTGCTGGAGCTGGGCGGCTACTGGGGTCTCCTGGCCGACCCTGTGCTGGCTCATGCCATGACTTTCCGCTGGAGTGTCTGCTGAGATGAAATTCCGGCTTGACCACATTTCTATCGTGCATTGGGTCCTGCCAAGCACCTTGTGCTTCTCTTCTCCCTGATGCCTCTCCAGCAGGGAGCCAGACCTCAGTGCCGCTCTCGGGGGTGCTCCTGAGGAGGTGGGTGCACATGGAGGGGAGCCCTGGGGCTGCCTGTGTGTGGGAGTCGGGGTGGGGACGGGGATGGGGTTCCTCAGTCTCCTGTGCTGCCTGGCCTTCAGGTCGAGTCCCATGCTCACCAAGCACCTACTCACTCGGGCAAGGAGGGTGCCCTCCACACGGTGGTGTGAGAGATCCAGCACCACAAGGTGTGCACGCTGAGTCCACCTGGTGCGGGTGGCCCAGGTGCATGAGCTGCAAGTGTGGGACCCAGGAAATTTAACAAAAATCTCCTACCCCTGAGCAAGCAGAGCAGGACTGATTCCATTTTGCGCTACACCCGTCACCTTCCCTATGACCCCCTCATCACCTGATTATGGCTTAAGGCGCTGCCCTACCCTAGTCAGATTACTGGGCACACCCTAATCAGAAATCAGCTCATAACAGTGAACCCTGCTTTGTGCCCACGAAATCTGTGCGCCGATTCTGACCAAAGTAATAGACCAGCTCAAGTGGATACTATACGGTAAGGTGCAATTCAATCGGCCACCTGAGTGTGAACTGACATGACTGTGCAAATTTCTGCATATCCCATGGTCCACTGGCCCCTATAAAGTTGCTATGCCTCTTAGTCTCAGGGTCCAAGTCCCTGCTCCGCTGTGTCGGGTGCACTTGGACACAAGCTCCAGTTTGTAAAGAAGACTTGGGAGTTTGCATCGGTGTTGTCTCCTCAGTGGTTTCTCGGTTTCACAATCTTGGGCATAACACAAGGGACTACTGTCCTGACATCCCTTCTAGGGCCATGCTGACTGCTCTGCAGACCCTCTCTGCCCCAGGCTCATAGGCAAGGAGATGTGGGGAGGGGAGGAAGTGCCCCGTACCTGGCCAGCCACGACCTCCTGGACAGAGAGAGCACAGACATCCGGGTCGCTTTGCACAGACCCTGGTGACCTGAGGCTTCTTGGCTGTCACTCTGTCCCAGGCCCTCCTGGACCGTGGGGCACAGCCTGAGTCTCAGTAAAGTCTGTCAGGTCCTGAACCCGGCATCTGGCCACCTGTGGAAGGCACGTGGGGACGTCAGCTGGGTGTTCCTGGTGGCGCCCCTGCAGGGGCCGGTGGGGCCAAGGTGGTACCCCCTCCTCCTCTCTTGGTGTCTTTCCATGCCCCGTTAACAGTGTTCTGGGAGACACAGAAACAGGCTGGCTGTGCATTTGCGCACCACAACACTTTATTGACTTTCTACAGTAAATGGGTTCAGAGTCGAGGGTGCACGCCTTCCCCTGGGGAGGGAGACCTTTCTGTCCTTTAGGGGAGGGCAAGAATGACATGTGTTGGGGGGCGGGTGCTGGAGTCCCCCACCTGGGAGCAGGTGTGGACTCTGGGTGGGGGCGTGTGTCCTGAGATTTCAGTCTGATAGACAGTTCAGAGGACAGCAGAGCTGACCTGGACCTGTACCTCATGGGCTTCTGTGCTGGGCCCCACAGGGCCGCTGGACCCCAGCCTCGGGATCCCTGGGGCCCCAGCACCTGAGGAGCCTGCCTCCTGGTGTAGGTGCGGGTGGGGCCCACCATCCTACCCCAGGGCCCAGGAGTCAACATCCAGCTGTGAGAGGGCTCCCTCAGTCCGGGGCCAAAATCCAGGGCTGGCCAGGGCCATGTGGGCTGGATCCCATTAGTCTTTGTGTTGGGCCTGGGGTGAGGGCTCAAATCACCCCAGCCCTCACAGAGCCCAGGGCCAGGCCAGCCCAGATCCCCATGGGTTAAGGGCTGGTGTCCTGTGCAGGGTGTGCCGCCCTAAATGAGGGACAGTGGGCGGAGGCAGGGCACAGTGGGTCCTCTGCACCACTCACCTGCACCCACCCTGTTGGGGGCTCCCTGATTTCCCTCCTCCCTGCAACCCATGGGTACTCTATGGGACAACTGGGCTTCTGATGGGATCAGGGTATCCAGAGAAACCCAGGGAGGCTGAGCATGTCCCACAGGGGGCACCTGCACTGGGTCCTTGCTGGGGGTCAATGGTGTGGTGGTAGATGGTGTGGGGGCAGGGGTATGATGGTGGTGGAGAGTGGGGAATGGTGTAGGGGTGATGGTGTTTGGGTATGGTGTGAGTGGGAATTGTGTGGGGCTGCGTGGTTTTGACAGGGATGGAGTCTGTGGGATGCCATTGGGGATGATGATGTAGGGGGATGGTGTGGGAGTGGTGAATGATGGGTATGTCGTAGGGGGCCTGTGGAAAAAGGGCATCTCCTTCCTCTAAGATGCACAAGGAGACATCTACAGTTAAAAGCGACTAGTCTTGGGTTTGCAGTGACACCTGCCCCTGCAGCACCGTGTGGTCAGTGCAGGGCCCTGGCTGGACTGGGGGCATTATCTGGGGGTCATTATACTACATAGGTTTTCAAATTGCAAATTTTCTCAAATGAAATGCATAGAATTTAGAAATATATAAAGCACCGAGAGTGGGTCTCACTCTGACCCGTACGACCCTCATGGGATCGATGTGTGTCCTGCTCCAGCCACGGTCATGCCGCCTGGCCCCCAGTCCGGCTCCTGCCCCCCACATCCCCCACCCCATCCCCTGCTTCTCAGGGGGCCATCCCTCTCCCCTTTGGCGTTCAGCTCCCATGGCAACCCCTGGAGGCCCCATCCTACTGGGCTACTCATCCCCGAGGCACTGGGAGTGTGGGCATGGGGTCATCCCCAGCATCCTACCATGGAGCAGTGTTTTGTTGGCTGCTATTGCTCCCCCCGGCCTCAGAAACCCGTTTTCCCTACCCAGAAGGCCCCGGGCCTTGCTAGAAACCCGTTTTCCCTACCCAAAGCCCCCTGGCCCAGCAGCCTCACCCGACCCCCTAGCCATCCCAAAATACGGTGTGGCTGCCGAATGTCCTGTTGATGTCCAAGTCTACCTGGGTGATGTCCCTGGAGGAGACCAGGACCTCCTCTTTTTTTCCTGTGGGAAAACTGGGGAGGAGGAGCAGGCATCAGGGACACAGACCCCCACCTGTCACGAGCTGCCGTGCTGGCCAGGGAGCCCTGGGACCACCAGGGGAGTGTGTCCTGCCAAAACTCCCTTCCTTCCCCTGGGAGGCCGGGCATGGCGGGAGTGCCCACCATGCCCGTGGGACCTGTGTGAGGGCCTGTGCCCAGCTGTTGTGGGCGAGGAGGTGACTGAGGGTCAGCCTGGGTGGGAGGGGATAAGGGTTCAGCCCAGGTGGGAGGGGACATGGGGATGTTGTGCCCAAGATTGCGAATCCAAGAAACCACTATGGAGCTGACACTGATGCAAACCCACAAGGATTGATTTCCAAACTCGAGCCTGCGTCCAAGTACACCAGACACAGCGGAGCAGGGACTTGGACCACGAGGTGGGTTTTTGCTTAGTTTTAAGGGCTTGTATCGGAGACCTCCAGAAGGGCTGGAGTAATTCCTCAAGTTCTGTTTACATTTTGATATGGGGCCTTCAAGGGCATTGACCTCTGTTCCCATTCTAATAGGCGCTTCCATCCCTTGGCGTGGACTCAGTTCTTATTCTATTGTGGGGGTTTCTAGGACATGAAGCTGTAAACTTTTGTTTTTTTCCTGTAACTGAAGTAATGTAAATTTCATCTCTTCTTCACAGGGGCCTGGGATGGCTGGACATGTTCGAACGCTGAACTTAAAGCGGAAAGGCCTTCATTTTCTCAGCCTCCTTGCGTCCCATCCATCCTATCTAGCTCTTTTCCCCTTTTCCGGACCTCCTGAGAGAGCAATTGCAAGTGACCTCAGCGTGGCAGGGTGTGTTGGACACGACCAGGGATTTGGGATCAGGAAGACCTGGGTTGCGTACACCCCGGCTGTACAGCGGGATTCGATGCTGCAGACTCTTATTCCCTAAGGCTATCTTGAAAACTGACTTTCACATAGAAAAGCTGTCCTTTATGTTTAAAAGATGAGGAGTGAGTCAAAGCCTTTTTTCTCTGCCCATCTGATTGCTCAGATTCCAATCTGAGATGTATTTCCTGTTAATAAGGATAATTTACTATCCATAGTACTATGGTTAAAATATTCTGACACAAGTAATTCAGAGGGATGAGGGTTTCTCATCTCTTTCTTCACAGCTCAGTCACTCCTCAGGAAATGCATCTTTATGGATTTGGAAAGAACTGAGAGACATTATTACCAATGGTCTTATTATGTGAAGGATTCTTCCCTGAGAATCTTCCCCAGTTTCAACTGACACTGAAACACTTTGAACTCTTTGGAAGACAAATGTCAAGGAAATAAATGTTATGCATTGCTAATTTTAATTGCACTTGCAATATGGTGTCTATTATACTAGAAGTATTTTTATCTGATTTTTGCTATTTATTATCCATTCCTGCTTTTCAGGTTGAGGAGGCATTATACGTTTTTATAAGTGTTTTTCTTTCCTTCTGATGTAAAATTCTTACTCTGTTTCCATCAAAGGAACTCTTTAAGAATAAGGCAACAGTTAATTAAACTATTCTTAAAATGTCTTCACACTTGGATCCTGATTCATTTAAGTCAATTTTCAAAATAAATCTTATTTATTAGGAAAAAAACAAAGATATATAGGGAAATTGAGAAGATAGTACAGAGCATTCGCATGCACTTGCACTCAATTTCTCCAATTATTGATATCTTATATTAGTACGGTACAAATATGAGCTAATGAATCAATATTAAAATAGTCGCATTAACCAAAGACCATACTTTATTCAGATTTCCTTAGTTTTTGCTAA